>NC_091508.1:17546023-17853023 GCF_947461875.1 Haliaeetus albicilla
TCTCTTGAGTTGAATGCTTGGGAATGATGTGTGGATGGTGGTCAAATGGGCAAAATAATTCTGGGAGAAACAAAATGGGAAACTATTTTTTTTTCTCGATGTCATCAGCCTCTCCACATTTCCCTTCCCCTCACCTGATGCTTGCCACGAAATGTGTGTTAGTTGCAAAGAGGAGCAGGGGAGCTGTTAGAGTAGTGTTATAGGACGGTAGGAGACACTGCAGAAGCACAGAGCCCTCCTCGTAGGGACAAGCTAGGCTATTAGCTTTGTTGCGGGGGCAGTGTGTTGGTTGATTCATGAGTACAGGTATTGTTCTGTTTCCATCCCACTTCCCCAGCAACATCCTTGTAATGGGCTCTGTGCTCAGAATTTAACATCTGCTTCAGTTGAGCGACGGCTGCGGAAGGATGAGGTGCAGTTAGAAAAATCATGAAGAAAATAATAGCCCATATGTTTTCTTCTTGCTACTTTTACTCATCTTCTTGTGAAAAATCTAATTTCTTCTTTCCTTGTAGGTCTCCAGAAGAAGGAGGTGGCCTTGGCAACACCAGTGGTGGGAGCAGCCACTCTATTTACAGCTTGGATAGGACCTCCCATGCAAACTCAGAAAGTGCTGAGGGTCCAGGTAAAAAGCCAGAGAAGGAGCCCAAATCCACTGCGCAAAGAGCAAGTGAGAAGGGAGAGGCCTTGTCACAGTTCGAACTGAGTTATGGAAGTGAGTGTCTTAATTTGTTTCCTTTAAAGGGATAACACGTTGTGGCTAACTTGAAGCCAGACTGATTGAATCCAGTGTAATTTTAAATATCAGGTTAGATTTTTTCCATTTATTTACTCAAGCAAGAAAATTCTAGTGTATCTAAATAGGGAAAACATGGAAGACAAAGGTGGTTTTAAATTTTAAACCCAAACTTTCAGCCAGATCTGACAGTTTCTCTAATGTTTCTTCTATAGAAAGTTTGGTTTTAGGGAGAATATTTCTATCCAAGATGTTAAATTTCAAGCTCAAAATACCTTACGTAGTGTGCAGGAAATTGAAAGAGCATCCGGAGTGGGGAATTTGAGTCTGAGCTCATGACAGGAGGGCAAGAAATTAGTATCTCTGAAACCATTGGCATTAGGCCATGACTCAGCTTTTTGCTGTTCATAGAGCTGAGGTTTTACATCCAGAGGAGATGGGTGTGTTTTCAAAAGTACCTATGCCTGCTTTGTCCTTGCTAGTATTTGGAAAGGTGTGAGGTTTTTTTCAACTGATACTATACCTAAAGCTACCCAAGTTACCACATGGCTCACATTCCCAAGCTCTTCCAGCTGGAGCATGCTCATCTTGACGTAGAGGAGAGCAAAGCCCTGCAGGATAAAGTGACTGGTAGATGTCAACAGATTGCCATGGCTTAGTTTTCAAAGCTTAGCTGCAGTGCCGTTAGCTGAACTTGTTTGCCCGTTGAATGGTTCCTATTTGGAATGCACTTTTTAAATTATTGCAATCGTAAAGCTTTATATGCATACACACATGCACTGTTTTTTTCCCTATATATGCTTTGTTCAGGTACCATCATTGATAATCGGGTGTCGAACACAGCAGAAGAGAATGAAGTAGGTTCTATGGCAGGTGAAGGCTTCATTGAGGTTCTTACTAAAAAGCAGCGTCGCTTGCTGGAAGAGGAGCGAAGGAAGAAGGAACAGGCTGCTCAGGTGAGGAATGGGAGGCAGAAAAAGCTTAACCTGATACATTGTTTGGACTGCAGTCAGAGGAACAGAGCCCCAAAAGTGTTTGGATGAGCAGAAAAACATGCAGTTGGCCAAGGTAGTACAGATCCTATATTAGGCCCCGGAAACATATTTTGGCTCAGATGGGCAGGGGCCATTGGTCTGAAAAGGGTGATTAGACTTCTGACTGTTCTTGTTTACTAGCATAATTGTTAATTGCAAGTTAAGGAGGGTTTTCTAAAGTGATCCTCATCCAAAGCAGCTTCACTCACTAAGCCGGTTGCTGGCTGTAGTTGGTGGGCAGCAGTGACCAGTGGAGGACCTCTGCACTCTTGCTGTGTCAACAACGTGTTACTGCTAGAACAGGATGTGGTAGCTTCCTTGCCAGAGGTGTCATGTTTGTGTTCTGGGCACCTGACCAGAAAGAAACTAACAAACTGCAAGAAACTCTGACAATTTCATGTTCATAATAGGATAAAAGAGTTGATTTACAAGAAAAGATGTAAGACTGCAGTGTGGGTAGCTTAGTTAAGTAATGTTTAGGAGGGGGGGCATTTGTCTACATGTATGGGAAGACTGCAGATTCTAGGGAGATAAGAGAATATTTTGACATGAAAGGAGACTTAGTGAAATCTGGAGGACTAAATGCAAATGAAAAGTGTCGTTGGGAAATGCTTCCTGACAAGGAGGGCTTGCGGTAGGTTCAGAGAGTCTTGCAAGCAAAGTTATAAAAGCCTGGTTGCTTGGCATCTTTAAAATTAAGCTGAAGACAATGTGTGAATGTGCAGTGGAAGGGTCTTGCTGTTGCAGAGATGTGCTTCTCTTTCTGTTCAGATCTTGGCTCTGTGAAAGAGCCATCTCTGTATTGTGAAATTATTAATTGATCTTGCTTTAGCTGGAGTAAAAAAGAGAGGAATTAAGCAGAGCAAGTATGTTGTAGTGTCAGTTTTGTTTTGCTTTGTATCCTGTTCCCCTGCCTCCCCAAAAGAGAAGAATCTCATGCTGCTGAAGGCAGGTTTTTTCACAGCCTTGTTAGATGGGGGGAACCTCCCAGTAGCCACTGGGTAAGAGTGGGGAGGGGGTCAGAACTACTTGGTATGGTTCTGTTACATGAGTTGGGGGCTCTTCACATTGCAGCATTTAGAAATCCAGGGTTTGAACTTGCCAGGAGCAGACTGTGTTAGTCCAGTGCAGTAACAGGTCTTACAGCCTGTGCCTTTTCTCTCTTAGGCACCAGCTAAGGCCCGCGTCCTTCAGTCTCGCATCCCTCCTCGATTTGCTAAGAAACAGAACAGCTTGTGCTTGGAGCAAAGTGATGTAACAGTGTCTGGAAACAGCCTGGGCACAGAGATCTGGGAGAGCAACAGCCCAGGTAAGTTTGAGTCTGTTCTGAGGTGTTTCACAGAGCTGAGGAATCCTCTGGTGTGTGCAGGAAGGATGGGGTGTCTGTGCTTAAGAGGAGACAACCTTCTCTTGTCTGATGCTGGAAGTGGGAGGGGAGCTAACAGACATCTGGAGTAGGATCTGTTCAAAACTGTACTGTTCAGCCATCCTCCTCCTGTTGTTGACCATGTCAGTCTCCTAATCTATTTCTTCAGTCTTTGTGTAACATCAAGATCCTACTATATATCATTTTCTAGCCTGTTGGGTTGGATCTACTTCAGCCATTTTCTTATTTTGCCTTCCTCTGTTTTCTCATCCTCTAGCACTGAATAGCTAGTGCCTCCCTTGTTTCTCTCTGCCCTTTCTTTCTCCTGTTGTTTTCATGTTCCCTAAGAAGTCTCTTCCCTGTTCTCTACCCTCGCTCTCCATACCCTGTTGTCTTTGTGCTGCATCATGTCTCAGCTGATTGGGCAACACTGGTTTTCTGAGATGGTGAAAATATCTCGTGTCTAGAAATGGAAAGTTAGTAGTGTAACATGCACAGCGTACAAGGTGTGCTCACAGCTGTGTTTCAAGCAGGTGAACCCTGCCTTCTGTTCTCTTCCAGCTCTTTCCGTTCAGTCTCCTGGCAGTGATTCCTGGAGCAAGCCTGTAAATACCTTTAATGGTACTGAATCTAGCGCCACTGAGGTAAGTGGCACCTAATGTGCCATTCAGGTATTGCGTGTATAAAATACTAATGTTAGGTGGCTTATGCTTCTCATTGCTCCATCTGTGCTTAGCGACTCTCAGCTCTGCTTGTGCAATTTTAAACTGTCTCTTTGCAGTTCTGATTTGAGCTTGATGCTCAAATCTTGACCTAGAGGGCCAAGCGCTGCTTGGTGTTACCTGTGGGTATAAATCTGGAGTAACTGTTGGTAGAGCTATTCCAGGGTTATGCTCCTAACTGGACACAGAGCGTGGTCGAGGATGGTGGAATCCTGTAGGTTGTGTTTGTGTGCCTCATGCCTGTGAGCAGTGTGTAGCTGTAGCCTTAATGCAGGGAGGGCGGAGGAGGTTCCTGAATGCTTCACCTCTGGAGACCAGAGTTCAAATCTGGTTTGGGTCACAAGTGAAATGAGTTTGGCAATCTCAGCCTAGTTGCTATGTGTGACACTTTTTCCTTATTCTAAAGCCATGGTCCGGTTGGTGTATTGGTTAACCTGTCTCAGGGTTGTGTAGAGCTGAAGCAGCAGCCACGGGATGCCTGCAGGTCAGGCCCAACTCCTTTGCAGTTAACCAAGAATGTGATTTGAAAAGGGGACATGGTCTTGCTGTTTTCTGGGATTTTTTTTTTCCTCCTTTGTGGAGCTGGGTCGGAGTCTGGGGCTTTAACACATTTCGTGCTTTGCATAGCAGGGTTTTAAAGGCAGCCAGGGGGATAGTGGCATTGACTTGAGCGCGGAGTCTCGGGAATCCTCCGCTACCTCCTCTCAGCGCAGTTCTCCATATGGCACCCTCAAACCAGAGGAGATGAATGGGGCTGGCCTGGTGGACCCAAAGCCTGACTGCCAGAAGGAGCAAGTGCAGAAGCAATCTGATAAAAAGGTAATCTGGATTTGCAGCCAAGCCAAAGCACATAGTGAGAGACCTTGTGAAGTGGTTGTGTTGTTCTTGATAGCATTTTTAAGGCTTGAGATTGGGTTATTCAGTCTTTGTGTCTCAGCCTCTCTGCTTTCCTGTTAAGGATTCAGATCAAGGCTCAGGACAGAACAAGGAACACAAGCCTGGACCAATCGGCAACGAACGCTCCCTGAAAAACAGAAAGGGTTCGGAGGGAACGGAACGGCTGGAAGGGAATATTCCCCCTGTTAACGGGGTGGAAATTCACGTGGATTCTGTACTTCCTGTGCCACCCATTGAATTTGGAGTAAATCCTAAAGTGAGGATCGAATTTAATTTTATCTTCTTGGTGATTTGAGCTTGTTGAGATATGAAAGGTGGTTTGAGGCAGAAGGATTATTTAGAGGAGGCTTCCAGCTGTAGATTTGCCTTAGATTTCATTACTGACACAAACCAGGTACTCAAGATGTCTTGGCAAACACATAATATCCTCTTGGAAATATTGTCCCAAGGACCAGCTGGGGTGGTATCAGAAGTGAGGGACAAAAGTATGGCCATCTAAGCTTTTGTGCGCCTCTGGGGGTTGCCTGCTGCTGAGTGCTGAGAAGTGTCTTTTTGTTCTCTTCCAGCAAGGCTTACTGGAGGACAATCTTTAGTTTCTAGTGTCATGATTCAGGCTAAAGTCATTAACCATGAGAAGCAGATGGATGGCCCTTGGACCTGGATTTGAATTTTGTGTGTTTTGCTTTTTCAGGACTCTGACTTCAGCTTGCCGCCTGGTTCTGCCTCTGGCACTGCAGCTAACCCTGTCACCAAATTGCAGGATGCCTTGGCCAGTAATGTAAGTATTTATTTTTTCTTTTGGCATTGATTCATTGGAGATACTCCTTAGTTAAACCTCAGATGCTTCCAAAGAGAGCAAGCATATTTCTTTGCAGTTGACTTCACACTTAATGCTTAGGCAACACATGTAACTAAAATCCATAATGGAAATCTGTGCCTTCAAGGTGCCTTGATACTTCTGAGCCAGTGATGCTCATTTTGATATAGGGAGCAACTCCATTATCATTGTGACCTGTGTAAAGCAAGAGGTATTGCAGATCTCTGACATCACCAGTCTCCTCCCCTGAGACACAAAAGAGTGCTGGTAATGGACATGATGCAGACAGATAGTGGTGTTTTTAGGCCTGGGCTGCCCACTTCCCCAGAAGGTCTCATCTGCCACAGCAAGGCAGAGAACTGTAAATTGTTAGTCAGGCCCTTCTAGAGGTTTCCCAGCTTATTCCAGCCATCTGGGTATTTCATTATTATATGTGAAAGAGTGAGCACACTGAAAGCCCAGCTTGCAGCTCAGCTGTGGACAGCAATGTGAGAAACTCATAGAGCTGTTTTTGAAATGTCTTCAAGTTTGTAGGCCATTTGATTTTGGAGGTTTGTCTTAAAGGGTGTTTCTTTTCAGAAGTGGTCTCTCGGAAACAGGTTTTGTCTGAAATTTAGGTACATTCCAAATATGGGACAGGAGGGGGAACTCTTCTGCAAATTGAAGTTACTGGATCAAATTGATGTTTAAGTGGAAGCTGGTGTAACTTGACATAACTGTCATTGCACATAACTGAAGCTTCATTTATTCCAACAGCAGAATGGATCATGGTTGAGTGTGGTACTTAACTCCTGCAGTACCACTGAGGGTTGAATCCTTTGTGGTGTAGTTACTAGAGCTGCCAGTTGAGGCTCTATCAGCCTTGGTAGCTCATGACATTCTCTTAAGAGTTTATAAAATATTTACCATTTACGAATCTCCCCTCAGGCAGGGTTAACGCAGTCCATTCCCATTCTGCGAAGAGATCATCACCTCCAGCGGTGCATTGGCCTGAACCCAATGTCCTTCCCCACTGCAGACCTTACTCTTAAGGTAAGCAAGCTGGCATGTGTGTTTGTCCTAGGTGTGGATACCATGTCTCCATGGCCAGAGTAGTGAAGATGGAGAGTTCTTTCCCAGAGCATTTTGTTAGGTACTGCTAAACCTTTAATTAGCTTCTATAAACGTTGTGCATATATGCTATTCAGCATGGGTGGAAGGGCATGTGTTTCAGCAGTCCTGGATGCTGAAGTCCTTACCAATTGTAGAACAGGTGCAACAGAGCTTTCCTACTATTTCAGTAGTTGGGTAGGATGGCTGGTCACGGATCCTAGGTGCTTGATGATTTAAAGAAGAAAAACAACAAAAAACCCAAAACCAAACATAGAAACTACAACAAAAAAACCCCAAAATAAACCAAACCAAAAACCACCACCACCACAACCCCAAAAAGCTCAGCAAATACCAAGGGGGATTGAGTGTTTGTGAAGGATGCTTGCCCATTGGAAATTGGTGTGAAACTCCTTGACCTGAGACCTGCCAACTTTCCACTGTGACTAGACTAGATTGAGTTTGAACTAATAGATCATAGATGAGCAACTCTAGGCTTCAGTATTGTCCTCCCCATTTGAACTGTCTGTAGTTATTGTCCTTCATTTCCATAGATGGAGTCTGCTCGTAAAGCTTGGGAAAACTCTCCTAGTTTACCAGAACAGAACTCCCCAGGAGGCGCAGGCTCAGGCATCCAGCCTCCTTCCAGCGTTGGAGCTTCCAACGGTGTCAGCTACAGCTCTTTTGGTGGAGTTTCTATGCCGCCTATGCCTGTGGCGTCCGTAGCACCTTCTGCATCTATTCCAGGTACCTGCAAACTGTGGCAGCGGTATTTGCATTGTCTGTTTGGTATCTAGGAATCATCCCCTGATTCTTGTAGCATGGTGAGAAGAGCTTCCATGTAAAGTAACTGGGTGGCTGGTATTTAACAGATTCTTAACACCAATTTAGTCAAGACAGAAAGAGGGACCATCTACCCACTTTGAAGAACGTTACTTGAGTGTGACTGGTATAATCTTAGCACAAGGACGACTTTCCCGGTGTAGCATCAAGTCTCTGTGATGTCTCAATGGATCCTGCTTACCCTTCCCTGTGTGCTCGATAGAGTAGAAGGGAAATGAAGAAACAGAAACCTATGGCTGAGAGACTTCAACAGTCCCAATATCAATATCAACCATTCCTCTGCTCACTTTGCTATTTAAGTCACACGTTCTGAGCACCTTCTGCTCTTTGTATGTAATAACAACTTGCTTACAGTTTGCAGAAGTCTGGGATGTGGGAAGGTGTTGCTGTCCTTGAGTTAGAGGAAAAGCTTGAGCTCAGTCATGTTAGGTAGTGTGTATAATTACGGAGAGCATCTGGAAAAAAGGAATGTACTTGGATTCTCTGGCTCCTGGGTCCCAAAGGACCTCTCATGTACGCACTATCCTTCTGATTCCTCAATTCAAGAATGGAATGGAATATGCTGGACAGAAATGATAGGGAGTGGACCACTGTAGTGACTCTGTTAATAGCTTCCACTTGGAAAATGGATTGTTCCAAGTCAGGTGATCTGCTTACCCACCCACTGTAATTTTGCTTGTAAATCCCATGGTTCAGATCTGCACAGAACCACAGGAGTGGCACAGCACTTTGATTGGTGCCACCTTTGGGGTGGATATGGCTTTTAGAGCTCTTGCGTGAAGGTCTCAAACACCATGTTTGCTCTTTCTGTCCCTCCTAGCTGCAAAGATGAGATGACTGCAGGTTTCTGGCATTTAGGAACAGTTTGGAGTGCAGGTCACCAATTCCTGAACTGTTAGTGTCTCTGAGTTTTTTGTGGAGGTGGGAAACCTGGGTTTACATTTAGCCTTTTACAGAAGGTTATGATTAATTCTCAGCAAGCCTGCTACTGTAAAGTGGGGCTGCTGGCTTTGATATGTGAACTTATGAGCTTTACAGGCTCTTCTGAATGGGTACTGTGTGTTGACTTGCTAAGCTGGTTTCTGAAAAGTAGGAAATAGTCTTGACCTGCAGGTCTCTGCAGCGTTCTGTGCCTGTATCTCCCCTGTACATTGAATTTACAGCCTGCCTTCTCTGATGTTTAGGTAACCATATTCCACCCCTATATCTGGATGGCCATGTGTTTGCAAGTCAGCCTCGCCTGGTCCCTCAGACGATACCTCAGCAGCAAAGCTACCAACAGGTAAGGGAGAAATACAACTAGCTAGTGGTTTCTCAAGGAGTCTTCAGGGTAGCATTTAAGAAACGAAGAGTCATTTATCTCTCTGATAGCCCAAAAAAGTTTAGACGTGGCTCCCTTTAGGTTCCTTGAATGCTGCTTCCTAGTGGGTGTTACAGGTTAGTGAAATTGAAGGGAGGGGAATTGAGGTTTTTTCCTCTTTTTATACCAGTGCCTTTGGGCTGGGTTTAACTGAAGCAGATGCTGAGGCATCTGTGTGAGGTAAAGTGACTTTCAGTAAATTCTATAGCCTGTCAATACTAATGAGCAATTTCACTAGCCTTAGTGAATAGGGTGTTAGGGTTGGGGAGAACCCCTTCAAGGTAAGCGTGCAGGCAAGTGAGATCTGGGATTGTCAGTGCATGTTCTGTGTGCGGAGCTTTTTGGTCCCTCATGTGTCCATCAAATGCCTTTTGCAGGCATCAGTCTTCCCTCTTGGGTGCCTGTGCAATGTGTTCTCCTGCCAGTGTGCTGCTGTTCTGTGGAATGATGCAGGGGCTGGGTAAAGGTGCAGTGTAGGTAATTATCATGGCAGATTGACTCACGGAGGAAACTGGTGGATTTTTAGCAGCCTGGGAGAGTTTCTGGCTCCTCTTGTACTTCTCAGTCATCTTAATTTCTTCTGCAGGCTGCTGCTGCTGCTCAACAGATTCCCATTTCCCTCCACACATCCTTACAGGCCCAAGCTCAGCTTGGGTTGAGGGGTGGTCTGCCTGTTTCCCAGTCCCAGGAGATGTACAGCTCCATACAGCCCTTCAGGTAACTGCTTCCAGTTTTTCATTTCCTTGTGGCTTAAGTTCTTATGTTCCTGATGTCTATGTACATTGATCAGATACTCTGCACTCATCTTCTCTTCCCCCTTTGACTTGCTGTTTCCTTCCCCTAGTAACACTGCTGGGATGGAGAGCAAGGATATCAGGGCTCACAAGGCTCTCTGTAGCATGTTTCTTTGTAGGACATGCCAAAGACCATCCTTGGAAGGTTATTCGGTTTTACTGCCTACCCTCTCAAAAGGGGAGGCAAATCCTGGGAAAGATGCAGAAAGAGGAGGTTTTTGGGCTGGCAAGCAGACTTACTAGTAAGAAACCCAGAGCTTACAGCTTGTTGTGGTTTACTACTGGAGAGAAGACAAAGAGGCAGTTTGATCAGAGCTGAGTAGCTGCATAGTGAAATTAAATAACTCTTTGCCTGCACTTTGTTGGAGAAAAAATTACAAGATTCAAATCAGAAAATTGAATGCAAGTGTAACAGCAACAGTACTGGGCTACAGGAACTGCTTACTAGAACTGAAGGATTGAGACATCCGCTTCAGAGTTGGGCTGGCTGTGGGAATGTTACTCTGTACCCCTTTCCTGCATGAGATGAGAGTGAATGATCAGAATAGTCCTTAAAGGCCTCAAAAACCTAGACACTGAGGTTTAAAAAAAAAACAAACAACTTTTTTGCTACAGCTGTTTGAATCTTTAACTTCTGATTCTTTTCTGCTTTGCAAAGCTGCTGCAGATTGCTGGTAACGTGAATCCTCCCTTACTACTAATCCAGAGCTTATTGTGCAGGATATTGAAACATAAACTTTGGGTAGGACACGGTGTCATTCTGTTGAATATTCCTGCAATACAAGGACGCGGCTGTAAGGGCTTAAAGGTGGAAATAAAAAAAACACTGTAACTAAAATGAAAAGTGGCATCACAGCTTATTTCTAAGCTGTCGATTTAGTAGAGTCTGAGAACCACTTGCTGATTGCAGGCCAGATATGGTTTGGCGGGGGGGGGTGTGTATAGTCTCCAAAATTTTCTGTGTGATGACTTGAATGTATGCTTCTTCTCCAGGTCTCAGGTGTATATGCACCCCAGTCTGTCTCAACCCAGCACCATGGTCCTGACAGGAGGCACTGCTCTGAAGCCTCCGTATTCCGCCTTCCCAGGCATGCAGCCCTTGGAGGTGGTAAAAACCCAGTCTGGGTCCCCCTATCAGCCCATGAATGGAAGCCAGACACTGGTTTATGAAGGCCAGATAAACCAGGCAGCTGGTATGGGAGCCTCGCAGATGATGGACTCTCAGCTTACGCAGGTTAGGAGCCCGGCTTGCAAGCCACTCCTTTGTACAGGCTTTTTCACAACCACTTGTTTCTGAGACTGGGTTGAAACTAGTATTTGTGCTGAGTCGTGCGTTTGTGTGAACTAAGCTCTTTGTAAAGAGGCAAAAGATTTCCCCGAGACTCTGTTCTGTAAACCATTGTTTCAAACACGCAGCACCTTATTTAATGAGATTCTTGCTAATTACTTGTCTGTCCCTGCTGAGATGTCATTTTGTAACTTGGAAGTCCTTGCCTTCAATATAGACATTTCATGCAGATCGGACCTTGCAGTGCTTAGGAGGCCATGATGCAATAGTCCTAAAAGTACCTCTTCTGAGAGCCAAATCACAATTGTCTCCAGATGTAACTCGGCTTCCAGGGTAACTAGGACCTTTTAATAAAAGCTCGTCTATTTTCTCATTTCATTTGTTATCCAGGTCTTATTTACAACTTCTGCTGATCTGTTTGGTAGCATCTTAACAAGAATTTCATTGTGTGAAGAAGTTTTTGTAAAGCATGGCTCAGATAAGGACATTGAATCCTACTGTGAGCCTGGCTATATTTGTGGACATGTATTCTGATTCTCTGAAGAAGTTTGATACTTTAATTAAACTCATCTTACATTTATTTTTTGCAACATGTTAAGGTTTATTTTTTGTTTAAAGAGGGATTTTTATGTTGTGACTGACAGAGTTAATTGTGGAAGTAACTTAGCTGAGGAAAATACAGAAAATACTGGCAAACTAAATATTTGAAGAAATGCTTTCTTTATCCATCATAAGCTAGTAACTTGGTCTCTTTTACCAGCCTTAGATTTTTTTATTTTATTTATTTATTACAAAATGTTGTCATAGAACCTCCTAAATCCAGCAACGGTGAGAACTGTCAGATGAATCAGAGGGAACAGGAGGCTCTTGTCCTCAGTCCTGAGCTGCATTTTTTTTTTAAATTACTCTTAATTATTACCATCATCAGTTTGAAGCTGACTGCAGAACGTATAGCTGAGGTCACCATCACTTTCTCTAGAGGTCCGGTCCTCAAAATGCTTTGGCATGGAAATGTAGCAGACTTTCTCGTTTGGGCATTAAAGTTGCAAACAAAACCCCTGACACTGAGCTGTCTGATGCTGCCGTCATATCGAGAGAAAATACATCTATGCAGCGACCATGAGGAAGACTGAAAAAACGGGTGATGGTTCTAAGCAAGGAGGAAAGCCCTGTGTCTGAGTGCAGTTATGTTAAATCAATGCCATGTTAAAAGCCCAGCTGTTAGGGTGTTGGCAACACTACCAGAACATGCATTTCAGTGTGAAAATCCCTCTGTTGCATTGATTTGCATTTGTCCTGTGCCAGACTGCACTGTTTGTGAGCTTCCTTTTAGTAATGCCGTGCTTTCAGGGTATTAGGAGGCAGTGTGTCAAACACAAGACTGTTACTGCCAGTAAGTTAACTACGTGTCCTTATCGCGCAGCTAACAATGCCTGTGCCTGGCTCCCAGCTTCCTCTGCCCCGCTATGGCTCTGGCCAGCAGCCCCTGATTCTACCACAGTCCATCCAGCTTCCTCAGGGGCAAAACCTGCCTGTAGGAGCTCCCCGAAGAATCCTCCCTCCTGGATCCCAGCCTTCTGTTCTTGCTACCAGCAGGGAGGTAAGGATTATCTCCTGTGTGCTCATCTTGGCATTCATTAACCCCTCCTGCATTGAAGTTTCGCTCCTTGATCTTGTTAAAGGGGAGACTAGCTTGTTTGGGATCCTTAAATATCAAAGCCAAGGATTGGTGGTAAAATGAAGGAGCCCTTTTCCCCTCATCTCCAAAGCGCAGGCCAGCAGTTTTTCAGGTTTTGCTGCTGGTCACCATTCTGTTTCCAGGGAGCCACATCCTGCCTTGATCCAGTTTGGAGTCTCCAGTTTTATTACATGTTTACACAGGTTTCCCCAGAGTGCTTGAGGGGTGGTGAGCTCCAGACACAGTTGGAATACTGCCCAGATATTTCACACTGTTGTGAAGCTTGTCCATTTGAGTAGGTATATTAATGTCATGTCTGGTTTGATGGATTCATATCATAAGTTTGTCTATTATAGGGGAGAGAGAGCACAGCATAGCAGTTAACTTCCAGGTTCTGTATTTGCTTGTGCTGCTGGCTTGCTGGTTTAATACAAGCAGATTATTTCACTTAAAGCCTCACTTTCTTCACCTGAAAAATGTTTCTTCTTTTAATGGGCACGATGGGTAGAAGGGCAAAGATTTGGCTTAAGTGTTTATATGAAGTAATGAGTGATTTGTGAATGCAAAGATGATACTCTTTCTCGTGCGTTTTCCTCTGTAGTCCTCCCAAATGGAAATGAAAGGGTTTCATTTCTCCGATGGTAAACAGAATATGTCCTCCGGAGGGTCTGTACCATCACCACATACGTACAGGTAAAATGTTCGCAGAAAAATGTTCGCAGAACTTAGCCTCTGTAGTCAGAATGGGGAAGTGACATAGTGCGTGCATCATCCCTGTACAAGATTCGCTTGGGTTTTCATGTGTAGAATGTGCTTGCTATAGTCCAAATACTTGTATCAAAGTGCATGATTATGGCTTTCATTTTTGGGCGTGGGCCAGTGTGTAACTGATTTGGCCCTTTGTGCTTGTGGGAAGTGCATAAAGTTATTTGTTTACTGAGTCTTAAAGACAAATTGGAATTGGTATATGCTTTTGTGTGTTGCTTGTTAAGGTGGAAAATGCAAGGATCACTGAATAAACATTTTAATTTCCAGCATGATTCTCTCAAGATGAGAGGTGCTCATGTCTAGACATACCAAACCTTCAGGTCATTGAGCCTTTTGGGAGATGCAGTTGCTTTTTTTTTTTTTTTTTTTTTCCCACTCAACCCATCCATATGTTGTCTTTTGGGCTGGGGAGCTCACTGATCTGCACAGCACAGACTCATGCCCTGTCTACTGCTGCTTTCTGCTGTCTTTTTATTCTTTCACACATGAATAAGGTTCTCGTTCCATTGTAGAATTTACTCCATGAATATTGTCGACTCTTCGATTTCCAGGCCTAGCTCTGCCAGCCCAAGTGGGAAGCCATCTGGACCAGCAGTTAGTATGGGCTCTGTGCAAGGACACTATGTTCAACAGGTAGTGTGCATCAGTACTTTGTTTGACCCAACAGTATCTGCTCTTCTATACTGTCATGCTTGTGCCATGGACTTGCGAGGAGTGCCAGAAAGGCCTGTGTGCTGACGTTGTATGTGGGAGCTGTTATTTTCTCTGCGGGGAGAGTGGGTAGGTGGGTGTTCCAACTCCTGAGAGTAATGCTGTGTGATTTGAAAGTCAGGAGAGGTTAGAGGATTACCTGTTTTACAGTGTCCGTGGTGTTTGTTGTTGAGTTTTTATCGGTCATTTGCATTGACAGACATGTGAGACACTTCAAGATCCTTATTACGTGTTAGGTCTTTTAGGACAGCAAAGTGTGATAGAACAGAAGAAATACCTGATTTTTGGAGCAGATTTGATGTCTTGCATGAATGATGGTCACAGTTTGTATTTTTGTATCTGCCTAGAGGTCTCTGCACTAGCTAATGCTTTGTTTTTATATGTCAAAAGGCAAAGCAGCGGGTGGATGAAAATAAAGCCAATTTGGGAGCAGTAAAGCTGCAAGAAACAGCCTCCACAAACCAGATGAAGCCAGTGCGCACAGGAGCAATCAAACCTCAGGCAGTCAAAGTGGAGGAAAGCAAGGCCTAGGAACACCTCTGATGCCCAGCTGATCCTGCTGCCTGAGAGGCCCTGCAGCTTAGACTGGACCCCACTGGATCTCCTGAAAATCTCACCAGATCTACTCCCTGCCCCACATTGACTGACTACAGCAACATCATCCAAGCCCCTCTCCCAACAAAGCAGTTTGAAACAGTGCATATGACATTGACCTGCTTGCTTTAAAACCAACCAACCATGTGACTTTGAAGTGGCTCGAGCCATTTTTTTTTTTTTTATCCCCCCCCACCCCACCCCATGCCCCATCCACAGGTAGCTGTGATTGCTCACTTGGCAAAGCCCATCCTTCTCCTTCCCTACTTCTGTCTCAGCAGAGTGGCAACTGGGGGAGAGGGGTTAGTTTGAGGTTTTTCATTTTAAAGGCAGCTGAGGTTTTTACAAAAAAAGCTATATCTTTGTTTATAGCAGAACTTTTATATGTTCTCTCATTTTTCCCACCCTTCTTTCTGCTTTCCTTATTCCTTCCAGAAAAGAATTCCCTTCAGCTAAAATTATGTTCTGACAAAACTATGCTTAGTTTTATATATGGTTCTGTGCTATGTTGAGAATCATGGCTCTTCTAAATTGAGTTTGTTTGGGTATATGTTACCCAGATGATTTAGCCTTTCAGATTATTTGGTTTTGAAAAACCAGGACAGTTACGGCATTTGTTAAATTTTCAGTATTTTTGTTTTAAGCTAGAAGCAGTGCTTGCGTTAGAAGTAAATGTATACTAAAGGTATATAGTAGATCAGTGCATTAATCTTGAAACTTGCACCACTTTAATTGTAGCTTTGGGGTGCCTTGTGCACAACAAAATGTGGCATTTTTGTTTTAAGGAAGAAAAAACCCCACCAAATTTCTGTTGCAAACTCATCTGGATCTAGGGGTTGTTTTTGTGGGTTTGGGATTTTTTAGTGACTGCCAAACACACACCAAAATGTAAATCATAGATTTACGAAATGTAAAATCTGTTAAGAAAAATTCTCCTCACCACACATGGGTCAGAAGAGTTGGCTAGAGCCAACGGGTCTGTATGGACTACTTTTTGTAGTTGTGATGCTCTCTCTTATGCTCCCTACCTTGGCCGCTCTAATTCTTCATGTCTCCTGAGACTTACTCTATATTGTGTTCATCCCTTGGGGCTGCTCTCCTAAGCTTTGCTCTTCTCCCTTTTCCCTAAGTCTTGCTTTCTGTTCCTCTGACTCATGGCCTTTTGTAAAATTTGCATAGAAATGCATCAGTAAGGGACCCCCTCTGCAAGACCGCCGTTTTAGCACTTGGAACCTCCTTTTTTGTGTCGGAAGCGCATGGTTACAGAGGCAGTTTGGAATTGTCCTTCTACTCTCCTTCCCCAGATGAACAGCAAAGGGTTCTTTACTTTTGATGCAGTTGCATATCGTGTGTACGCAGTATTGTCACCTCACAATTACTCACCAGTATTTGATGATCTATGAAAGGAAGGTCCCAGTGGGAGGGGGTTGGGTTTTATTTCTTTGGTGGTTTGGTTTTGGTTTATGTGTGTGCGTGTGTGTGTGTGCGTGTGTATGTAGATTTTTAGGATGGACTTACAAGTTCTGAAAGTGCTTGGAGTCCTTCAGCTGACGGTAGTCTTAAGTAAACTCAGCTACTTTCAGCTAACTTGGTTTGTGTTGTTTAGCTCTTTCAAAATGTAAAGTAGGCTGGTCACTCTGAAGTGGGGGAAAGAAAACTTCATTTCTGCAGTAGATGATAGCTTGCTAACTGGCCGTGCCATCTGCCTCTGCTAGGTGGCAGCAAGTCATTTGTTGGTGGTTCCAAAGAAGATAATTTTGAACAAAGAATGTATTTGGGAAGGGATCTGAAAGGTGTTCTTGTTTCTTTGTTTGTTGTTCCCCCCCCTTTCTAGGAAAGATCCTTCATAACTTTTTAGGGATGCATTTGAAGTTTTAAGCTAGGTATAAATAAGAATTTTATACAGTAGCTTTAAAGAGTTTAGAAACCTAAACTAACTTAGACATAGTGATGTCCCCTGTCCACAGGTGTCCCCATTGACCATGGCAGAGAAGCCGAAGGGAAAGGGATAGGATGGTACTTTAAAAAAAAAAAAAAAAAAAAAAAAAAGGCAAACCCCCCCTCTTTTTTTCTCATGTTTTATGGATTTCTAACTTCAGAGCAGAGTGTGCCAGCATCTCTCTAGTGTCCTCCTTAAAGTACAGGGTTTGAGATTTAGCGACACATACTTCCGCAGCCTTCAGACATCTCCCAGACCTGCATCCTCATCTGCTAGTCCTGCTCCCAACATTTTCCAAAGATTGCTCCACCAGTAAGTCATCCCACCCCCCCCTTCTATTTTCTTCCTTGGAATATCATGAACAACAGAATTGTCTGGTTTTTTCTTTATTATCCTTCTGCCCAGCTGGCCCTAGCTAATACCAGCCCAGAATCTAACTGTAATGGCTAAAGAGACTTATCCGAGCCCCCCTCTTCTCATCTCTTTCCTACCCTAGACACACTACTTAAGCTTTACAAAGACACTAACCTCTTTCCTCCCGCCTATATGACTTTAAAATGGTCAAATGTGTTGGAGAAACTGGGTTATTGCTAGATACAAGTTATTGCAGTCCCTCTGGTGTAAATGCCATCAGAACTACAATATTTCCTGTTGAAAAAGGTCACCCTTCTTTCTCTTTTAACCTCTCCATTCCTTCCCCCAACAGAATAAAACACTAGAATTTATTTATACGTATTTGATGTTGTAGGTCTAGGTGAAAAAGTAATTGTTTCACTGCTCTATTTATATATTATGTCTGAATTATTCTGTGCAGGAAAGGCCAAGAAATGCATGTAAGCTTCATTCCATTCCTCACCTTTGCGTGACTGTCAGCTGCAGTTGGCAAGACTCTCTTTCACTTAATGGAGTTTTGTGTGATGGAAAGCAGTTTTAGAGCCCAAATTTCTACAGTGCAATATCCTTCTTTCGCATATATTTTTGTTTGTTTGTTTAAAGCTAGTACAAGGTTAGTGCAGTTTATGGTGCTCTTGAGTCAAAAGGAAAGCCTCTGATCCTCAAGGTGCAGAAATGCCAAGCGTGCTGGTACGCTGATACAAATTCAGCTTGGGGAAGAGGAGAATGGAGATGTATAGAACATGGATATGGTTTATAGGGGAATACTTCTGCTTGCCGTCTCCACTGCTGAAGGTTCAGGCCCTAATGATTTATTCCTTTGTGAGTTGCTTTTGCTTTGACTGGAAATCAGCTACCAAATTGCAGGCTCCTTCTGCTTGGAAAGGTGCAGTGGGAGGGAGAGGTGGAATCCATGTTTTCAGCAACAATGGGTGAAGCAGAAATATTCAGAGGCTGACTTTGCTGCTTTTTGTTCAGCTGAAGGTCTGAAGCACTTTGTGTAGTAATTAGTTCTCTTAGATGCAGTGATTCATGGCCTAGCAGCTGCATTCAGTGCTGCTTTCCTCTCCAGTTCAGCTTGCTTTTAGCTCTTAATTTAAAAAAAAAAAAAAGAAAAAAAAAATTAAATAAATTGAAATTAAGGAGGAAAAAAAGGAAGAAAAAAAAAAGTGTGCCAGTATATTTTTCAATGACAAGTGGAAGCAGCACAGTCACCAGTGCAACAGGTATTATTGTTGATCTTCCATAATTCACTCCTGGCTATGCCATGTGACAGCTGTACAGTCGTCAGTAACTCTGAATGTGTTTGCAGCCCATTGAACTCCCATACGTGTTTGTGTTCATGCAGAGGCACTCCATTTAACAGTTTCCTTGCAAGAATGCTGCAAAGCTACAAGCTGCCCTGTGGTTCCTGTGTATTTATGGATATATATATATTAAGAAATGAGCCTAGCATTTTTGCTACGTCTCACCTTTTGGCAGGCTACTATATTCACTTTCAAGCAAGCACCACTGCATGCCAAGATCTTGTTCTGTTGCATTTTGTTAACCTTCTGTTTTGCTTCTGGCTGGTTAAGCACAGGTTAATTCCTTGTAGCATGGGTTATTTCTGAGGTACAGCAGCCCAGTTTCCTTGTAAGAAAGATGCATTTGTGAATAAGAATTAATCTACAATAGGCATCAGGATACTTAGTTGTGGCCCATCGACAGAAAAGGTGCATTTTGCCGGAGCAGTGGAACTGCTGACTGTGAAGAGGCAGCAGCAGTCCAACTCCTTTTTTTGTTTGTTTGGTTTTGGTTTTGTTTTGTTTTGGTTGGTTTGTTTGTTTCAATCCAAAGACCACCAGATTTTCCTAGTGGCCATAGACACCCCCCTTGGGTTTAATGGCTCTTCCCCACTCCTCAAGATGTCTACAGCCACAACCTTGACCGTTCCCCTGGGAATCACAGCAGCAGCAGAGAGGCGCTCACCCTTTAGCATGTCTCAAGGCGTTGTCCTTAGCTGGAATCCTTCCTCTGGTTCTGTATAAATTGCATTTGTTGTTTCTCAAGGGGATATTGTACTCCTTAAAGCTTTTAACCTCATGACCTGTATAGTAAATTTTTTTTGGCCTTTCCTCTCTTTGTCTTTTCATGTAGACCAGATATTTGAAAGGGCAGACGATGGATAATTGTGTAACATGCAACCTGTTTATATTTTTTGGAAACTTTTACTTGGACCGGAACTCGAATCACGGAATCACCAGGCCAGTTGCAGCACACTCTTTATTGCCCTTTTTCCTTGTTTCAGTACCTATTGTTTCTCCTTTCAAATATGTGATTGTATTAGCTCTTTCCATATGAAAGAATTCTCCTTATTTAAATAAAAAAAAAAAAATAAAGCAGATTATGCTTTTCTCAAATTCCCAAGTCCCTTGTCTGGTTCTTTTCGTTAAAGACCTGTGTATCTATTCTACTTTTTTTTCTCGCATGACGGTGGCCACGGCGCCGATGTGGGTGACCATGCTACGGCGGGGACACAGCATCTGGGGTGCTCCTGCCCCCTCGGCCGCGGTAGCTGGCAGGCCGAGGGTGGCGCTGGGGTCCTGGCCCGGAGCCGGGTGGAGGAGTGTCTGGCGATGAGGATGGGGCTCTGACGGCCGCCATGGCGGGGCGGGCCGCGGACCGGTCGCCACACGCCGCCGTTGCCGTGGCAACACGACGGGGCTCTTCCCTTTCCCCTTCCTCACGGCGCTGCGTGCGTCTGACGCCACATCCGGCGCCGCGAGGCAGGGGGTGGAGCGCGGGGTGGTCCCGCCACGCCCCCCCCCTCCGGTGAGCGGGGGGGCTGCCATCTCCTCAGGGCCGGGGGGTCCCGGTCCCGCCGCCTCCCCCGGGGCACGGGGGGGACTGGTGGTCGTCCTGCGGCCCCCCTCACCTCCGTAAGGCTCACGGGGGGTGGAGCGAGGCCTGATGGCGGGGTTAGTGGGGCTGACCCCCCCGCCCCGAGGCTCAAGGTGGGGGGAGGGGGTTGCGAGGCCTGGTGGGGGGGGTGGCTGGTGGGCCTACTGCTGCCATAAGCCTCGAGGGGAGGGGGGGAGGCCTGGCGGCAGGTTAGTGGTCCCGTGCTGCCCCCAAAAATCCTGAAGGGGGGGGGGTACAGGGTGGCTGGTGGGTCCTGTAGACCCCACAAGCCTCAAGGGTGAGAGGCCTGGGTGTGGGGTCAGTGGTCCTGCTGCCCCCCCAGAGAGCTCAAAGGGGGGAACAGGGCCTGGGGGGGGGGTTAGTGGTCCGACCACCCTCTCATAAGGCTCACGGAAGGGGATGCAAAGCCTGGTAGAGGGCTTAATGGTTCCCTGAGGAGGTGTATGAGGTCTGGCGGGGGAGGTAGTGCTGCACTCCTGCCCCAGGGTTTAAGGCCTGCCTGTACCTCAGGGAGAAGCAGGATCCCCTCCATCAGGGTGCTCTTTGGGGTTGCAGGGCCTGCAAGGCAATGTGATGGCCTGCCCTTGTCCTGGGTCCTGCAGGTGGGGCAGTGGTGTGGTGTCCCCAGTGCCGGTGGAGAGCACAGCTTTGCAAGGGGCTCCTTAAAAAGCCTGTTAAACGCAGCGCTTGTGTTTTGTAGGTAGTGAGAAACAAGGAGGGTGGCACCGCACTTGATGGTGGTGATGTGCTCACATCTTGCTTTGTTCTCCCCTGATCAAAGCCATGCAGATGGATTTATTCCGGTAACTTTCAGCTGTATTGAGGTGAGGAGATACAACACTGATTCCCTGCTATTTTCTGACCTAGCTTTTAGCAGTTCTGCCTACAGTAGAGTTCAGTCCTGCTTTCTGCAGCGCTCCCCCCTAGGCTGTGCTAGAGCCCTACAGCACCTACCTACACCTGTGCTCTAATAGCCAGCTTTTTAAGATAGAGGATGTTTGTGGGTTCTGCCCTCTGCCCCTGCCAAGAAATGTGCTCAGTTTGCGAGGAAGTAACTTTTTTTTTTTTTCTTAAAGCTATCTGAGTAGCCTGGTGCCTGAGCATGTGGTTTGCCTATCACTAGCATTGGAATTTGGGCTGGGAGGTTTGCTTAGCACAAAGCGGAATATAGGCTTGAATTAAGCTATTGTGTTTCTCCAGAACTAGTGTAAGAGTAAGCAAAGTTTCTAGCTTACTATTGATGACAGAGAACCATACTCATGTAGAAGCAGGGCAGATGAAAAGTTAACTGTGTTAGCTTAGTAACTTCATTTTTACAGTTACTCCAGTAGATACAGCAGAAAACACATAAATGTGGAAGGCAGGAGAACTTTGGAAGATCAATTACCATGAGCTGCTAGTAGCAGAAAGTAGTGGTGCATGCTTTCGGTCAAATGATCTTTAGCTAGCTGTGAGCGAAAGGGTGACTGCTGCTCTCCTCTGTTTCTCTCGGAGGTTTGGACAGACCTTTGACAGGATGTTGGGATTTCTGAAGAAGCCGGTTGTGGTTACTGCAGAGATAAATATGAACCTCGTGGCATTGACTGTGATGGGATTAATAAGCCGTCTTTGGGGGCTTTCCTATCCACGGGCTGTAGTGTGAGTAGAATAGTTTATTTTCTACTTGAATGACGCAGACTTTTTTTTTTTAAACATTTGTGAGTAAGAATGCAGGAGCGGAAGGGCACAGCTTGCCTGATGTCAGCCTCTGTAAATATGGTCATGGTGTTACCCTAATAGAAACTCCTGAGAGGAAGGTAAAGGGGCAAAGCCACTGTGCTTCACTGTATTCTTAGCTTTCTGCCAACAAATCAGTGTTTTCTTTCTTAGTATCCCTGTAGCCTGCAGTTAGATTTGACATATTTCTGCCTCTTGTGTTTCAGTTTTGATGAAGTTTATTATGGCCAATTCGTCTCACTCTACATGAAGAGGATCTTCTTCGTGGATGACAGCGGCCCACCTTTTGGCCATATGCTGCTAGCTTTGGGAGGTAGGCCATCTCCTGAAATTGGGAAGTGTCTATTGCCTGTTGCTGTGGAAGAGCAAAGTGCTGGTTAGAAACGAGTTGTCAGATCCTGTCTCTGGGGAAGAACACAAGGCAGCTGAGAGAGTCTGATGTAGAGAGAATTAGGATTTCTTATTTAGTATTGTTAGGGGGCTGTTGCATGAGTACTGGGGAGGTGATGGAGCCATGTATCCATTACCTCATTGTTATCCAATCCTTTGGATAAAGAGAAAGGTAAGATTAGAACTGCTAGTGACTAGAAATAGTAGGCAACAAGGAGGCTTTCAGGCCTGGGTGTCTTTCTGTAGCTGAGATATACACAACATAAAAGTGTCTGTATGGGAAGGAGAGATTAAATATACGTGTAACTTTGTCACTGAGAATCTGTTGTTGCCAATTTATATTCTTTGTGCCTCTGCACATTATCAAGCACTGCTGCAGGCAAAACAGTACGAAAGAGGACCCTTTTGGGAAAGAGGGCTTTCATGCATGGAAAAGCTATGTGCTTGGGAAATGGTTCCAGGACCAATTTAGCACCAGTTTTTATGCTTGTTTTGAGTCTGGAAATTTTGAATTGTTGCTTATGTTATGTTGTAGGTTACTTAGGAGGATTTGATGGAAACTTCTTATGGAACAGGATTGGAGCTGGTAAGAGCTGATTTTAACAGTCTCAGTCTTTTGAGAAAACAAGCAGTATTTCGGTGGCTGACAGATTTCTTTTGCCTGACTAGTGGAAATAACGCTTTATCTGACACCTTCACTTTGCCTCTTAAGTAAAGTCTTCTGCAGGTCTCTAACAGAAGTTTAAGGCACTGTGATTCCATAGCACAGATTTTTTAAATCAGTTAGACCATTTTAAGCAGTACAAGATGGACAATAAATTAGTAAGAGTAGGAGTTAGATTTAACAACTTGCTGTAGTCATAAGGAATTTTGTATTGATCCATCTTCTCTGCAATTAATAGTTTCCAAATTTGTGCATCACTGTTGTCTCCTATTTCAGAATATAGCATGAATGTTCCTGTTTGGTCCTTGCGACTGCTGCCAGCACTGGCTGGTGCTCTCTGTGTGCCTTTAGCATACCAGATTTTGGTAGAACTGCAGTTCTCCCACTGTGCTGCACTTGGAGCTGCTCTTCTGGTTCTCTTAGGTAAGATTATTCCCTTGGGCCCCCTTCTTCATAAAGGGGGAGAAGGGTCCCTTTCCCCCTTGTGAATTTTTAGGCTGCATAAAAGGCTGGAGTAGCATCTCGCCACAGAACTCAAACAACATGTCGGAGCCCACTTTCAGCCCTGGCCTGTATCAGTCTCTGCTGAGCCTCTGCGATCCCCTCTATCCTCACGTTCTGCAGCAGGCTGCCATTCTAGGTTGAGGCTTTGTACTTGTTCATTTCATTGTTAAGCAAAGTGGACAGCCTCAACAGCCTCACAGAAAACCATGTTTCTTGCATCCAAGGAGGCCTGTACTCTGTTCGTCAGAGGTTTATAGGGTGAGTTACAACATACTGGTTTTCAACAGCAGGACGACCCTACTTACAGTCAGAGCTCATCGAATTTCTTCATCTCCAAACTGCAGCAAACCAGTCTGTGTCCTTAGCACCATGATTTGACACTGTTCTGGTGTGTATAACTCAGTTGTTTTTTTTCTCTGAGGGTCTGCTGGCAGCTGCCTGAAACGGAAAGAGCCTCTCAACAGCCCTTCAGCAGTCTGATAAGAGAAACCTGTCCTAGCTACCGGCTGCTCTGATTCTGGCTCAGGGAACTCTGCACAAAGCAGCTCATTGCAGCTCCCTTTCTTGAAGATTTGTCATCATGCTCATTGCCTGCTGGGGTCACTGCCTTCACTGTTTGCCTTGAGAACCACCTTCCTGCATTTCCCAGCAGTGATTTTCATTGCCTTTGTAGGCAGGCACAGCACCTTTATCTGCCTCCTGCCAGACTTTACTACTTGCCCACCTCTTTGTCCTTGGAGACAGTTACGGCCATGTACTTTGCTCCTGCTGGAAGGTTTTTGTCCCTTTAAACCCAACACCTCCCTATTACAGCCAGTAAGATTGCAAGTGAACTGGCTGTCTTTAAATGGGCAGGTCCTTCTGTTGGATAATGATGCGATTGTCTGAGGTAGCACTTGCCTATAGATAAGGTTCTCTAATTTTGTGTCTCTCTCTTTTCCAACAGAGAACTCTTTGATCACTCAGTCAAGGTTCATGCTCCTGGAATCAGTATTGATTTTTTTCATCCTACTTGCAGTTTTGTCCTACCTGAAGTTCTACAATTTGCAAAGGCACAGGTAAAGCTGGATTGTCTCCCATCCTTTTGGATATTCTTGTGGTGACTCTTTTTTTGTCACAGGCTATGTGTTTTTTTTCTGTAAGTCACTTCACTGTTCTGCAGCTCACTTCATCTGTCTGTAAAATCCAGTGCTTTGACCTCTCCTATGCCTGCCCCAGAAGTTTTCTTTTCTGAGAGGTGTTAAAGACTGTTTTAACTGGTAGCAAGGTTGTCTTTTTATTTTACAATAAAAATAAAATCCCTTGGGAGCACTCCTTTGCCAACCCAGATTTTTTATTGGAAGGTTTCCTTCTGTGCAGAGAAACACTGATGACAACAGGTCACTTAATGCTCCTTTGTTACTGTTTACAGGCACTGAATTTGGAGATCTTTGGCTCTTTTCTCTTTTCTTGTGACTTCACATGTTCTCTGATCCTTGCAGAGGATAAAGTAATCTTTCGTAAAGTAAAATTATCTTTAAACTGAGCCCAGCAAATGATTTAATACATTGCTTTTATCTGTGGTATCAGGAGGCAGGTAGCGTTCAGTTTTGCTTTTCAGGATACAGAGAAGTACGTTTAACAACACCCTGTAGGTCAGGGCTGAGAGTTGGTGGCATGGGAGGTTCAGAATGAGGTACCTCTGAATGGGGTAAGGAATAGTGGAGTCCTGCAAGTTTTTTTGAAGTTAAATTACCTACATTCAGGATCCTAAGAAGGTGCCCAGATCTCACCATAACATCCTTTCCTTTGTCCTTTTATTTAAGTTCCTTCTCTGGAAGCTGGTGGTTTTGGCTTCTGTTGACTGGAGTAGCTTGTTCTTGTGCAGTTGGGTAAGTGATGATGTCTTACTCTGGTTTAGTAAGCTCACTTTCCTGCCTGCCATCTGAGCTATCAGTGAGGCTTTGGATTTTCAAGACTGATTGTTGGTGCTGTTCTGAGCAGACATGTCCATGACTTTTTAATGAGTTAGATTGTTTCTATAGAGAAGATGTCAATTCACAGTGGGCAATACCAGGCATTAGCGGATACTGTCCTGGGAGGAAGAAAATGTATTTCTAAGAGATGGCTTTATGTTATAAATTAGCATCTGCATTTCACCCCTCCTTTCTAGTTGCCTCAAGCTTCAGTAAGTCTGAATTTAGGGACTCCGTGCTTTGTGATCTGCCAACCTGTTATCAAGAAGGTTCTCTGTCACTGCAGTTATTTAATGTAATTGGCAAACAAATGATACCTTCTGGTGTCAAAGCCTTGAGGTTTATATATGTGGTTGTACCAAACTTGTCATGGATTTAAGTCGTTGGACGTTAATGCATGCTGTTCAAGAGAAAGTTTGAATGTTTATGTCTTGTATTAGGTAGTTGTGTAGTTTTTAACCGTGTTCATTTTTTATGCACTTTTTTCTCAGAGTGAAATACATGGGCCTGTTTACCTATATGCTGCTCTTGGCCATCGCAGGACTCCACTTCTGGCACATGATAGGTGACCAAAACTTGTCAAATGTAGGTAGCACAACACACAAAATGTATTACATGTAACTTTTCAGTACAGGAGCCAGTCAGGAGCCTTGCAAGCCCACAGATAACAGTGCTGTCTGTAGCTGGGTTTTGTACTAAAATTCCTTGCCATAGTCTGCAAACCCTCCTGTCATAGAACAGTTTCCCAGCTCAGTTGCTGGGTGTGTGACTGGCTTTTCTGCTCTTATCCATGTCTTGGTAATTTGCCGCTCAAAACGAATATTGCTTCACATACCTCCTGCTAGCTGCAGTTCACATCCTCAGTGGAAGTTACCCAGCTGTCCATGAAGTTATAGCTGAAAGAGGGTGGTTGGGGAAACTTAAGAAACAAAACAAGCCAAGTGCACTGGTATTTTAGTATTTTTAATATTTTTAATGTCTGGAGCATGAAACCAGTGAGTTCTCTGTGTTCTTCTAGGTTTCCTTGATGTGCCATTTTCTAGCTAGGGGACTGGCCCTCATCGTCATCCCAGTGGCAATGTACCTGTCCTTCTTCTATGTTCACTTGACTTTGCTGTATCGCTCTGGGCCTCATGACCAGATTATGACAAGTGCTTTCCAAGCCAGCTTAGAGGTAAAGGAAATGTGGTCATGAAACTAGTTTATTAGGGGAGAAGAGGGGGAAATCTGTCTTGTGTTCACTGTTAGAAGAAAGGTGTGCAGTCTTGTTCCTTTGATCCTGCATATTTGTTCCTTTTATGTCATTTAACTGCTTTGCTGCTGTAGTACTGTTTTAAGAAGAAGCAATAATGACTGAAGTCCTAATGACAGATGAAAAGCTTTTCCCAGTGAACCAAGAACAATGTGTTCACTCTTCTGCTGAAGATTTGTCCCTTCTTACAGGAAACTCTGCATAAGTAGACACAGACTGACCTCTTAAGTGATGATGTTGTAGACTACAGGATGACAGTGTGATTTTCTGTAGAAGAGTGCTTAGTCTGTCTTTTAGAGCAGCATGGCTTTAGGGATATTCCCTAAGACCCTGTAGTCTTTCAGATGCTGGTGTATTTACATCTGCTGAGTATGGTGCTGCCAGACTTGATTTTTGTAGATAGAACCAAATGAGACAGCATTGTGCTAAGATACTGCTATGTTAAAGTGACAGGTGACTCTTAATAGAATTTAAACAGCCTCTGGGTTGTTTCTTCTTCTTTCCACTTATCCTGTCATTATGCTTCTCAGGGTGGGCTGGCTCGAATCACTCAGGGTCAGCCCTTAGAGGTGGCCTACGGCTCTCAGATTACTCTGCGGAACGTGTTGGGCAAGCCCATGCAGTGTTGGCTCCATTCTCACACGAATACTTACCCCATCAGGTGAGGAGTCTGGTTGGGTCTGTATTGTTAGGATAAAAGTATGCTCTGGTTCTTCACCTGCCAGTCCAAGTAGCTCAGTTTGGGTCCTGGCAATCTCTTCATTAATCCTTCAGAGCACACTGCAGATGTACAGATTCTCTGTGCTCTGTAGGAATGGAGCCAGTGATCTGGTGCTGGTTTGTATTGCTGTGACTCTGTTGAGCACAGAAATGTACTGTTACACATCTGTGGGGTTTTTTAACCCTCTGTACAGGTATGAGAATGGACGAGGTAGTTCCCATCAACAGCAGGTGACCTGCTATCCCTTCAAGGATGTGAACAACTGGTGGATTGTCAAAGATCCAGGAATGTGAGTATGCAGGACACTTAAATGCCAAGCTGCTGTAAGCATAGCTTCTATATGCTTCCAAAACCTAACCAGGGCATAGCTTGGATTGGATATAACTATTCTCTGCTTATGGGCGTAGAGGCCATGTGTGATCCTGAGCAAGTAATTTCAGCTGCAGAGTTGATAAGGATGGCTCTTTGCACAGTCCTCCTCAATATGGTAAAAGCATTATTGAAGACTCTGAAATTCTCTCTGAACTGCTCCTGCCAGAACGTGGGCTGTGCTGTGCACAAGGGGAACTTTAAAGACTCATGAGACTGGTGGGAACTTTTCAGGTGCTTTGCATGAAAGGGAAGTTTTGCTTTTTGAAGTGTGTGAGCCATGGCATTAGAGTGCCTTGATGAGTTTTTCAAACTTGAATGAGTCTCAGAAGAGAGTAGAAATCACTTTTGCAGAGTGAGTATTTCTTTGTATTTAAAGTGTGGGATGAACTGTAGAATCTGCCACACTGGGAGGAATTCCAAGTGGGTGCCTGTGCCTGAGAGGCCTGGTTTGTGCTGAAGTGTTTTGCCATTGTAACTGTCAGTGGAGAGCAGGACTCTTTGTTCTTGTAGTTTTGCCAGTAAAAGCCCTTGTGTAATACCGTTTCATACTGATCAAAAAGTTGCTTTTGTAGGTTTCTTATGTTGCTCTGGGAACTGTATAGAGAGTCCTACCAGAGGGACTGTGTGCCATTGTAAGTTATATCCACATTGGGAAAGTTTGTCCATAGTGCAAACCTGTCAAGCAGGGGCTCTACCAGAACCACAGAAACCCAGCATCTTCTTAAAATTCTTCAAACCCAAGACTCCTATGAGCCCTGGGGGATGTGAAGTCCTTCTGTAGAACAGGAAAGTACAGGCAGCAGTCAGGCGAACTGCAGTGTTCCCCCTTGCCAAAGCACGCCTTCGCCCTGTCTAGAAGCAAGACGAGAGTTTGGTCTTCATGGTGGAGGTAGCCATTGATCTCTCTTATAATTCTGCCAAAAGTGACATCAGTTGTAACACGAACACCTGTCAGACATCACTGAAGCACTTACTCATTTCACAGAAGCCACCAAACAGCTGTGTGGTGGGAATAATCTGAACTCGCTCCTGACTGACCTGGATTCAGACCACTGACCTCACTGCTGGGGTGTCAGTATCCCATTACCAATCCTCTGAGTCATTCTGCCCTTAACTCACCTTTGCCTTGGTGAGCTTTGTTTCCATTCTGGTACAATCTATAGATTGCTTTAATTTCTCATCTTACTGGCGAAATGTCTGTCCCTGCCTGCAGCTTCTTGACCTAGCAGTTTGGTCATGACAAGGTTGCATTACATATAAAGAAGAATGTAACCACTTCCTCTTGGGTGTCACTCCGCCAGGCAGCAGCTGGTGGTGAGTAACCCACCTCGTCCTGTCAGGCACGGACACATCGTGCAGCTGGTCCATGGCATCACGACTCGGTACCTCAACACGTAAGTCCTTTCCTCATCCTCTGCTCTGCCAAGCCTGCTGGCTCATTCTGCTTTGTTGTCTCTCAGAATAACTATTCTGGGGTTGAAGCGCAGTGACCCTTGCATTCAGATATGCCATAAGCTGCCTGTTACTCATGGATTCTTAAAACAGTGGGGCTAGGAGGGACCTCATGTGGTTTGTTACATAAGCCATCCCCGTGGCCCAGAGAAAGGGTGCTGTATGCTTATTTTTTTTTCTGCAGTTGACTTGGCAGTGGGATTTGATACTAATCACAAACTGTTCAGTGGCTGCTAGCTGTTTCTGGTCTTCTCTACTAGCGGCCTTTAGAGGGGCTAGTGGTGGTTTCACCCATGTTCACATTTCATGGTAGTTCTGTAGATTCCTAAATATATAGTCCCCTTGGTGAGTCTTCATCCTTGCCCCTTCACTGCCTCTGCTCCAGGCAGATGCAGATACTTAGTATTTTGTGTGACTGTTAACCCAAGGTCAACTCCACTGACTTTGACAGCATACTCCTGTGTGAAGGATGTGCTCTGGAAGTTAGGAAGTTGTGGTGGAGAATCCGGTGTGCTGTGGCTGATTGCCACAGATTCTTGCCTGTTTTGCAAAGACTGCAGTATGAAATTGCCTCCTGACTGCTTCCCAAAGGGTGTCTGCATGTACTTGAATATCACTCAGATTAGGAAGGGGGTTGTTCTGAGCTTGGTTTTTTGCTATGTGCCTTCCAAACCTAATTTGTTCATTATTGGGAACCCCAGTGAACAGCATCTCTGTTTGTCACAATCAGTGCTTGTTCTTCAGCCTGGCATAGCAGGCATCTGTATTGGCTTCCTCTGAGCCTGTTCCTGGCAGCTCTTGGTAGTGGGGAGTGTTCTCTTTCAGAGTAAACAGTGCAATCTGTATAAATGAGTTACTTTTTGCTTTATTACTGAATCTGGTGTAAGACAGTTCAATACCTTTATGGGTTTGCTTTTTATACTAATTTGGGAAATGGTGTTGGAGGATCTTACTTTACTTGTCTTCTAGGCATGATGTTGCCGCCCCTCTTAGTCCCCACTCCCAAGAAGTTTCCTGCTATATTGATTATAACATCTCCATGCCAGCACAGAACCTCTGGAGAGTGGTGAGTGGTCAAAAGGAAGGGAGGAGCTCATCATGTTCCAGCAGAAACAGCTGAGACAACATGACGATCAAAAGACATCTTTCTCTTGTAGGAAATTGTAAATCGGGAGTCTGACACAGACGTGTGGAAGACAATTCTGTCAGAAGTGAGGTTTGTTCATGTGAACACCTCTGCAGTGCTAAAGGCAAGTGGATTTATGTTTATTTGCCTATAGCTTTTTCTTTATGCAGTTCTTGTAATCTCATAAACTACTAATCTCTCTGCTCCAAAATACCTAAACCACTAAAACAACCAAATTGGTAAATAAAATGAAACAATAAACTTGCTCAATGTGATAAAAGAGCAGCATGTGTTTCGGGTAGTCATACTCGTGCTTCATTCCTTTTCAGCATGCACAGCTGTCCTGCTTCTCGGGAGGTTGTGACCACTGTACACAACTGGGGTTTAGATACAGCCTCAGAAATTGATGCTGAATCTGTGTGTAGTATGTGACAGCGGCTGGAATAGTTAAGGATCTCTTCACAGAGTTTGCCAGAATCACAGGCTTTATGGCTGTAGCATTTGTTGAGACACTATTGCATGGTGACTCTTCACATACTTTCTAATAGTCCTTTGCTGTCATCCACTGCTCAGGCAGGGCCTAGGAACTTCCATCCTGAAATTCAGATTGGCAGGACTGTAAGTTTACAGTCATCTTTCACTTTCAGCTCAGTGGAGCATCTTTACCTGAGTGGGGATACCGGCAGCTGGAGGTGGTTGGAGAGAAGCTGTCCAAAGGCTACCACCAGAGCATGGTGTGGAATGTGGAAGAGCACAGATATGGGAAAAGTACGTTTCAGCCATATTCTCAAAGCAGATTTCTGTGACTGGGGGAGGCTTCATGTTGATGGGAAGGTGGTATTGCGTGTATGTGTGTTCAGCAGGCTCTGGCTCTATCACAATGTCAGAGTCCTTACAAATCCCCTTAGAATGCGCTTGCAGTTGGACTATATATTGGAGACGGGCTCCCGGGAGTGTGAGGAGCCAGGGCTGTATCATATGTGCTCTCTCCCCTTTCTAGCTTTCTATCTGTTATGTGGTTATTTCTGAGCTATGCTGTTTTCTTCCAGGCCAAGAGCAAAAAGAGAGGGAAGTGGAACTCCACTCTCCCACACAGATAGACATAAGTAAAAACCTCAGCTTCATGGCAAAGTTCACAGAATTGCAGGTGAGTGTCTCGGTGTTCCCTTCATCTTTCCTTCTGCTGCAGAGCAGGAACCTGAGCATTTCTCCAAACTGTGAGCCTGAGGATTCATTGTTTATTCCTTGCTGGTAGAGTAGTTTGGCTTCCTCACTGAAAAAAAATATTTCTGAATGCACTTAGAAGGGCATTAGAGACCTATACTGTTCAGCAACGAATACCGAAGTGATTGTGTAAAAAAAGAAGGGGAAGGAAGATCAGTTGGGCACCCAGAAGCTGTCTGAAACTGAACTGTAATGTGTTGTATATGCAGTCAGTAGTGTTGATGCCGCTTACTAACATTGTAGAAATCCACTAAGGAAAGTAAGTGCATTATATAAGAACACAATAAAATCATTGTATTGATCAGTATCCCGTAGGAGATGTGCAAAATCTTTCTCCACTCCCAGGTTAAGAACTTAACATCTTACATCTGGAGCTGTTCACCCACGCCTGCTATCCCACTCATCGTTCCAATTCTGAAAGCTTTCTGTTTACTTTTATCGTAGTGGAAAATACTCACATTAAAAAATGAAGACACAGAACATAAGTACAGCTCCTCTGCTCTTGACTGGATCACAATGGACACAAATATTGCCTACTGGCTCCACCCAACCTCTGGTGTAAGTACGAGAGGTAGAAGTAAACATGAACCTGGTGAAGAAAGCAGACTTGAGTTCAGGTGTGAGTGAGAGCAGAGCTGCAGTTCCAGCCAAGGAGCTGCTTCAGGATGGACTCTTCCTGTATTAAGAATATTATTTTCCCTGAGGGTTGGGGTTTTTTTTTGGCATGTGATACAGCTTTGACAGTAGTTGCTTTTAATTAAATGTCTTCTTGCTTTTTTTTTTTTTTTGTAAAGGAAAACTGCAGTTGAATAGTTTCCATTATTGATTCCATTTAGAAGATGAGTTAATGTCCAATAGCATCTTTTAAATGCCTTACATTACAAAAGAGTCTTAAAGCAGCAAAGTTTATCAACTAGCTTTGTTCCAGGAAAGATCAGGTTACTAGCCAGGCACATTCTGACTTCTTTTAATTTAGTAAGTATGCATAGGTAATACTTAAACTTACCTAAAAGAACTGCAGCATGTTCCTGCTTCTGGCTCAGACCATCTTCTATCCTTCAGGCCCAGATCCACCTCCTTGGGAATGTTGTCACCTGGGCTTCAGCTAACATTGCTGCTCTGGTCTACACGTGTCTGTCCCTGTGGTACTTGATCCGCCGAAGGAGAAAGATTTACGACATGCCTGAAGGTCTGATTCATTGTGTATGTGTGTGTCAAGGGTGGGGTGGAGGGAGGGTCGCTTGTCCAGCTACACTTTAATGGCCCCAAAGCCACGATTTTGCAACTATGTGTTTGACTATGCTAGCATTTTTTCCTGCCCCCAACCCTGAAATTTTTATTAGGGACACACAAACATTCAGAGTAGCCCATGAAGAGCCTGATTATGGTTATCGCAATATGACCACCACCTCATGAGATAGTATAGTAGCCAGCATAGTATATATTTGGATGTAAGAAATGTCCAGGCCCCAGATTTGGATTTTACTGAGCCTTTTTGTGATGATTTAAAGGAGGTAGATACTGGCTGTGTGGGGAGGGGTTTATTTTAGATGTGTTCGTTCTAAGCAAGGTACTGTCTCCTCCATGTGGCCAGGCAGTTTTGTGCTGACCTTTCTGGCAGTACATTTTGTTGTCACGCTGTGAAGCTGCTTCATATTGGCAGTAATCTGTCTTGATGGATACTTCATAAAAGCCTGACAAAATGTAACCATTTCCCTCAGTTGAGTGTGGTTAAGTTAAAGGTTGTATTAGCACAAACTGCAGAGAGTGGGGAAAAAACAAACCGTGACAGTAGGCAACCTTCTAGAGACTTTAGGTTTCCAGGGACTGTGCTTTGAGGTATCTCCTGTCTCCTGCAGATGCATGGCAGCTCTGGGTATCAGCCGGGGGGATCTGTGTTGGAGGCTGGGCTGTGAATTACCTGCCCTTCTTCCTGATGGAGAAAACACTTTTCCTGTACCACTACCTGCCTGCCGTCACATTCCAGATTCTCCTGATTCCCATCGTATTACAGCATCTGAGTGATCATCTCTGCAGGTATTTGGTTTTAACAGATAGATAGACAAGAGAAGTGACACAGTTCTTTTTTCCAGGCTTGTCACCTTGGCAGGCGGCTGCAGTGATTTTTCCAGCAGTGGCCATACTTTGTCATTTGCCTTTAGAGACAATAGGCCATATGTAGGTCTTCCTTTTGGATTAAGTGTTTGGCCAGTGCTGATGTAACTTGACTGCTCTTTCCTTCTCTCATCCCAGATCTCTGCTTCTCAAGAGCATGTTCAGTGCATTGATCGTAGCCTGGTTCTCTTCAGTCTACTTTGTCTATTGCACATTTCGCCCTGTGACCTATGGGGAACCCTCGCTGTCTGTTACTGAACTCAAGGACTTGCGCTGGAAGGACAGTTGGAACATCCTTATCCGAAAACAGTGACAACTACAATCTTGTTACAGGCCAAAGGAAACGCCTTTTATGCAAAGCCAAGAATTTATTGTTAGTATAATTGAAATCTTAACAGTCTGATCAAATAATTGATAGTAGTCCAGATCTGATTATTACAGGAAAAGAAAATAAAAGAATACTGTTACAGAAAAGGTCTCAACAGTAATATAGCTGTTATGAGCACAATTCCCAGTTTCTACCCCTGTTACATTGACCCTTCCGCTATCCTTCAGGCTCTGAACATTGCTGACTTCAGTCAACAGCATCCTAGGTCCTTTGCAGGGAAGAGCATGCTGCAAGGGATTCTTCCTCTTTCCTGGGAGTGTGATGTTGACGGTTTCCACCTTCTTGCACTACGTTGCACTCAGGGGTATTTTACGTTTCCTAGCACCTTGGTCTGCAATTCCATATTACAGGTTCCTATAAATGGATACTCTCCAGCATAACAGATACTTTTCTCCGTTTTCTTTGTTACTCCTAAAAACTGGGTTTTCCTTGTTCTAAAGCTTACACATCTTTAACAACCAGTAATTGGCCCTGCGGTCTTCAGCATCTTCCCATGACTATATTCCTCAACAATGTGTTATTTGCCCCCACTTTCAATGCTCTGCTATCATCCCTCTTTCATTACATTACAGTATTAAGCTAAGTTTATAAATAGTTCATTCTGCATAGAATAATGAGTTGTTACTATTATCTATGTATAATCATTTGGCATGACCATAATTGTTACAAAGCTAAGCAAAAATAAAACAAATAGACATTAAAAAATTGCTGTTATGGCTAAACAAGCTAAAACAAAGCTTCAGGCAGGCCAAGAAGTCAGCCAAAGCCAGAAGAATCCTTTGGCCTTGGGACATTCATATGAAGCCTGTGGCCTGTTACTAGCAATGGCAGTGTTTTATTTACCAGGCTGCAGGGTTACACCTCAAATCTTGTAGGAAGAGGAGCTCTGAGCAAGGTAGAACTGACAGTGCTGACAAAGAAACCTGCTCTAATTTGTACACTTGGCTTCAGGGTAAAAATATTGTAGGTAACAGCCCATACCCTGGCCTGCACCAGCAGAGGAATTCAGAGGGTAAGAGAAGGTGCAAGTGAAGGACTGGGATCACTCAGCGGGGAATTTATAGTAGCTCTGTAAAGATATTCAGCAAGAGTTTATAGTACCTATGCCACGTTTGGTTTGTTGGTTTTTTTTCCTCCACGTGGCTGCAGCAGCATCTTGCAGTACAGCTCAAAGCTGACCAAGAACAGCAGTCCTAGACAGGCCAGGGTGCTTTTTACTGTAGCATTCCTTACTGCTCTAACAAATGCTATTCAAGGCTGCTTTGAGCTCCCCTGCCCCCAGAGGAAGGTATGATCAAACACCACAGTCATTCAAAGTAGGTTTTAGCAACTATTTTGCTCTTACTTAAATCAGACCCAAGAGCTAATGCTTCAGTGCAGTAGCTCATACTCTGTCTGTCACCCTGAGCTAAACAGCACCCAGCAGCAGTTAGGAAATGAACTGCTTTCTCCTCAGCATTAGAGATGTACCACTGAACTGTGGTGATCACTACTAACAAACCTTTACCGATTTCCAGTGTTGAAAAGACTATAGGGATGACAGTGCAGACTGCATTTTTCTTTTTTAAAAAGTGGTTTGCCGGGGGTTTTTTTCCCCTCAATAAAGCTTCAGCCATTATAGAACTAAAGCTAACAATTCTGGGAAGAAAGAACTGTTGAGTATAAGATCATCTCCAGAAGTGTTCCTTTCCGTACCTTTGTGCTGGCGTAGTGCAAGTAGCACAAATAATAGCTTTTACATAAAGTGGTCATTTCTGCTCACTGTTGGTTCATTTGTTTATTAGCCAAAGTAACACACCCACAAGCAACACAGCCAGACCTTGGTTTTAGAAAACTAGCAAATATGAAAAAGTTCCTCTTAATAGTACTTCCCCCCCTCCCCCCTTGTTAAAATTGCACCACAGGTCCAGACTGAAGAAGGATACCACAAGGACATTTTCAAAGGCCCAACCAGCACTTCATTTCAGAATTATCTTTTTTCCAGAAACTCCATGTTGCTGCAGTACCACTTATCTGGGGTTAGCAACAGAAACTGGGATGTCACTGTTTATACTTGCAGCCTCTTGTCTGCTCTCTTTAGAAAACCAGACATTCTTGAGTTTAAACTGAGCGCAAGGCAAGCGCTTTGACCCTGTCTGAGGGTAGAAGCATGTCCAGAGCTGTTTGTACCACCAGAAGGAGGGTCTTGCAATTCACAGCTTTCCCCCTTGCTGATCTTACCACCCAGCTCTGGAAGTGGACAAATTCTGCCCAGCAGAATCTGCAACCAGCAGTACAGAAATGCCCTAAAAGACACTAATACTGACAAGGTCAGGTTTCTGTTTCCATGAGCAACTCAATCCAGTTGGAGCTCACACATTCATTAACTGGGGTAAAGGAAACTATTTGGGTACAAAAAAATAATCATACAGTGTAGCAAGGTTTGGAAGCTTAGAAAGGAATAAATTAGGAACCAGAATCACACAACTTCTTGGGCCTGTCCCCCTGATGAACTGCAAGTTCCCATTTGTCCCAGACAGTCTCTGTTTCATCTCCATCTCGGGAGAGATTCCTCTACAGGTCAGTCCTTCTGCCCCCACATGCTACTACAGGCTAAAAAGGAGGCTGGCCAGCAGGACAGCAATGCCAGAACTCAAGGTGCCAACAAGGTGAAAAGGACTGCACCTGCTTGTTAACAGGGTGTGAGCTAGTCTTAGATAAAGAGACTGTTTTTTTCTTTTGAAAAAAACCAGGCAGATAATTTTCCTGCTAAGGAAGATCATCATCAGGGAAATGGGGTATCTTGCTAATCACCTAGTAGTGCTTAATTTTCAGGGGAGACTTTAGCATTAGATCTCATTTTGAAAATTAAGGCAAGTAGCACTGCCTTCAACCAGTTCATGAAGTAACATCGTAACTCCAGACATGGCAGGGAGGAAAGGGAGGGGTTTTGGAGGGGAGGGGGCAGTAGGCCAACTCCTTCCTCTCCCCTCTGGGAGAAGTTTCACACCAGTATCCCCTCCACTGCTAGGATGATTTAAAGGGTACTTCACCAACCATTCTGTTGAAGTCCTTTCCCAAAGTTGTCTTCAGTGTTGGCCTGGACCAGAGGCAAATCCTTCAGATGTGGACAGGTCAGTGCGGACGGCTGCTGGACTCCAGGTGGGAGCGTTTGCCGGCCGCTAGCACGCTGCTGCTCTCCGTTTGTTCAGGGAATGGGCGCTTGTAGGTCCGACCGTGTCCGTTCATTGCCCCTCGCTGCCACTTGCAGATGTCTCCGTTTAGGATGTCTTGAATGTGCTGCACTATAAGGTTTATAGCAACTGCAGAGGAACGGGAAATAAAGGACACGCAGGCTTTCTTGGCTGAGCTATCTAGAAAATGTGGAGCATCCAGCCCTGTTCAACTCAAGTTTTAACAAGCCCTTAAATGAAACTACGCCTGCCCTCTGCAGCGAGGTCAGACCTCAGCAGAAACCAGCAACTGCAGAACCAGCTTTAACACCAGTGTCCTGCTCTGCATCCCCAATCTCCCGTTGCTTTTTCCAGCCCTCCTCAGGCTGAGCAGCTGGTCATCCCATTCAGGCTCTGAGCAGCTCCCTCCCCTACAGCCCTCCAGCAAAACACTTTTCCTTAGAAGGATGCAAACCAGGCAGTGGTGTGCCACCTGCTCTCTTCCCAGCCCCAAAGGTGGTCTCCCCAGAGAAAACAGACAGAGAACCGAACTCCCTTTTACCCATGTTGTCAACTCCCCGGGGGATGATCACATCTGCATACTTCTTTGTCTGCAAAACAGTAACAGTGGTGGAGACTGTTAATGGGAAAAGCCAGCTTTATTCTAGGAAGAAGCTACCAAACGCCAGAAAGCTGGGGGCAAAGATAGAGGCGTTTCTGTGCTCTGGGGCTGCAAGTTAAAGCTCTTGGTCGTGGTCACACCTAAACGAATTGAGAAGTCATATTGGCTAACGTGCACTGGATTTAAGGTCAGGGATTGTTCTGATTGTCCCTTTGCAGTGAATTGCAAAGTAGAAGCAGGAGGTCAAGCGTGGAGTACTTGCTTTTACACTTCTGAAGAGTATGCTGCCTTCCAATGGGTCACCTGCTTCGGGCCTGAGGTCTGTTTGCTAAGAGCTGGTTCTAATCAGCATTTCACAAGCCATTGCTAAATATCTACCGAGAGCCAAGGTACCCAACGCGCATGTGAAATTCCTTCCTGCCTCTGATGACATTTTATTGATCTCTGCCACCACAGAGCCCCTGGGTTTTTTCCCCCCTGCTACTTATAAAAAGGCTGGCTAATTCAGCATTTCTAATGACCACTTTTACAATCCCAGAATTGCTTTGATCTAGAGCAAGAGGCGCCTGAGCTGGCCTTTTCCATCTTATTTAATCCACATACCAAATTTTGTTCTCAAAGGGGTTTTTGCAAATTAATTTGATTACATGAGCACCTAAATTGGCCCCACATTATACTGTGTAGCAAGCAGATGCTGTAATGGTCTGCCCTGGGTTTTCACCAGCGTTCCCTGTTGAGAGTCTGCTGGAAACCAAGCTCTTCTTTCTTCCCACAAGAATAAATGCAGAGTGGGAGTGTTTCAGTCAAAGGGACCTATGCTAAAATAGCCATGGCAGCAAGCAGTGAGAAAATGTGTGCAGCCTCTAGGGATTTCCACGGTGCTTTGCAAGAAGAAAGAACCAACCATTTAAGTTCCTTAAACAAGCAGCTTGTAATGGTTAAATAGATACGGCGGAGGGGAGAGGGTTGGATTCATGAAATACGAGTATCAAAAGCCACCACTGCTGCACCTACAGTGCAGCTAATCCCCAGGCGACCCTGCTCCTTCTCTTCCTCCCCAAAGCCCCCCCCCCCCAAATCAAATTAGTGAAACATTTGGTACCGGTAAGCAGAACTCCTCAAAGGCAGGCTTGACAAACGTGGTGTACTGGGTGAGGATCTGCTCAAGGTCTCTCCCGCGTTTCATATCTCGCAGAACTGGGACGGGAAGATAAACTCTGTGAGATTTACCACATGGCCAAGGATGGATAAGGAACACGAGCAGGCTGATGCTGCCCATGACGGCAGAGCATTAGTACCTCTGCGGGACAGCCGGACGTCAGAATCTGTGTCAACAAAGAGCCGGAGGTGGAACATGTCCCGAATGTCTTGGTTGTAGAAAACCAGGATCCCCTCAAAGAGAACAACGTCAGCGGGATAGACCACCGTTGTCTCCGCCAGCCTGCCAGGAAAAAACACCCAGAGCACGTTGTTCAATGGGTCTCGCACCGCAGTCCGGCGGTCTGTCCCCAGGCCCAGCTGGGGACACCCACATACACAGCCCAAGACTTTGCACAAAACTGAAACCTACCGAGAATGCGTCACGAAGTCATAGGTCGGTACCTCAACAGTTTTCCCCTCAACAATATTTTTCAGGGTTGTATGCATCAGATCATTATCAAAAGCATCTGCGAGAGGAAGGTTTAAAGAGAAGGATGTTCAGATGCTGGTATAGCAAATGTTCAGCTCAGATTTTCTAGGCCCGAAGGAAAAGCTCTCTGCCTAGTCTTGTGCCAGGGAAAAAGGAACTTCTTAAGCTTTTTTCTTTCCTACCAGGAGCAACCCAACACTCCCTGCCCAAGCTAGAACTGTTATACTTGGTTACGGAGATAAGGAAGAGAGAATTTGCTGTTTACAAGCAACTACAATACCAAGAAATTAAGAACCCGAATATGAAGCTAGGAATTGTGTGATTTTACCAAACCACTTGGTAATTGTATAATTTTGTGCAGCTCTTGGCCTGTTAGCTAAGAGTAATTTAGAAAACCTCAGACATCTTTAATGCTTTTCAAGAGCATTTGCTGGCTAGCCTACAGCAGGCTCTAGACTTCAGCCAAGGGCAGATCGTTGTCCCGTTTGCAATCCATAGCACTCCCTGAGCAGGACAAAGAGGGTGTCCTGAGGGTGTGGACAAAGAATATCAGGAAAGGATTTGGGGAACGATGCGCTTTGTCACAGAGCCTCTCAACAGCCGAGGACGAGGAGACGGAGCAGCGTGCGAGCCGGGACGCTCTCCAACTCTCTCCAGCATGGCTCTCTGCAAGGATGCACTAAAACAGCAGTCACCACCCGCAGCAGCGTGGCTTTCGCGACAGCAACGCGGACACGTGAAAGACAAACAGGTGTTTTGGTGGGAAAAAGAGCATTTCTGTTATCCGGCACTTCTCATTTCCTACAGGCCCTCGTAGCAAACCCCAGCTGCTCTCCAATCGCTACCTCAACCGCATTACAGACGGGAAGGGGGAGGAAAAAGGCAGCCAGGGTTTCTTTGGGCCCCCCCAGCAGCAGCCTCACCCGGGTGGTCGAAGTTGTACTGTCCCTTCAGCGCCTTGGCCTGCTGCTCGGCGGTCAGCACCTTGTAGAAGCTGTCCTGGCTGAGGATGAGCACCTTCCGCTGCCGGCGGTCCACCTCGTTCTGCCCCAGCAGCTCCATGATCTTCTCGCACACTGTGGACTGGGAGGGGACGGGGGGCTCAGGCAGAGTGGGGGGACCACGGACCCCAAGCCCAGCCTTTCCCCGCGGGGCAGCCGGGGACCGACACCCCCCCACCACACATCACCACACACACACCACACATCACCACACACCACACATCACCACACACCACACATCACCACACACCACCACACACCACATCACCACACACCACATCACCACACACCGACCCTCCCGCCGGGGCTGGAGCCCGAGCCCGCCCCGGCACGCTGAGGCCGGCACCGGCGAACACCGCTCAGCTCCCCCGCGGGCCCGATCCCTGTCAGAAAACCGACGGTGGCGGTGCCGGTGTCTCACCTTGCCGCTGGCGGTGCCGCCGCTGACGCCGATGAGGAAAGGTTTGGGGTGCGGCCGCTCCGGTTCGGCTCCGCCGGCGGAGGCCATGGCGGGACGCGCTGCCGCGGGGGATGACGGGAGGTGTAGTCCGGCGGCGGCGGCGGGGACACGTGACGGGGCGGGGCCAAATGGCGGGGGCGGGGGCCAAGGGGCGGGGCGGGGCCAAGTGACGGGGCGGGGCCGGCGCGGCGGCCACACGTGCGCTGAGCGCGTCCGGTCTCAGCCCCCGCGGGGCCGCGTCCCGGTGGACGGACCGCGATAACGGCCTTAGATAACGGCACCCACCCACCCAGCCCCCGCGGGCGGGCGGCCGTGGGCCCGTGACGAACGCGGTACAGACGCAGAAAGGCAAAGCCGGTTCCGAGACACGTACACGCGGGGCGGGGGGGGGGCGGGAAGACGAGCTACGCGTCCTGCTGCACACGACGGGTCCAGCTAAAACGTTTTGTATATAAAATAAAGACGAATCACCCGTTTCTACACGAAAAAAAAACCCCTTCCTCGTGTGGCTCCCCCCGCCCCCGAGCCCCGTGGGTGGCCGTACCGGGCGCGGCCCCCGCCCGCGCAGGGCCCTGGGCAAACAACCGGTCAATGATTAACGCGCCCGGCGCTGCGCTCCCGGCCGGGGCCGGGCGAGGACCGGGGGCCGGAGCGGGGTGGGGGGGGTAGGGGCCCGGTCCCCGAGCCTCCGGCAAGTGGGGAGCCCGCGGGCACCGACGTGAGTGGGGTCGGGGCCGCGGGGGTGGCGAAAGGGCTGGGGGGGGGAAGGTGGGGGGCTCGGCTGCGAGAGCCAGTCCCAGCCCGAAACGCGACCCTAATTCCGGGGGGGGGGACACGGTTGGGGTCGGTGGGCCGGGGCTGTGCCCGCTCCTCCGCCCACGGCCTCCGTGTCCCCGCAGGGCGCTCGGTGGGATGGAGGGCGAGCCGCCGGTCGGGCCCCGGGGCCACGGTCCGGAGCGAGGGGGTGGCAGCGGGGCGGCCGGGGGACCGTCCAGCTCCGGCACCCGCTGGGACCCCCCCACGGGCAACGGGGACGGACCCACGGTGGTGGCGGCGGCGGTCAGCAACGCGGCCTTCGAGGGCGACCCGCCGCCCTATTCCCCGCCGGACCCCAAGAGCGTTCATCTCCTCTACCCGCCGTTCCCGGCCGGCTTCTCCCAGCAAGCGCCCGTCCTCTACCAGCCAGGGCGGGGGCCAGGACCATTCCCACCCCAGGGCATCCCACCCTCACCCCTGCCCTACACCACCGTACGTATCCCTCACCCTGACCGCAGCGGGGTCACCCCTTATTCCCCCCCTCCTGGGTTTGCGGGGTCCCAAGCGGCGCCCCAAACGATGCTTGAGCAGCACGACCCAAGAGGGGGTACAAGGCCGGGGTGGGGGGGTCCTGCAGCTCTAACCGCCCCCTGCCCCGCGTCGCAGTATGACGGGCAGCCGAGCACGGGGCCATCACCCGCCGGCTGTGGGCAGCGCTTGCCCAAGGACTACATGGTGGAGTCGGTGCTGGTGACCGTCTTCTGCTGCCTGCTGACCGGGGTCGTCGCCCTCCTCTACTCCCACGAGGTAAGGACCGCGCGGTTCTGATTTACACAAACCCACCCGGCACCTCGAATTCCCCCCTCCTGGTACTGCGGGTCTCTCCTAACCTTTCCCCTTCGCACCAGACCCGGGCTGCGCTCGGCCGTGGGGACGTGGCCCAGGCAAACGCGGCATCCAAAAAAGCCCAGTCGCTGGTCCTCTTCAGCCTCCTCTTCGGGTTGTTCGCCTCCATCAGCTGGGTCGTCTACGTCCTGGTGGCCCTGTACCTATGACAGGGACCCCAAACCCCAGGGACACGATGTGCGCCGGGGGCTTCTTGCGGCTCAGCACGGCCCGGGGGGGTGGGCACGGGCAGGTGGAGCGGCCGCAGTCCCCGCATGGCATCACCGGGGCTGCTGCGGGAAACGGGTGACCACAAAGCGTTATCGGGGCTGAGGGGCAGCGTCCGTCCTTCCTGGCGGGGCGAGGAGCTGCTCCAGAGCCACGCGTGCCTTCGCCTGCCCGCTCTCAGCCCCGCAGGCAGGAGGAACCCAGACCAAAGCGATGGCGGTGCTGTGTCCCGCTGGAGCCGGCTCTGAGCAAGGAGCCGCGTCAGAGCAGCGGCACCATGTCCGGCATCAGGTTCTGCTGCGGGATGTTGAACCCCGTTACCACGGACCGTCACTTGGAGGTGTCCAATGGGACTCTGGTGCAGAGGGAGCGTCTTGTAGAACCGGGGCTGGAGCAAACGGCCAAGGTGTAACGGAGGGGCCAAGGCGTGCAGCCGCTCTGCTCTGGGCGTGCGAGAAGCCCTCACCGGTCATTAATAATGTGAGAAGATACAAACCCATATATTTAGCCTCTACGGTAATTTTGCACACACAAATACACACACATGCTGTATCACCACCTTCTTGCTGCTTCCAGATTGAAATAAAATACAGGTGTAGCCCAAGCTTCTGTTTTCTCTGCACACCAAGGACCTCCCCTCCCCGCCCCGCGGCTTTTGTCCACCACAAAATTCAGGCTAAGTTCTGCTGTCAGTGATCAAATCAGGGTTTCCTCCCAAAGCAGGTGGGTGCCGGGGCTCCAGCCCAAGCAGGACCCCGGGGAGACCCTGGGGAAGGGGAGCCCACGCAGGGCCGTGCTGGGGATGCAGCAGCCCCAGGTCTGGGGGTGCCGCTCGCAGAGCTGCTGCAGGGAAGGGGAAAACCAGCCGCTGGGTCTTCCAAAGGCTGCTCGGATGAGCCGAGCGGGGATGTCAGCGTGCCCCATGCCAGGCCCCGGCTCTGCTCACAGCCACGCTCCCGTCTTGTCTCCCAGGGGGCTGCGACAGACCCCGCAGCCCCCTCGCGCTTTGTCGGGCCGGTGGGATGCGGCACCCCGGTCCAGCCCTGGCGAGTGAGCCGGGGGGGTACATGCTCGGTTAGTGTCTGGGCATCCTCCTCCCGAGCTGGCCGATGCCAATTATTTCCAGAGGAATTTTGAACCCCGTCCAGGACTGAAATAGCGCGGGAGCGTGCTCGGCCGCCCAGGCCGCAGCAGGGGTTATTTATAGCCCTCGGCCGCCCGGCATGCGGCTGCCGTACGGGCTGGGCTGTGGCCAGGCACACGCCTGCCTACGTGTATTTTGGGGAACCGAGACCCCCCGACACGGGGGACATCAGTGCCCAGAAGAAGGTGACAGGAGCAGACATCCCCTCCCAAGTGTAGGGCTTGTACTGGGTTGTACTGGGGCGAGACCATCTCGACGGAGGTAAGGAAGAGATTTATAGGGGAAAGGGCCAAGGGCAGAGGAAAACGCCAAGGGGCACATGAGAAAACACGAGGCCACACCAGCGCCAGAAGTGGATTCGATTGTCACTTTAATCCACAGACTGCTGCATGCACTGTAAACAGGATCATCAGGCGGGTTTGTTATTGGTGTTTATTTGTCTTTTATATAAAAGTTACAGGTCTGAAATGTTTGCAGGAAGATGCCACCATCAGGACTGGGTTAGTGGTAAATATATAGTACAACCAAACAGCTGGGGGTGGGTGAGGGGGCCTGAGAGCGGGGCAGGGGGCTGGTGACCGGGGGCATCGCTTCTCTTTGCTCCCTGCCCTGCGCAGAGAGGGGATTGAGACCCCCTCCCTCCCCCCAAAAGAGAGGTGACGGTCTCGAGAACGCTGCCTGGCAGACAGGCGAACACGCTCATGGCCAGTCTTGCGAAGGGCTGCTCTTCTGGGCTTCTGCTCCCCAGGGGTGCTGCTCCTGGAGAGGGGGGGGTCTCTGGTCAGCAAACCTGAAGCTGCTCTGGGCAAGGAGACCCTTCTTTAGGGTCCTTCCAGCCCTGTGAGCCTGGCCCGAGGTCAGGACACGAGCCAGGAGCCATGGTTGGGACAGCCCACTCGGCTGGGGATGGCCGCAGAGCGAAGGGGAGAAGCAGAGCAGGAAAGCCGGGGGGCACGGCCCCTCCATGCTGGATGAGGTGCTGCGGCCACGCAGACCTCCCGTCCCCACGCCGCGGGCTGAGCCTCTGGCTTTCAGGGGGACTGGCGGAGAGTGGGGAGCGAGACCCCCCGCCTTGGTGCTAGGAGGGATCATGGTTTCAAGTGCAGGGAAGAACCTAGTAACAGCTCCCGCTTGCCAGCAAGAGAGGAGATGAGCATCCCAGCAGGGCTGAAGACAAGGTGCACCCTCCTGTACCTCCGTGGCATGGAGCCCCAGCCATGAATGCTGCACCCCCACAGCCCCCGCACGGGGAAAGCGGAGCGATGGGCTGCGGTTTTAGTGCTACCACCGCTCACGACACTCCTAGAAACAGCCTGTGCCACAGCACACCGTCCGAGGGAGGTGCTCGGAGCTGGCCGGGGAGAAGCCTGCGCCAGACACGGGGTGTATTTGCCTTTTCACAGTCTCGCCGTGTTGGTTTTTTTTTTTTTTTTTAAATCTTATTTACAAAGGAAAACACAAGATTACTTCCTGCATGGAGGCTGCGAAGCCTTTGGGGATTGCAAAGCCTCAGCTGGACATGACACAGGGCTCCAATGCCCTTTAGTGCCATAAAAACAAACTGTTCTTGAAATGTTCTGGCTTGGATGCCCCATTTCAGTGCAGGAATGTCCCTGCTCCTCCTGCTCTGGGGTTGCACAGCATGAACCGGTGTTGGACCCCATGCTCTCCTCCCCCAGAAGACGCCAGAGCGGGCAGGGGGGGTCTCTCTGTGCTTCAGCATTTGGCTGCTGAACAAGTCCTGTGCCTAAATCTTCAGGAAAATAATCGAGCGGGGTACAATCCTACAAATGGGGCAACACTGCTGTCGCTCCCTCCTGCCACCCGTTGGGCAGAGCTGCCGTCTGCAGGGAGCCAGCTAAGACTTTGCAATCTGTTTCTAGAAGGAAGTGCTTGCAACTCTGATTCACCCAGAATAAACAGAGGCTTTAGGAAACAAGGAGTTGCTACTGAGAAATAAGTTAAGGATGCTCTGTGACACAGACACCCTGCCCGTATTCCTTGTGAGCCCCTGTCCTAAAACCGCAGGATTTTGTTAGACGGAACTCTGTAAAAACCTGTGACCACAAGACACGGTGCTGAGAAAGGCCTCGCAAGGCTGCTAAAACCTACAGCGTACGCTCAAACCCACGACCACACTGTAAACCATCGGATGGGGACAGGGGAGGGACGTGAAATGGCCTGGCTGGGGCTGCACTAGGGAGGACACCCTGGGTGGGACACAAAGAGGGGACAGAGGGGCTGAATAAGGCACACCAAACAGATTGGGGTTAACGCTGCGTGTGTGGGAAATGAGACCCCCCCCCCTCGCTCTTCCATGCCGGGCTGCCCCTGCCCTGCTGGCTCCGACACAGCGGGACTGGGGACAGGGATCTGCTGGGGCTCCTGCCAAAGCGTGGATCACGAAGCACAGCACCAAGGGTCAGCCAGATGGGGACCCCCTGAAAAAACCATTTGGCAACAGTGAGAAGAGAGAGGAGTGGGGTGGAGGGGACGGGGCAGCTCGGCCGGGCACAGGGCTCCTTCCCGATTCCCATTTCCAACCCCAGAAATGGACCCACTGGCTCCTTCGCTCGGCTCCTGCACCCGCTCCACAGCCAGCACCCATGCGGCTGCCCCGAACCCCCGTTCTTCCAGCACTTGGAACAACATTGTCACTGGTTGTGAACTTTATACATACTGTTTTGCACTTTTCTTTTTTTCCTATAAACCCATCGGTATTCAGACATGCATGAAAAAAATCCCCAATGGATTCTAAATACTAATATTTACAGTCTCATATACTACAGCATTTACTGTGCAAAAGCTAGTACCATCACTAAAAGATACGGGTTCACAGGACAAGTGAACCACAGTACCTCGGGTAGTCAATGTTTCCAGGGTTTGGAGGGGTTACCGTTGCTTAAATAACAAGATCTGAGAGGAGGAGGGGGATACGATGACTGGAGATGGCGGGTCCCTGCCCACATTTTCAGTGCCTCTTCCATATCTACGACCGGTGCCTTCCTCCCATGAAGAAGGCGCCAGAGATCTGGGGTAAACCGAAGACCCCTGTAAACACAAGCAGCTCTCCGAAAGCAGAGCTCCTCTGGCAGGCAGCGGGAGACTCTTCCATCCTCATCTCCTAGGGATGAACATGTTTCGAGGTGGCATTGCAGGGGAGACTCAAACCCTTGGCTTCCACAGCTGCTGCCTGCTGAACACCACTCTGCAGACAAGTTTGTGGGTGCTGAGCTCTTGCTGACCCTCCTTTGTGGATGAAAACAAAAGCCTGGGTATTCCCAGACGCAATCCGCCAGCAAACCAGTAACACACTTGCATGGGACCCTCCTTCCGCAAATCTCTCTCCCCGGGTTTAAAGCTGATTCATGGCACAGAGGGACGGGAGGAGAAGGAGGGCAAGTGCAGCGAGCACCGGCTGATCTCTGCCCTTCACGGCTGACGCGTGCCGTCACTTCTTGCCTGCTGCGAGAGCCTGACATTCACACACCCAGGGATCGCTGCCAGCTGGGAGGGAGGGTGCGTCATCCAGTAACAGGTACAAACATTGAACTCCAGTCTCATAGCTGCCCTCGGTGCATCTGCGGAGCAATTCTCCTCGCTCGCACAACCCCTCCTCCTAGGTTTTCTCTTCTCGGTCTGTTTTCCGCCTCGTAATGTTCCGAGGTTTGATTTTGAGGGACAGTTCCCACAAGGCCTCCTCAGCCAGGTGGTCGCTGAAATCGTTGAAGAATGACACTATGTCGTCATTTCTTTTGATGTCGTAATGTCTGGAAAACCACAGAGTAGGGTGGCAGTTAAACAAGGGTCTACCTGGGGACCTCTCCCAACTTCGAGCCACCCCTGCCCTGCCCTAAGGGACATCCAGCGCTGTGGGGTTTGCATTACCTGAGCCCAATACTTGTGACTGTGGTGTGACACCAAAAAGGGGAAAACCATCATGCCCATTGCTGAATTGAGGGGAAAAAAAAAAAAGACCCTATCACACTGAAATCAGCAGTTAGATCTGCTGCCTCTGCTGCAAGACAGCATTGAAGAAAACCCTCCACGAACTGGAGAACATAGGAACCAGCAACAGCAAAACCTGGAGGAAAAACTGTTGTCTGAAAGAGAGTAGTGGCAAAACTTTACTGCCCTGGATCTCAAAACTAATATAGGAAAAACGTCTTCACAACTTTTAGTCATAGCTAACCTAGAGAGGGAAGGAGCCTGTGACCAGAGCCCTGTCCTTCCCAGGTCTCCTTACATCTCCATCATGATGCTTTGACCTTAGACTCCCTTGCCCTTCCACGGGGGCTCCCGCGCCCCAGCCACGACCCCCCACACCAATCCCCACCGTGGTGCCTCAGAGCCAGCTCTGCCCTCCCTGTTGCTGCACTTACACTTGTTGGAAGCACCTCATGCTGTCCAGGATGTTAAACTGCTGCCAGCGCTTGGAAAAGTTCACTTTGCTGTCAATGTAATCAGGGTTTCCCAGATGAACAAAGGTCAGGTCCTGCAGAATGAGGCCTCTGAAAGAGAGAAAGGGGCAGCGGGCCAGGGAGTAAGCAAACAAGTACAGAGGTTAGTCACACAGGGGCAGGACAGCCAGCCAAAAGGGAGCCACAGGCAACCTAACGGCCTCCCACGGCTGCCACCATCAGCACTGCAACTTTAAACTAAAGGGAAACATGCCCCCAGCAGCAGATCCAAAGGTGTTCAGGTGCAAGGAGCCCACCATGCACAGCTGAGGAACCTCTGAGGCAAGGCACTCATGGTCACGCTAAAGGCGCTGAGGTTGCTCATTCACCCTCCGTGGAAAGGAGGACCAGGCTGGAAGAAGGTCGCAACAGGAAATGCCTGCCAGGGGTTAAACCTTTCTTCCAGTTTTATGCAAGAGGGTTTCCCTCATGTTGAGGTTTCCCTAGAAAAGGGGTCTGTGCTGCCTTCCTCCCTCTGCCTCCACTAGTCGGCCACGTCTGTGCACAGCCCTGCTGTGGTCCCCTGCCAGATGAGGTGGCATGTACCTATGCAACCTCTTCCTACAGAACTCTTTCCATGGAAGAAAGCAAGACCAGGAGAAGTTTTACTGGTGTAAACCCAGAGCAAATCTCGTATCTAAATCAGAAGGCCCTTACGGAGAAGGGCAACAGCTTCAACCTTTCATCTAGAAACAGGCTGAAGGAGCATGTTTGGCAAAGCAGACTCCTCATCCACCAGCTCGTGCAGCCAGCAGAGCCAGAGCTGTCACGGAGGAGCAAGTAGCAGCTCGAAGCTGTGGGATCCATTGCACCTCAGGGGAAAATTTGTCTTTCTGTGCACAGACCCCCAAAAAAATATAGTTAAAAAGCATCAACTGAAGATCCAGTTGTTTGATCTTTCCTTTACCACAGTCAATTGACAAAAGCCTTCTTTACAAAAAGATAGCTGCCACCCTGCCTTCCTATGCCACAGGACAAATTGCTCCAGAGAGGGCACGTGGGTTGATGTGGCACATTGCCATCTTACTCTAGATGTAGGGCAAAAGGCAAGTGCTGAGCTGAGCAGAAGCTGCTGAGAAATCCTTGAAAGAACCATTTTAACGTGCAGAAGTAATGGCAGAGGAAAGAAGATACCAACTCACAGGTAAGGTATGCAGGGAGGCTCCACATCAGCCAGAGCTGCTCGGTAGGCGCGGAAGGACGAGGAGCTGTCAATCAGTGTGCAGTACTCAGCCAGGCCCTGGCAGAACACAAAGCCCACTTTGACACCACTGCTGCAAACCCATTTTCTTTGTAACCTCTCCCCAGAGAGCCACGCAGGCCAGGGAGTTAATGCCATCCTGCAAACACCTCCAACTGATTTACTCAGCTTGACCCTGAGTGCACATACACAGAGCCTCACTGCCTTCAGCCTCATCAAGCCTTCAATCTGGAGAGAGGAAGAGGAGGCTGTTCTCACCCATGACTGCGCTGGCACTCCTGCAGCTGTCAGAATGCCCAGCCATGCTGCAGGCTTCCAGCACTGTGGCATTATACCCACTGGAGAGCAGTTATCTGTCATCCCTCCACCCTGGGACGTTGCTGAGCTGTTAAAACCACTCAGCTGTTTCACACCGTAACCACAGTTATCTTTTTCCCCTGAAGATGACAGGCCTCGCTGCTCCTCACCTCTGAGGTTTGTTTCTGCCACTCCAGCCTTCGGATGGGTGCAGAATCCAGTGCAGAAAGAATGGCCAGATAGGAATTAAAATTATTCAGCTTTCGTAAGTGCTGTATGGAGAGAGAATATTCCAGTCACTCTAGAGATCTGAAAAGCCTTCTAGCATCACACAGCTCTACCAACCAGAAAGTCCCACTCCTCTGCTCCTTTAAGGAGCAGTGTGTGTGATTCACAGCAAGAATCAAGCTGATACCTTCATAATCTTTATAAATTTAAGGAGCAGCCTCTCTCGGTCTTGGGCTTTCTCTTGTAGCATAATTATTGAACGGACCCTGGAAGAACAGACAGAAGAAAACCCAGAAAGATAAACCCACTTAAGCAGATGCCAGATTTCTTGTTGTTTCATTTACAGAACTGCTAACTGATAAGGATGGATCAACAATACTGAAAAGTTCATGATGATTCCAATTTAAATAGAGCACTCTAATTAACAACAAAGAATAATTTCAAGGATGACCACAATAACCCTTCTCAGAGTGCATTTACTTGCAAGGGGAATGTTTGTTTGAAGGGCTCAACGGTACTGACAATAATTCCTCCAGGTTATGGTGCCCCCCACAACCCTCCTCACTTTTTCTCTTGTGCTCTGGGGTCTTTTTAAAAAGTGCCCTGCATCTACTTCCTGGGCAAAAATATACATTATCCCACTTGTAACAAGGGAACCAGTGCGCAGTTCAGTGCCACAGCTGCTCCTTACCAGTAGGACATGTTATTAAAGTGCTCTGTGAACTGTGTCAGGTTGGGGCTCTTCTCTTCATTTTGCTCCTTTGCCCAAAGCAAAACTTCGGGGATCTGCCAAGGAAGAAGAGAAGGGTGGGAAAATACCACACATTAAAATGGGATTTCTGCCTCAAGATTCCCAGTTGCAGTCTGTGGTCACAGCCGTTTGCTGACACAAGTTCAGCTGTCTCCTACAACCCAACGGGTGTGTTTGGAGAGCTGGCAGGGAATACCAGAGATTGCAGGGGGTATGTGTTCAAATCCCTCCCACCGCTCTTACCCCATCTTCGTCTCTGTACCTCAATTTTATAGAAGAGTTCGGCATCTAGGAGGGTCAGCTGCTCAGCTATTTCATGACTGTGGAAATCATGCAGGGTGCCTGGCCTGTAGGAAACAAGGATGAAGTATAAAGGCTAAGAAAACGGGACCTGTTGTCTTTCCTTTCTTGTATTTTGGACTGAGAAATCTCTTGTGTCCACAAGAAAGGGATGCCCTGTCTCTCAAAGGACCAAGATATGGTTACTTGCATCTTTCCTCACCTGGCTGCCACGCCACGGGCCGCAAGAGGTTTGATGGAATTGGCGTAGCTCAGCATTTTCTTCTGATCCACTTTATCAAGGATATTCTTGCGTAACACTCTGGCGAGGCTCAGCTCCCCATTGCAGACCAGCCGGAAGACCAGGTCCATCAGCAGCTTCAGAATTTCTTCCGTCAACTCCACTAAGCTGAGAGAAAGATGGAGAACCCAGGGAAGGCATCAGAGCTACGACTCTGAGCTACAGAGTTTGTACCTGTACTGAGTCTTGTCACTCTGCCCTACAAGCAGAACTGAGTGACTGAAATTCCTCCTCTTCCCAGCTCTTCCTCTCCCAGAGATTCTACTTTTGCTGGTTATTTTAAAATCACTGACCCAGTTAGGACACACTGAGAACCTGCTCTTCCAACAAGAGGGTTCAGAACTATAGGTGTCTCACTGGTCAGGGTAAGGGATTTCAGCTGTCATCATAGATGGGGTTTAAAAAACACATCTTCGCAACTGCCAGATTTCTGTATTGTTACTGACCCCACATCTCCCATCCCGAAATGAAGAAGGCAACTCACCACAGCTCATCCACCACTCTCACCAGCACGAAGAAGGTGTTCTTACTGACTCGCTTTTTAAACGTGTCTGGAAAGTGGCAAAACTTCTCATATGTTGGTTGCAAATTAAAGAATCAACTTAATGTGGTCAGACCAGCATCAGTGCAATTAACAGCTGTCTTGAGGAACATTAGAATAGCGTACTATTCTGTCTTGACTGAAACTGGTGTTCAATTTCCAGGAGATAAGGGACACTGATGTGGCTCTAATTAACATGGTATTAAGCTACCACCAGCTGCCGGTAGCAGGGGTGTGAGGAGGTACTTACACCTTGCAGAACTGATGCTAGAAGAGCAGGTGTACCGTGAAACTGTTCTCTCTAAGGTGGAATTTAATGAGCAGCACTCCTCTACCGTGATATCCCCCACTGGTCTGTGACATCTGGTCTCAACAGATCTCAGATGTCACCTCTACCTTCCTCACTGCCCAATTTACTGCAAGGAGAATGGTGGCAGGGGACACAGCACAGGTTGAGAAAGCTTCTGCCAGGTGGACAAAGGGAAAGAGAAAAAGCTTATCAGTAAGTCAAGTATTAACAAGGGCCTGCAGGAATGCCCCAGCCAGTATTTTCACTGACAACTGCTCTGCAGTGAGATTTGCTGTGTCCTTGGCCACACTGATCCCAGCAGGAGCAAGGGGAGCAGCAGCTCTGCTGCAGATGGCAGTGATGAGCTGCGACGCGGGAGAGGGTGACGTCAGGCTCCCTTTGACGTGGGCATACAGGACCTAAGCCCACAGGACCAAAGCCCACAAGGCCTTTGCACTGCCTGAACCGAGACACTGACCTGCTAAGCTGAGGGCAAAGGGACCTATGGGAACAGAGCCAAGGGCAAGGAACTGCAGGCAGGGTCCTCAACAAGAAGCCTTCTCCATACGCTGCCAGAAATGCTAATGCTCACCCTGCCACGCAGGGACCCTCACCTTCTTAGCAGTTACAAGCTTTGTTCAGAACTGGGAGGCCAAGAGGACATTATCTCCTGTGCTGCATTTCTTTTAGTAAGAGAGAGAATAGGTCTTGATGGTTTAGTCATTTCTAGCATTAAACTACACCTGCCCAAGCAGCCCCTCCAGAAGGCGGTGTGATCTCTATTCTACAAACAAGATGTCCCAAACAAATGACCAATTTCCCAGTGATTTACAGAAAATCTGAACTGCTATTCTCCCCTGCCAGGGCCCTCAGGAGACTACTCTCAGGTCCAGTACTCCACCCTGCCTGGACCTGCCCAGCAGCATTTCCCATTTGCAGCTGCAGAGGTGAAGGAAGTCCTGCTTGGGACACCTCCAGGGCAAGCACATTACCGACCACGTTGTCAGCAGGCTTTTGAGCAAACAACCTGCCACCAGCTCCCTGCACGATGAGTGCTTGGCTCTGATTCCTGGGTGGGAGTAAACTGCCACTCATGCAAAAGGATATCTGTACTGTAGCTTCTTGATGAGCTCTTCAGGGGTAATAAATGTCCTGTATGTAGTCAGAAAGGCTTCACAGTACAGCACCAGATCTACAGAGAAAGACAAGAAAGCCACAGTCAACCCTGCTTTCAGAAAAAGGAAGCTTCTTGTAAGGTTGAATCCAGTTTTACAGGAAGAGGACACGGACACATTTTGACACGAACAGACTTTACAGAAATGCTGTGCTGTTTTTTCTTACCGGCAGATGGACCCTACGGCACAAGAGCAACACTGACACTGCCCTGTCCCCACCAGCCTGGCTCCCATTTGCAGCACTCAGGCTTGCTGCTTCCCTTATGCGACTACCAAAGGGGTCAGCGAAAAAAACCTGCTTGTGGGACAGGAACTTGCAATAATGGGTCAAGGAAAATTGTGGTTTAGACCTTGCGGATACTTTAAAGAGAAGATCTGATGGTGAGATGTGGGTGCCTGTTCTCTGTCTCTACTGCCTGGGCAGCACAGAACCCTGCAGAAAGACATGGTCACCCTTCCCTCCTGATCAGGAACACACGCGTTTCGACGTGATGATACGGGTGCTGCAGACCTTCTGCCCTTGCTACCTTCCAGGATATCTGCCCCAGGACATTGTAAATATAAACTCTTATTTTCAGCCAAAAAAAAGAGTAAATTGCACTGCAAAAACTGATGCTACCATGTCCATGACCCTGCCACAACACAGACTCTGACGCGGTGCACGCAGACAGCTTTTGTTTATTCATCTGCAGCAGTGGGTGCTACAGGCCCCAGAATTGTAAAGGCTTTGGCCATCATCATGGGCACAAAGGAGGGAATTCGAAAAAGCAGGAACCACAAATGGGAAAGAAGATTTAGGTCAGGACTGCAGTACACTCGCAGTCCCAGGTAAAGCTTGGTCACTGTGGACAGCAGCGGTCAAAATGGAAACTTATTAGCCCCGGTATAAAACCACGCAGCACTGCAGGCAGCATGTGCAGTGGGATGGCACACTGCCCCTGCCCAGCCCACTGCAACCGCTGGCAGAGCCTTGTTAGCGCAGATGGGGAGAAAAAGCTTCTGCCTTGCCTGCCCAGGCTAGGCTGTACATGTAAAGCTTGTTTCAGCCAGGACGGGGATCACCCCACACCCATGAGCTGTAACATCCATCCATTGCGCATGGAGGGTGGGAAAGAGCAGGGCACGGTGTGCTCGTTATGCCTCTCTACCTGCGGTGTTTCTCCTGGCAGGAGCCTGACAGGGACGCCGCTTCCTCCTGCTCTTAAATCAGAAAGCGCTGCTGCCTTTTGGTTGAAGACAATCATACGTAAGCTCTAAAGCCGGAGGCTGGGTGGTCATGTCAGGGGTGAGTCCTAGGCCTCGTCCAGCTGTAATCCTGCATTCACAGCAAGCGCGTGTGGCTGTGAGCACTTAACTGACCATGGATTTTATTCCTAAAGACCACAAGTCTCTCTTTATCCCTTATTCCATTTAGCTCTTTTAGAAAACTCAAATGGACAAGAAGCATCATGCAACAGGGCGTGGAGTTACATTTATTCTGGGTTCCCATCTGCCCAAAAGGCAACGTGAGGTAATACAGCTGGTCTGCTCTGGCACTTGAAGCTGCCAAGAAATTCATCTTTAAAGGAAAGCCTCTTAACTATACCCCTCTGTGCCGTTTGGCTGATTGATTTACAAGCCCTGAATTCTTCTCATTGTAAGCTTAATTCATTAACCCTCTCGGTCACCCAAACACTGGGTTAGCATAGCACAAATTCCTCCGTGCTCCATTCAGCTCAGTGGCTTGGCAGAGCCTGTGAGGCTAAGCTCTGTGACTATTCTGAGAAACTGGCCGTGCAGAGCTCCCTCCCCTCAGCCACTCTCCCCGTCCGCACTGCTGTGCATTTAAAATCCCGCTCTAGTTTTTCCTAGTCTTGAGCGGTTCTCAATGGCTTTCACCTCACTGCTTGCAGCACCCTCTGAGCCCCCCATTCATGAACTGGAGGTCTAGCACACGTCCCTTTACCAAGTAGCTGTCTTTCACAGGAACAGTAGGGATGTTCCTCCAACGTGATGCTTGCTCCGGAGAACAGCAGGAGTAAATCAGAGCTTCTCTATTCCAGTTTCAGCATTTTTATAAGGGGTATTTCCGCCATCTCATTTAGACTATTTTTTTTTTAAATATACAGATCTAGCCTTGGCGCAATCAATTGCCACCTCCTCTCTAGTATGTTTCTAACTTTGGTCCTTTCTGCCTGGATTTGATGCCCAATGTAAACAGGGAAACATAGCTGTCAGGGGAAGGATTTTCTTGCTAGCTGAATGGTGCTGGTAAGTAATTGCAAACACCTTATGCTACAGTAAAAACCCTGCCATTTAAAAATGCACACGAAAGATATTTCCCCTTTGACTATCAAATCTCTAAAATACGAGCACTGAGTGGTTCAGCAGGTTAGCGCATTGCGCCTTGCATCCCGGGAGATAAGGAGATCAATTCTGGTTAAGGCCATCAGCACAGATGTGTTTGGCAGGTTCAAAATCACTCTCTGGAAACATTGCAAAGGCTGTCTTTGCCACAGGTCTTGGAAAGGAGCTGCTTGATGTGGATGGTGACTGGGTTTGGAGACATAAAGTGGGATTTTAACAAATCTACAGCGAAGAGTTGCTAACTTCCCTTTTCCTCCCCCACATCTCCTTTCTTGTATTGTGGATTCCCTCTCTGAACTGGTCTGAGTGGCTACCAGTATGCAACTGGTACAGAGTGGGACTAGGAAGTGACACTGTAAGTTGAAAATAAGGGGTGTCAGCAGACCAGCACCTGGACAGCTTGCCCGATGCCCATGGGTACTGCATTAGACCCAAACCAACACCCCTCCTCTCCTGCTTTGATACAACAGTCACTCCAGCAACTCCTACATCGCCACTGCCCTGAAGTTCAAAGGGCAAGGAGCACCTCTGAAAACAGGACCCATGCCACAACAGGCTGGTCACACCTGCACTCACAGAAAGCAGTGGCTGGAGGTATGGAGACACCAACACAGCACTGTCACCAACTCCACTGGTGCACCTCGCCTTCCAGATCTGGGCAAGGGCTATGAGGAGTTAATACCATCCCTGCTGCTAAATGGAACGAACAGGCGCTTATCCAGCTTACCTCCATTTCACCAAAGATAAGCACAATCCCCCCCGCCACCCACAACTTGGAGGATCACGAATGCAGTCCTCCCCACCCTGGCCCAGCTGCCTGCAGCCACATCACGACTGCACACACTGCAGGGACACAGAAGGCAAGCAGCAAAAGGCCATGCCAGGCTACGCTCTTCATCTCTGCTTTGGTGCATCCACTGTACCTTTCCTGTCGGTCTCCGTTGCATGCACTAACAAAATGTCTCCGGATCCACCACGAACATCTGGCCCATCATCTCCCTGCAACGAGAACAGAAACACGTTAGGCATGGCCCAAGCTCCCTTCAGCCTGGTTTCCCATCTCTGGGGTTCAAGCTCAGCAACAACTGGCAGAGTACGCAATGTTCCTGGCACTGCTCACAGCACAAGCTGGGACATGGTCTTCAGTGCTGGGCTAATCCTGGAATTTGAATACAGCATTTGGTGTCCCAGATGAGGATCTGGGCTGATCCTCACTTGGGATCTCTGACTCCTTAAGGCCAGGCTGTGAAGCTCAGTGAAAGCTGAACCTTCTGTCCGCAGAAGAATGAACAGAAATGTCCCAGACTCTCAAACACTCCCAGAAGACCATTAACAGAGCAGTAACACTGTGTGAACTGTCTCAAAGTGCTGGATCACGTACCACAGCGGCTGTGGGGTGAGAGGTCATGCGTTCAATTTGCATGTTCCTGGAACATCAAAACATAGTAAGTTGGTTCCGTAATCTGGAACTATTTGGCTGGAGGTCACCTGAAGCGATCCAATAACTGGGAGCAGAAAACAGACCTGCTAACTACTTGACCCCTGCCTTACCACTCTCTAAAAACTTCTTTCTTCTAGCTACTGCAATTCACAACTAAAAATATGCAAAACTGATCTATCGCTCAGCCAGCAGTTCCCACGCTGCAGGAAACAGCTCGCAGTGGCAGTTCTATACCGTTTCAAACATGTAGACCGTAAAGAAAAGAAAGAAAAAAGAAGTTAAGGGTTGACACAGATCTGCTAGTCCCAAATGTTCAGAAATTGCTGATTTTGAATTGTTTTTTAAAGGAAATATTCCTGCAGAGGAGACTGGAGTCGTGTCTGGCTTCCCTTAGCAACGTCTTTGTCATTTCAATATGCAAAACACTGAAAAAACCACGGATTACAGCCATGGAGCAGCTATGTCTGAGATGCGAATTTTTCAGGTGACCCTCTGGCAAGACTCATGAAACACTACTTAAGGAATGAGTAATAGCTTCTCACTCTCTCCTGCACATCTCGGCTGACCAAAGAACACTCCTAAAGTGCCAGTAAATGATACATTCTCTCTGTTTTACAGACTAGCCCCCTGACAGTCTCAAAGCTTCAAAAGCCTGCATATTCCCTCAAGCTGCATGTCAAAGACAGCTTCGTTCAAAAGCATAGTGAGCAAAGCTGTCTGGGAGTGCACCCAAGGCTAGAAAGAAAGCCATTTCTCAAATACAGAAACAGTTGTTTTGGCTGCTCTTCCACATCAGTAATACAACATCCTGCTCAGGAAATCTGCTAAACCTGCCTTCAGACTGGAAGGCCAACAGCATGAACCCACACCTGGATTTATTGTGCTCAGGCTCTCAGGTGCTTCATTTCAGTCTGTCACAGGCTGAAGAGGTGGGAAAGAGCAGACTGGGAAAAGGGCACAAGATGCACTGGTTTTTAAAGAGACATCTCACATTTTGTTAAACCCTCGTTCATTGCTGATGCTCCCTGCCTGTACCAGCATCTCATACTTTCACAACAGCCTGCACAAATAAAGCTGTATACCACTTCTGCTGCAACCTAGTTTTTCCTATCAAATAAAAGCTGATGCCTTGCTTGTGCACACAGAGAATCAGATTTCAATACAGCATAAACCAAAGATTATGAAAGCAAAGCCTGAATGCACCTACCTCTTGCTTCAGTGTTAACCTAGCCATAATTTCACTGTGGTCGATAAGGGATAGCTCATCTACCTCTTCCTCCAACTGTGATGCTTCCAAAGCATCTGGTGACTGTTGCTGCCTGTAAAAAAAAAGGCAAATACCCATCAGTGTCATTGCCCATCCAGGGCAAGAGATGCTGGGTCCACCCGAGCTCTCAGCCTACAAACCTTCATTAAGCGACAGTAAGTACACACACAGTCTGGAGGTAAGTCTTTTGCAAACAAGCCCAAATGTCTGGCTCTAATTCTGTTGCTTTGTGCATCTCTTGAAAAAGATAAAGATGAACCTTTAGGCCCTGCATTTCTGGCAGACAGGATTTTACTATGCCCTGCATAAGTACACACTTCCATGCCTCCTTAATCCACCAAATTTTTAGTGCACACAAATCTAAGCCCTTGCTCAAATGTATAGAGACTGAGCATACTCTACACATATATAACTTAGTCAGCTCATGACCCATTGTGCTGCTACAAGGGGAGATGACAGGCTCTCTTTTTGCAGGAAGATAGAGCAGAAAGCTCTGACCACTTTTTTTGGCATACATCCACAACTCTACTATTCCTACCCCCAAGGGCTGGTACTCTTGTGCCTGGACACATGCTCTCTGTGCCTGTATTCCTTAAAAAAAAAAAAAAAAAAAAAAGTACGCATGTTCTTTATAGCCTTCCCCAGGCACAGGCCAAAATCCGTGCACCAGTCCATACTTTCAGCAGATAGTGAGCTTTGCAGAGCACTCTTGCATTGTCTCTTTCACTGCAGGGATTAAAACCCTCAAACCAACTGCAGGAAAATGGGGGAGGGAAGTTGACTGTCACACACGAAACAATGCTGTTCTCTATTTTTGCTTTAGAAATGCAATTGAAGAGCAATCTCAAGCAGCAGGGAAGCACTCACTCCACTCCTCCTGAAGCCCATCTGTTACAGCCTGCACCTCTTCATTTACATAGACAAATGATAGCTAAGAGCATTAGAAGGGATATAAAGCATCCTGCTTCAGGGCCTCAGCCAGCCTCTGACTAGCAGGGTTAGGAAGACATTCCCCTCTGGAAGACTATTTCCCAACAGTGATACAGACTTTTTTCGCACGTTTCCCTGGAAGCAGGAGGGAGCAGCCAGTGTCAATAACAGGACTGCCAATTAGATGTACTTAGGATGGCTAACACAGGCTGCATTAACCCCTGCAGGCTCACTGAGTTAAGTAATGACAGCTTGCCAGGATCCTCCTTGTTCAGCAGGATCCCACTGCCCACCAGCTGTGCAAAAAAAGTGGGCTTAAACTTCAGAGAACATTGGGAAGGTTGAGGGCAGAACAGGCAGCCCCAAGGACGGTTTGGTAGAGGGCAGGGCTAACGGGACGTTGGTGAGACTCTGTACCCTTCCAGGCTGGGAAGCAGGAGGACCAGGGGAGTCAGGCTCACCTTTCAGCACCATCTTTGCCTTCCTTCCCCATGGCACTGCTGTTTGAACTGGAGTCTTTGGAGTGGCTGTCTTTGACAGAGGGAGATTCCTGCAAAGAGAAAGAAGTTTTTCATTATTACATGGGGTCCTACACCACAGCTAGCCTTGCATTTACAGTCTGACTGCCTCTAAATGGCCCCTTACTGTAAATTCCTACAGAGCGGTTAAAGATTGATGCAAGTTAATGCCAAATGCCAGGAAAACACAGAAGTTAATTAGACAGGAAATTTGGGACCATCTCTGGAGACTAGTGTAATTAGTACTGTTTGCTTTTAACATTGTGAAATGATGCTGAGAGTTACAACACAAGTGAGCTGTCGTCTTGGATTTTAACCCTCTGATGACTTTCTTTTCTTCCTCCCGCCCTTACTGTTGAAATACACTTGCCTTCTGCTTTAATCAAAACGGACACAGCCAGCTCTAAGCTCTTCAGTTTCAGTTCCCCTCCTGGTCACAGCCCCCAAAACACCACCCTGTCTTAGGGGGTGGATGCACACTGCTGTTCCTACCTCCCTTCTCTCCCATCAGAAGAGGTTATGCAATGATGCAACATTTCCACTTCACAATTCACAGCTGTGGAAATGAAGCTAATGCAAAAAAACCAGAACCATCTGAACCCATGGCATGGAACAGCAGGTAGAGAGCTCAATGCAAAGATACAGCATTTTAAATTAGCCATTTATTAAGGAGACAAATAGCCATGAACGGCAAATGGGAATATTAATCTAACTGCTGGAGTTCAGAATTATTTAACATCATGCAGACTGAAACTTGGAAATTCAACCTACTGAACAGACAGGACTGAAACCACCTACATGCTATCCATTCGGCCTGGAAAACACACTGGTGAGCTTAGCTTTCTTAGCGTCTGCAGATTTTTTCCAGACTGTATCTGTAAAACTCTTTGCTTCAAAGTTGAGAACCAGCTTGCAGCTGCCCAAAAGGATGGGCCTGCCTAGATGTGTCTCCTGAAGGGAAGTGATGGGAGCACTATCTCTTGGCATATTTAACACCAGCATGGATAAAGGTCTCGGAGACATCCTGTAGGAGATGTGCCTTCCAAGATGAGGGCAGGCAAAAAGATGGCCACAGACCTCTGCTGCTGTTTCCTGCTTCCAACAGGAAGACAGTACCTCCCTTCAATGGAAAACGCCCTGTCTCCTCTAGGAAATACCTAAGATACGAGGCTTGAGTAAAGGAAGAAGCAGCGTGCGATTACAATGCTAAATCAATCACTTACTTTGTATCCAAACGGTGAAGGAAAATAAAGAATCAATTTAGAGCACAAGCCTTTCTGTATTAAAATAGGGAAGCCAAAGCAGTTACAAGAATAGATATGGCCCCAGGACGGTGCTGGTCAGGGTGCAGCTTTCTGGAAGAGAACCTCACGCAAGCAGCTCCAAACAGACAGCGAAGCACAAATGAAACAGCACGGCAGGAAAAGCCATCCCTACCACCTGCCGGGGCTCACCGCAACCCTGAAAGCATCGCCTGCTCTCCACCTGGACCGGGAGGCCACCCGAGCCTGCAAGCCAGGAGTGGGCAAGCAGAGGGACCGCCAGCAAGGGAGCCGGAGCAGCAGGACGGACACAGGAGCTCCACAGGGTGCAGAAGAGGCCGGTGCCAAGCGCGTCAGCCCCGGTGTGAACTCAGCATGCACCAGGCAGCCCCTTCCCGGTGTCCAGCCCTCTCCAGGTTACTTACTCCTTCAGAGCGAGGGAGTTCCCCGTTGCTCTGGCCAGAGGAATACAGATTGACGTATTCACCCTCACCAGCCTCCTCACTGGCGTTTTCACTCTAAGGGAGACAGGATGAAAGGAAATATGTGATGGTGCCCCCCGCCAGCACTTAATGTTAGTGAAAGAACGTGCTCACAGGCTGGGAGGAGAAGCGTTCTCAGCGGCTGCTGTCACCTAACTGGGAGCCCTTCCTCCGGCTCAGTGGCCAACACCGGCCAGTGAGGCTGTACCTTCCCGGGGGTAAGTATTTTCTGGTTCCTGAGGACTATGCCGAAGGCCCCAAGCTGCAGCAGGACAGCAGCAGGCACTGCTTTGCAAGAGCTGCCATGGACTCCATGTGAGACTGCGAAGATGCAATATGCAAGTGTGGATTTCAAGGTTACGGAAGCTGAGCATTCAGAGGTTGACACACAAGTGTCGGTCCTACCTGCGCTGTAGTCCTGCCACTAAATGCAGATCGGCCCTGCAGCCCAGAGGGTATCAAATGTATCTCCCAAACTATGCTACAAGCACAGATTAGAGCCATCACGCCAGGCCAAACCAAACTTGAGGGCTTCTGGGCTGTAACAAGGACCCAACGCAAGGAAGATGCAACAACAAGGTCAGGTCTAAAGTGTGAAAACCTGATCATTTACTGTCCGATCAGTGTCCCTCTTCCAAACGTTGTGAAGAGGCAGCATTAGCATGCACTGTGCTGACAGCTCGAACCTCACCAACTCTAGGCTTTGCAGCAAACAAACGAGGAACTGTCTTGAAAATGAGGTGTTTAAAAAGTAGCTGTAATGGACAAACCTGGTCAGTGATCTGTAAAACTGCTCTGGGATCTCAAACTAGTAGTGCCATACCACTGCGGGAACAGTGTTAGTCTAACTTCACCAACACGTGATGCTTTGCACCAACGTGTACTGCCACCAAGCGCACAGCTAGGGCTGCTGGTAACTGGAAACAGCAAGAGCCTGGAAAGAGCAACAGGTTTATGCACAGGAGAGACAGAGCTGGACTGCACCCACCGCTCCTGGGGCTCACCGGTGACTTAGGAGGGAGCAGGGCAGCAATCACCAAATCCTGCCATGGCAGCAACTGCAGGATGCGAACCACTTAGGAGCCCGTGTTTAGAAACAACCAACCTCACAAAACACTCCTTTACCTTCCTCAGCTTTGTATTACAATTGCAGGAAGCTGCAGCAACTTCTCCTCTCCCCTTCGCCAGCATTTGACATTTTATGTTTCCTACATATGTGCTAACGTTTTCTCAAACCTGCTGAGGTTCATTTTTTCTAGCCACCTTTTTTATATGAAATTACCTCTCTGCAGTTCACACACACATTTGGAAACTGGACTAGATCACATTTGGCATGTATTAATACAAGAGACATTTTCTTTTAAAAAACAAATAAACCCAGCCTTGCGTTAAGGTGCATTATCTCTTTGGATAGTCTCACCGAAGGCGTCTGGAGAGAATCAGTGAAAGAGGTTTCAGAAGGAAGGCAGACAGGAGCATTCCCGTTAAAGCTGCTCTCCTGAGAAGAGGAGTTTGGCACATCCACAGTGCTGGGTGACTGGCTGGCTGCGGCGGGCACCGCTAGGTCAGAGCTCTGAGATGGATGGACGGGCGGAAAAGGTGGGGTGGAGCAGGAGGAGGAGGTAGAAGAGAGGAAAGGAGGTATGGAGACTTGGTTGTGAGGCACAAAGTCCTGGGAGTAGGACCTAAACACAGATTTGTACTACAGGATGCAGAGACGTACAACACAAAAACAAGGAAGATGGGGAAAGAGACAGACAAAAGAAAAAGTAATTAGACCGGCAGTAGCATAGCAGTGATAGCACAAGGCATTTCTAACACAGGCACCTCTCTGTCGAGACGCCAACCCAAACAGAGGCAGCACTATTTTATCATCCACACACTAGAGCAGGAATTGCTACCTGGGACACGTCAGCCCGTTTTTTCGCGGAGAGGCATGTTCTTGCACAAACAGCAGCTCAGCTACTCATCTCAAAGGGAACGTGGGCACCAGGGTGTTTACCTGCAGGTATCCAGCCTTCACTAGGCAAGGGGAAAGCCTGGGTATCTCAATACTGCTAATGACAGTGACCCTGAAAATCATTTGAGTGGATGAAAGGATGTGAAGGCATACAGAAACCACGACTGTGAGCATGCTGGAAATATCTAGATAGAGAAAAGTACTCCGAGTGCTTATTGCTTTTCTGGGATTTTCCACAGGATCCAAATTTAAGATGCCGTTTGCTCCAGCCCTGTAATTTAACAGCTACTGTGTCAAGTCTGTTCCAGAACACACAGCTCCCAGGGAGGAGTGGCCGATACTGTCTTCAAAGTTACACTGAAGGATAAAGGAGATTACGCTGCTACTCCTTCCCATTTGAGAAACATAGGGAGCAAAAATGATAATTGCCCTCAGGAGCGATGAATTCCTTATCAAACCGATCCTTTAATGCAGTGCCTCGAAGAGTCAGCTGAAGAGATGAAAAGAGATCATCTGCGTAAAGCTTTATTTCACTATCTCTCCTAATCATCAGATTACTGTTCAGATAATATTAAACAGGGTGCAGTGGGAATATATTGTGCCAAGAAAAACAAGAGCAACCCTCTGTTTTTTAACATCTGGTGCTAGTAAGATTTGCCATCAGGGTAAGTCCAAAACAAAGCTGACACCCATGAATAAAAAAAAGAAAAAAGAAAAAATAAAAAAAAAAGACAATAATGTTAAACCTGCTGGAGAGGAGTTTATTTTAAAACCTGTAGAGCTCAACCACTAGCAAGGTCTGTGTGGTAGCCAAGTGGACCAAAGGAAGAATCACATCATCCAAAAAAACCCACGCTGAAATGAAGCTGTGGCAGTTGCTCATTTGAGTGATCTGCTGCACAAGGATGGTTGCATTACAGAGCTCTCAAGAAGCACAGACACAACTTGCTCAAACCAGGTTGAAGTGACACCGCTGTGATGTAAAAAGGGAAAGGGAAACAAAGGCATGAATCGGAGAATTCAGGCTACATTTTCTCAGGAGAGTTGAGCGGGTGATAAAAAGCAAAGCTTAGTCTGCCACCTGAGCTACAGCAGAAGCATCCAGTTCGGCAGCGGTATTTTTGTTTCTATCTAGGAAAGATGTGAGCTTAAAAATCTAAACTGAGAACAGCCCCGGGCCAGAAGCCTGGGCAAAAAAACCTTTTCCACTCAAAGGAAAGGAAACGTAAAGGTCAACGGATAGACTTTACCTTCCACCACCTTAATCCTCAAGTGGTTGCCCTCCGCCGTGCGTGGAGTCCGGCAGTGCTCTGGGTGTATTCTCAGGGCCCAAAACAAATTGCAGGCCATAATACAGAGGAGCAGAGGGAGATGCTTTGGAAAGAGAGCTTAAAAGACTACTGAAAAATAATTAAAATGCAAATCCCTACCACATGCCTGTGGCTAAAAGGAGACTGGCTCTAGGACAGGCTCCTCTCTCTTCCTGCCCGCTTCTTTCCGGATGAGCAGCCCTGGCTCCAGGGACACTGTCAGCTTTTGGTGCTGCCTCAGTAACAATGACAAGTCTAATCTCTGTATTTACTTTCTGCCTGGATAAATGCTCTACATTTATACATTTTCACTTGCATGGCACAAAACACTAAATCCCCTGTAAGACGCCAGGCTCATGACATCATCTTGGCTCAGCAGATTCATTATGCCTGCCCCATCTCCCTGGTATTTCATGATCTCACCGGCGCTAATATGCCAACTATCGCCCCAAGTCCCAGGCTAGACCCCCAAAAAAGAATAGGAGTAAAGAGAGTGGAGAACCACTGCTGCAGCAGCTCTCGAGAAGGCACTCAACAAACTGCTGTCCCGGTAATGAGATCCTCTGCTCCAGTGAAGGAAATAATTTGCTCAAACAGAACCTACGTGCCAGCTCCCCTAGAGCTGGGCTTCCTGCACCCACATGAGACAGGCGGCATACGCTGTCCTTCACTTTGTAGTTGATGGACATCTTCCACCAAGGAGTCCTAAGGGGTTTTTGTCTCTGACCTGCCGAACCCAGAGAAAAAGCCAGGCTTTCGCAAAGCAGCAGTGGAGCTCATGCAGGGCATGAGTGAAAGGAAATTACTGTCCTCAATCAAGTCACTCTGGGACAGGCAGCACCCTGCGAAGCTCTCACGCTGCGTGATGGTGCTGGCAGGGTTAGTTCAGGCCAAACGCCGGCTGGGAGGCTCGGCAGCTGAGATGCTGCCTGGTACACTGCCTGCAGGCTGAGCTAGCAGCTCGGGGAGACAAATTACTGCTTCTGGGGCAGGAAAATTTGCACAGCTTCTGCCTTGCATGGTTTCAGAGACATTAATCCCAATTCAAAGGCAATTTAGACCTAAATATAATGTAACATTGCATATATTTTAAAGTTTGAATGTGGCTACGTTACTACTGACAATCACTATACATTCATCTTTCCTCGGCCTCATCAATACAGCTTTCAAAACAATATCTTGGCATGAGATGTGTTGAAAATGCCGGTTTAAGGCCCAGGTACCCAGGCAAATGCGTTAATCTTCATTATGTGATCCGTGAACAATCATTTAACGACGCAGACATGCTCTCAGCACGCTGTTAACAAAGGGAACAGTGCAGAGAAGCCTTTGGTGAGCTGGCATTAATTAGCCAGGCTGCTCTTGACTTCCAATCTCGTTGTAAAGTTGCATCTTGTAGAAAGCGAGCCAGGGAGCCCCCTCCTTCCTCCGGAGCCTGCAAGCAGCTCTGGAATTTCAGCTATGCAGCCGTGCTGGGACAAGAGCCAAGAATGAAGCATACTTTTAAAGGGGAAAAAAAACACCCTGCGGTGGAGATGATGTCCATATGGCACCCATTCCTGCTGCTCCCCAGTCCGATCCAGCCCAGCCCAGTCAGCAGCTGCAGCAGGAATTGCAGCAATGGTTTCCACTGGGTTTGGGTGTTGTACATCTCTTGGAAGTCCTGTCATCCTTTGAAAGACATACTTTTTTTTGGGAGGGGACAGTCCATTCAATGGAACTGTCACAAGCAAGCTAGTCATCCTCTAGTTCTTGCCCCAAGAAATCACAGGCAACAGTTTATCTTGCAAAAAAATCAGTGCTTGTTTTAATCTGCTTCTTAGAGGTTTCCTGCAGGGTCAGTAAGGCCTCGGTTATGCCTGTGCTGACACAACCTCCTACTCAATGGTTTTGCTTTAAGTAAAGTACGTCAAAATAATCTCTGGGAAAGCTAGAAAGCAGGGTGCAACTAGATCCTTTGGAAAAGGATGCTTTCCTCTATCCAAACTCCAGCCATGCTGCCAGGCTCCCACCACAGGACCAGAAGATGGTCTCCCAGCACAAGCGATCCTGACCTACGACAGCAAATGGCCAACACAGGGAGAAGAGAGAGATCCCTCTCCTCTCACCAGTAAAGTGGATTTTAAAAAAAACCCTATCTGCCGCTTGAGAAGTACTTCGACAAAGCGTGCTTTGAGCTCGGAGCAATCTCGTCTCCTGGGAACAGCAGGAAGCTAACATGCACGGACCTGAATGTTTACCACACACTGTGACACACAGAGGTCTTCCAGAGATGGCATCTTTCAACGTTTTCAATTTGCTGCCTTTGATTTTTTTTGCAACGGTCAATATTTTAGAACAGCTTTCCATCATTAGCAGCAGTGTTACAGGATGTCCCAAAGGTCAATGACATTACAACCATTTATTTGGATTAGATGGCACGAGATAAGCACTCTAATAGAAAACTTATTCCAAGAGTAATGCTCCTCTATGTTCACTAGGCATGGCTGACCACAAGTAACAGGGAGGCAGGGTGTTTATATGCAGGGAGTCACTGGTTGCGACTCCATCCTAAATTCAAAGTAGAATTCAATTATATGGCTGTCAGAGCATCTGCAGCATCAGCAGACACAGTCTTTACCTTTTAAGCACAGCCTTCTCAGTTACCCTTCGAACTTCTGCCAAATTAATCTGCGATCCTGCCAGACACTCCCAGATCAGATAGAGCATCAGACTTCCAAAACATGAAGCTATCAGAGGAAAGGATCAATCTTTTAGATCTCCTCTGCTAATGCTATTAAGAGAGTGACATGGGCAATGTTCCAGAACTGGATGCCCAAATCCTAACAGTAGAGAACTATGTTCACAAAATACTGGGTGTTGCACAAAACTGCTACGCCCTAAGAATATAATTGCATAGACAACTATTGGAAAAGACTTCCTATCTCATGACACAATGCTGGGCTTCCAGGTACTTTTGCTAATGAGGAAGGAAACGCTCCTACAATGAATGGCTGGAAACACAAGCTGCCAAAAGAATGGCTTCAAGCACTGTCACAGGAAAGGCAGCAACTCCTCATGCTTGAATGTTTCTCAGCAAAGCCTCTGACCTGGCTGCACAGCTGTCTTCCCTGGTTTTAAGTGATGGTTAGTATAGCAGATGGATGGATGGGGCTTGCTGTTCCCTTGGGAAAGGGTCTCCTGGCTTCTGCACAAGAAAACACAAAATCCAAACTTCTCCTTAAGTGAGAGGGATTCTTGTACATCTTTGCAACAAAACAAAAAAAGGGACAGGGAGCAGGAGGGAAGAAAGCACGTAAGATGTATTAACCATGCTATCATGCATCTCTCATTTGAAACTATGACGAGAATTCAATCTGATTGCACCTACAGCATCAACTCTTGTTTAGCTAGTAGACAATGCCACCATATCTAGCAAGCAGATCTTTAAAACGCAGAGCCTGGAGACAAAGACAAGGCTCCTAAAAAGTCAGTCACACAAAAAATGTGACCTATGAAGTCAGTAGGGGACTGCTTAGAAAGACCTGCGCAGAGACAGGTAGTGCTCCAACTGCAAGAAAAACGTATAAACCACCAGAGGAAGTGGTTCTCAGAAGAAGGATTCAGTGATGCCAGCATGCAACAGCACTATTAATGTGACCATCCAGGCCTGCTGTGGGCAGTGGAAATGAACACAAATGCAGCAGGAACACTAAACAGGAAGGGCAAAACAATACCTAGACCTCAGCAGCCGGTTAAATGGATGTAAATCTCCCCCCCCCGCCCCCCCCCCGCCCCCTTCCTTCTGCTCCAAACTAAGGAGCTAAAACCTGCTTAGGACAGAAACGAACTCACACACTATGATCTCCCAGTCCTGGTTCGTGGCTCCCACCATCGGACGACCATATGAATTCAAAACAGCTCAGTCTCTGCTGAGGGCCAGAGCTGTGGCGTGCCTTGCAGCCTGGAAGTGAGCTACACAAACAGGGCCAAGGCGGGGAAAACATGCGGAGCACATGTCTGCATTGTGCACGTCTTTAAACACTTATCTGACTCTCCTTTTGCTGAACATACATTAGCACACACACAAGAAAGAAAAACAGTTGCTGTGAATTTTCTGTGCGCTTGCTCAATTTGCTCAAAAACAGTGGGAACAAGCGAGAACAGAAGCGCTGAACTGGAGCTTTCATAAGGAAATCAGTTGCGCCTTCTGCTGGAATCCAACAGCCAATCTGGTTTCTGGAAAATTACTGGAAATGTTTCTTAATTAAAAAGAAAACATAAGAAAAAACAGCATTTTGAAAAAGGCAAGTTATTTCTCCATAGTGGAGGATGCAGCCAAATTTCCACTAATGGCATGTACATGCCTCGGAGAAACAACTGCCTTCCTTGTTTCAGTGAGGAAAACATTCCTAGCTGTAACTGAATGCAAGACTTCTTGCAGTCTTTGGTGGAAAATACGTGGATGGATAGCAGTATAGCTTGTCACCAGACCGATTTCCTCTATCGGTGCAGAGTTCCCCAGCTGCCGGGAACTAATGAGATTTGATTCCTGCCCTTCGGATACCTGCCCACCCATTTCCAGTGAAACAGCACAAGGAGTTCATGAACCAAATGACAGTATCTCTCTCTTCACAAGAAAAAAGGAGGGAGGTGATCAGCTAGAGAAAAACTACTGCCAACAATCACCAAGGAGGATGCTTTCTTATTGCATACCTCCTTTCCTACCGTCTAGCAACAGAAAGTACTTTCAAAAGAGATGGGAATCCCTAAAATGACTCGACAGTACAATCCAGTTGTCCCACCAATGCGGGATTTAATGGCTTAACTATGCAAGGGATGGGGAATACGATGCTGCAGTTCCTTACAATATCAGTCCATACTACAAACACGACCCTTGCTGGCACAGAGGCCAGACGCGAATCAGACTCGGTAAAAAACAAGCTCAACTTGCCAAAGCTATGAGGTTTGATCCAGTTGCTCAAGATCTGCCCCTATCCAGTAAAAGCTATTACCTCTGACACAGTTTTCTGCAAAGAAGGGAAAAAACGCGATTAGTGGGTTGACAGAGCAGTGGTGGCTTCTGGACTGCAGCAGCGTCTGCAGTGCTGATCGGAAAGAAAAAAGCCAGGGTTCTTGAAAACAAATTCATACATAAAAATTAAGAGTAAAGATGCTCTGAACAACTTCACCTCTTTTTTGCTTCAAAACACTGTCTGAAAACAAGTCCTTTTAAGCCCTGTAAATTAGTCGTAAGGCACTAGTCCTTCACCTGGAGCACAGAGCTAATGGGCTAACATGCAAAACACGGTGTAGGCTCAGCTTTCCTGCTGCCTGCATGTGAACAGATGGGTACAGGCCAGGCCTTCCCTCTGGGACTGACTCCTGCTGTCCACCCCAGGTCAGCCTCCAGGGAAGGAAAAAAGCACAGGGCACTTTCTGAAAATTGGCTACGCTTGGCAAACCTGCAACACTTTGCTCACGTTGGGTCAATGGACAGCCATTTCGTTCATCAGCTCTGACTTCCTGGTATTGAGCTAAGGAGGTTTTTGCTTCCTGTACGGAATGGGTAACGATTAATGTAGGAGACATATCATTTTAAGAGATCTGATAATCACCACTGATATTTGGGTACACAAGAGGCCAACTCCTCAGTTGGCTGGTGTATGAAAGGTGTGCTCTTCCTAGCATTAACTCCCTTGCTGGGGCTGGTGGGAAACTAATGCTTATTTTTTAACAGGTTTATTGTTCACCACAGTGCTCACACCTCACCTTTCTCTGGTGAGAGAGGAAAAACGAAGACATGAGAATAAGAGAAGCAGAGCTTAAAGTGTTACTGGCGCAGCTTGTGGCATCCCTCACGTGAAAGCACATGGCCTTTCCAGCAGATTGCAAGAGGGGCCCTGGTCCTTCTTAGCGCTGAAATGCAGGGTGTCACCCTGGGAATGATCCAAACCTTGACAGCTGTTTCACATCTCTGTCTTATTAGGCATAGGGAAAATGGGATAAACCATGGTTACGGTATTACATGGGTCAGCTATGATGCATGTAAGGACATTGGTATTTTGCAGTTTGGAGACAAAGAGACACTGTCATAGTGAAAATCTCATTTTTGCCTGTGAAAAAATAGACCAGCCAGAGTCATGAGCAACTATGAGATTATCATAATTTAAAGGCATTAATGGAAAAATCACCATTTTTAATTCAGCTTATTTTCTTTGTGCATTTGACAGTGCACTGCCTAATTGTTCTCATTGTTCCTCATGCTCCAGCCATTTATTTTCCCTTCACCAAATCCTTGCAAAAACGAGTAACGATTTTTTAATGAAGTTTTAACATTTCATAAAATAATAATATTCATAATAATGTAGTCCAAAGCAAGATGAGAACAGGTCAGAACAATTAAGTAGGTAGTAACCATTTAATCCAACGAGGACGCTTTTTTAAATGAAAGTGCCCACATATTTTTAGAACATTATACTATCGTATTTATAGCCTCTCAATTAAAACAAAAATAGTGAAGTGCTTTTACCTGGTCTTATAGTTCTGCGTTTTGCTTGCAAGATTCACTATCAAACAAGAGAGCTGTACAGTTCAGAACTTTTGTATTACTTCAGATTTTAAAACTGTTTACCACAAATTTATGCAAGCACTAACCTTTCCACACCTCAGCCTTTTCATCTGTACAGCAAAATGATGATACTGCTCTCACACACAAATGGAAGCCAAAAGCTTTAATCCATTGCTTGTGAAGTAGCGCTACTTGTAAAGTACTTGAATACTTTCTTCTTCTTCGGACCCATGATTATCACTAGTTTTTAGAGAATGACTACATGTTGAAATGGGAAGATAGCAGTGGCACAGTGGGAGGATACCATTTTCAAATAGTTAGTATTAAACTAATTGAACACTTCTGAATTTTCTCAAGTCTTGTCTGATAATTTCTTCTCCAGAAGAAGTCTAATTTACTAAACATCCAGGTCACTGTTGAAAAATAGCCTATTCTCAGTTGTCATCACATGGCAATCAGAGCATAACCACATAGTTTTACATGCAAACGAGCCCCATACTGATGAGCTGTTGGAATCCCATGGTTAGATTTAATTTTATTACATTAACACTTTGTTATTACTACCATTTAATTTAAGCAGCTGATCACAGATTTAAGCAGTGCTCTAAGATTATTCTTATTTTGATTTAAATAATTCTCAGCTCCTCCTGCAGTTCTCACTTCAGGCTGCTCACAAGTGCTGTAGGAGAGAAAACCCTGCTCATTCGTCAGCAAATCATACAAGCTTACTGAGCTTGCTTGGGACCACAGAGATGTTAAGGGAAGCAGACAAGCAAATATGAGATGAAAGATATAGTAGAGGCCATTTTCTAGAAAAAAAAAATTAAGGAGCTGCAGCCACTGTTCCATACATTTGACTAAATCCATGTATTTCGGGGACAGCATCTTGTTATTTCTCCAAGGGCCAGATTCATACAGCAGCCTTTAATTGACTCATGCACATTGCTGACATTATGCAACGGAACAAAAAAAGACTTTGCAGCTCCAACGTGCAGCCTGGGGAACACATGGGTCAAAGGAGTGTGCCAGTGCACACAGGCCAGCTCTCCTTTGTCAGTCCCTCGCCACAAATGTCAATACCAGTGTGTATATAAAGTAATGAAAGCCACACCTCCCCTGTGCTTCATTTAGTACCATTTCCACACAGTTGTTCTCACCTGGGTGATTACTACATGAGTTCAAAAGCCCCTAAAAGAACCTTCACCTTTACCTGCAACCGAGAGCATAAGCAAAGAATTTGCACACAAGCTTTTCACCAACACAAATACGCACACGTGTTAAAAGTGTGGAGAGCAACTCACCGAATGCACAGGAAAGGAGCTGTGCCGGTTGAGAAAGGAGTTAGAGACTGACATAGTGAGGCCCTGAGTGGCACCGGTGTCCTCGGGGGTGAAGGGCACTTTAGTTTGCTGGACACAGTAGGGGACAGAAGAGAAAGAAGAGGCAGCATAGGAGGCCTGCTGAAGAGGGGGAAGAAAGCAAGAGACAGAAGACACAAAGAAAGAGAGCACAGAAAAGGCTATGAATAAAGGATAAGAAATGCTAACTGTAAAACAATGCATATAATGGCTTGCTAAACAAACAGCTATTCATACAGTTCATCAGAGCCAGACACACCAATATGCCTTTCTTGAGCTCAAGAGGCATGACAAAAATCACAGTTCAAATCTTCTTTGTTTCACAAATCCCTTAAAAATAAACTCCTGCCTCCCCCTTCCAGTTCACCCATGGACAGCTGCTGTGGGGAGAGGCAAGCTGTTCCTCGCTGCCCTTTTTTTTCCCCACGGCGTGGGGGGCAGATGCCCAAAGGAGGAACTGGCTCTTGCTTCTGGCTGCTAAGCAGCCAATTCTTGCAGACTACTAATTTTTGTGGCAACCTGCAGAGTGGGAACTTGGTCTCTCCAGTGTGAGCTATGGGGCCTCACTGGTACTGCTGAGATACCGGATAACAGTGATGTCCAGCCATTTTTCCAGTCCAATCCAAAGTTATATATCATTTCACAAGAGGGAGATATTACACTGTAAGTAACAAATACTATTAAGGAATTTATCCTGAATTCCACTATAGTAAGGAGTCTGAGGGAGGCTAATGTATATCTAGGCTTTCTCAGCTCTGAGTTGTTGAATATAATGTACAATGTTTCAGAAATAAGATCCGAAGCTCACGAGAAAGGACTTCCTAATTATTATTTTACAGAGGAGTCCGTCCAGCAAAACTTGCCTACTGCTAGAACAGCTGATCCCCACGTGCTTTGCTATTTCAGAAACTCAGGGCAGCAGAAGCAGAGGAACAAGCGTCTGGTGGCTTTTATGGTGACTGTTGAATAAGCCATCGTCTGCTTGCACCACTTTCCCAACAGAGAGATGAAGGTAAGGGTGGGAGGCTGCACTTGAAGAAACCCTTGCTTCAGGGGAACTGCAAGCAACGCCTTGATGGTATCAGCTTGCAAAACTACAAGAATGCTAGCAGGCAAACCTGTGACATCTTGGCTGCCCAGATAATGATTGAAGGGCAGCATAGGAATGCTTTGCTTCAGCCAACAAATTCAGAAAAGGAGGAGAATTTCCCTTCTGCACAATGGCTACAGTAAATCTGTACTTTACACACCCTCCCTCACGACTGTGTAGACCAAGTCACCACTGGAAACTATCACCTGAGTGTAACCACCTCTAGGAGGAGGAGGTAGGGCAAGGGACTACAAGGTACCAGTGACAGTGCAGCGATCACACTGACAAGGGGACCACAGACGCTTGGAGAACTGCCTGATCTTTCAGAGAGGAGTCCTGTAGACTCTTCAGTGTCCCTGCAGATCAGACGGGACATGGGTGTTTAAGGTCTCATCCCCACAAAGCAATAATGCATAAGACTCAGTTTAGCTTAGCTGGAAATATCACTTTATCTTTTTAGGACTCCTACCTGCATCACAGGAATGCAGTTATGCAAATCCCAAAATTAGAGTTCTCAGTTGCTTCTCCCATTTGATTATAAAGCAACACTCTGGGACAGTCAAACTTTAGCATAAATAACATGAAGAAGTATTGCAACAGTTGTCCTCATGAGCAGTTGTTCCCACATTTCGTACTGTTTTGTTAAAGCCATGGCCAATTTAAGTTAGCTACATCAGCACAAAAGGTGCTTTTTTTTTAAAATACAGCAAATCAGATAATTAATATAAACAAACCCACTAAGGTTGGAGTTAAAAAAAAAAAAGAGAAAAGCAAGGAAGACCCTTCAAAAGAAATAGGACAAAATCCCAGCTCCACTGAGGTTGGAAATAAAACTGCTGCTGCCATCACTGAGGCAGGATTTCATCCCCCATGTGGAAAATGGCACTCGCTATAGCGTTAAACCCACCACCCAACACACATACACATACGGATGTGCCTTTTTGTGCTGGCAGTCTGGGAGGGCCAACAGAACACTGAAAAACAGGTAAAACCCTGAATCACACAAGGGGACTAATGTGGAGAAAACATGGACAAGTTAAATAATGACTATAACAAAGTTCTGTGGCTCTGGCAAAGACTGAGCCATAAAAGCAGTTATTATGTTTAAATGGTTATTATTAGTGGCATCCTTGACAACAGTTTCAAAACAGCATTGGGAACAACAGTGCAGCAATCTCTTGAAAATTGTGTTGCCCAGTGTGTCAAATTCTTCAAAGCAGTTGTCGTTACACAAGCCTGTAGTCTGGCACAGACTCAGCCATGCCATGTGGAAGACTAACGTTTCATTTTTAGGGCATTTTAGGACTTTTAGAGGTTATGGGGAACAGTCTGAACATGGGGTTAGAAAGGAGCTCAAAGTAGGTGATGCAAAATGCCTAAAAACATGTTAACAAGATGACAAGGAGCATGATGTGTTAACACCAAGGAGACATCCTCCCACCACCACAGCCTGTCAGAAACAGGAGTAGCAAGAACAGAGCTGTTCCTGGGAGGCTGGTGTGCCCTGCCAGGAGGGCACCGCAGATGTCACTCACCAGCTGCCGCTGTTTCGGTGGGAGAGCAGGAGGAGGTGCCAGATCTTGAGAGGGGTCTAAGCTGATAAAGGAGTCATTGAACCCATAGACTTCCATGAGGTGCTTGTTCTTCTGCTGGTAGATGTGTTCGTTCTGAGGGGTCTGGTAGAACATGGACGGCTGTGGCTCTGAGTAGTCTTCCACGAACTGCATATACGCCATCACTGCAATGAAAAGAAAGGTCACGCTCATTGCTCCTGGTCCGCAATGCTGCAGCTGTGACAAGCAGGCGGGGTACTCATTCTCAAAATAAAATAGGAGTAAGGCCATGCCACTGTCAGTCAGGCTTTGCTGCAGGCTGGGAGCAGCAAGGCATCCGCGCTGTGTTCACAGGTAGCTCACGCAGTCAGTTGCCATCCACCTTGCAGGAAAGGATGTGAATATCCTGTCTTGCAAGCCAGCACACAACAAACATAATCACAGGCCACAAACACATCTGACAACAGTTTAAGGAACCAGTGAGGTCTCCAAACAGCGACTTGAGAAGTCTGATTTACTGACACTTAGCCCAAATCCCCTCCTCATGTAACCCATGGCAATTCTGAGAATATTTCTCAACAGCTAATGCCCAAAGTCACCAAAAAACTCAGAATAACTTCAGTCTGCTTTCTAGGAGGCACAAATCATCTCGTACAAAGATGCAACCTTGACAATAAATCTATAATAATCCTTGTGCCTATAATAAGTCTCATAACTGTAGTCAGCATGATTTCTAGAATGAGGAGGCTTACAGCCTTTTTCCATTCTAGCAAGCTGATAAAACTGTTATTGGAGAACACCCACCTGCGAGACTGGGTGTACCTCTCCCTCAGCTATTTATATGCCGCTGCCAATGCTGGTACAAGATACTTACCTTCTAAAAGTGCCACTGACCATGCCTTGCTACCCCCTTAGCTCAAATCCCTTTGCTCCCATCCCTTTTTAAAGTGTCTTGTCATCTCCAATTCTTGAATCCAACTGATTCAAAAGTTTTTCTGAGATGTGGTTCAATGGAAATATTAAATGGGATCAAATCGCATTTAGAGGACCTTTCCATCTGTACAATATCCTTCCAAAATCTATGAAAAAACCCACACAGGTCTGCCTATGAAGCTCTAACAGACGATTATTTACTGCTGCAATATTTTAGTGTTCGAGAGGGAGAATGACACCCAGTGTCATAGAAAGACTACTACAAACCCCCAGAATTATTAAGGATCAGAAGTGTACTTAATAAATGTAAAATGAATAAAGAACTCTCCTACATACCTGAGAACAGGAGCAACACATGTATTTAAGTGTCATAAAAAGGATTAACCAAGGCCTTTTTGTAAATATGCTGTCATGCACAAGATACTCTGTGATCATTCTTCCCTTCCTCCTGATAAACAAGCAGTTGTCAGTTTTTGTAAATCTGGTCATTAGGTGGCAATTATTCAGCTTCTGCTGGCATTTCAGTTGTACAGCTGAAATGAATGGATGACTCAGTGAAAGCTATAAATACGATCACAATGCAGTATTTGCACATCTTGAAGCTGGTTCCCACACTAGCTGCAAGGCAAAGCCCTCTGTTCACCTGCCAATGCAGATCTACAGGCCAGCCTATTTCAAACAGGATGCAGCCGTGCAAATGTGTTGGCAGGAAGGAGTCGCTTTGCACCTGTCTTTTGCACCTTTTTTCAGATTTCCTCTAATATTTTAAAGTCCATTTAGAAATGGAGCTAACGCAGCTGCCCCTTCCCACAGAATGATATCCCTCCTCCAAAAAACAGAATAAAGAAAAAAAAAAAAAAAAAAAAGGTCGTGGCTATCAGAGCGCAGGAAACCTCAGCTGATGGATTTCAATCCTGACCGGTAACACCTGCTGTCCCCATCCTGTGACCCCACACGGTCCTGCCAGTGGACAACCTGTTCATGCCTCGCAGTACAGCCAGCTCCTGCACAGCTCTGCCAAGGCTGCTGAAATTCTGACCTCCAACACCCCCTGCTACCCGAGCCTTGCTCCTCTTCCTCCCCCAGCTGCCCTCCTGCCTTTCCAGCACCACTTCACAGATGTAAGTCACCACCCTTGCTGGTTCAGACCTCTCCTTGAAGGGAGTGTGACAGAGGTTTCAAACTGAATGCACATGCGTGTTGGTGCATGTTTGTGCCAGCTCATCTGCTGGTGTCAGCACTCATGCTAAAGCCAAGATTAAATTTGCTCATGCATGTGAATTTCAGCCTAACAGTGAAAAGAAGCACATTCTGGCAATATTCTCTTATTTGAAATCATACTGAAGGAGTCTTGGTGAAGAAAATACAGAATGCTAAAATACTGTTTTCAAATATCAGCGATGCAGTTGACTAAGGTGCTCCTATTAATACCCGTGCCCTGAAAAATGCCTTGGTATCACAGAACAACTTCAGAAGATAAGATACAAAGAAGGCTTATGAAAGGATATTTCTCTAGCAGCAAAAGGAAACTAAGGATCAAGACTCCTTGGAGAAGTGTAGAGGACAAGAGCTCGAGGGAAACGACCACATTTTGAGAGCTCATCAACTGAGTAGGAGAAAAGCCAAGAAGTCAGGCTTGGCAGTACTGGTATAATGCAACAGACGTTGCTAAATTCAGACCAGCCCTTTACGTGGGGTTACCTACAAAAACAGCGCTTCTCTTAACATCCAGATCTGAAGACAACATTCAGGATTGATAGCTGTGAGTTCCTGGGTTCAGATGTCTGTATGACACTACCACTCAGGAAGTGTTGGTGAAAAGGCTATCACATTAGGCACTTGTGTAAAATTAAGTTACTGTAACTCAAGGTAGTATGCCTGAATGCTGTTGAGAGCCTTAACTCAATCTGCAACAGAATAATGAAGAGCTCTTTTATCGCAGCTCTTTATAAGGCTAATGCATCCGATCATCATGGCAGCTCCCCTGCCTTGCTTGTTACAACTAGTCCAGGGCTGGTTAGCATGTCTCTGCTTCTGCTTTGTCTTCCTCTCTGTTTTTAGGTGAAGTGAAAAACAGTTGGGATGGTGAAATACAAACCTGGCTCAGGAGTAGAGACTGCAGAGTGCAAATTAAAGTGGGCATCATTAAAATGCTGCCAATCTTGAACAGCAGAGTAAGGGAGCAGGACCACTCCTGAGAATGCTGTTTGCAAAGGGTCTTCTCTCCTCGCTCTCCCTCCATCCCTTCCCCTCTCTGCTGTGGTTTTTAACAAGGCAGAAGTTTAAAAAGCAGATGGGAAATTACATCACCAGCTCAGATCAGGCTGCACACCCTGCAGCGACTGTGCAGAGGGAGGGATGGGGGCTGCAACCTCCAGGGTGAGCAGCCAGGGTGGAGTGATACAGTCTCAAGGCAGCACCCCGGGAGAGAAGGGAGGCGTGAGAGAGAAACCTCTCCCACCACATGCCCAGCTTATGTCAGTTCTGAACCCAGACAGAAAATACTTGAAATAAAAAAAAAACCATAAAATCTCAGACTGAGGCTAGGAACACCTTCCCAGCAATCTGCTTGCAGTGCCTTGGCTGTCATTTCTGAAGGAGCTAAAGTTGCTCACGGATTTCTAGCACACACCAGTTCTGCCCACATGGTAGAAGTCACAGGTATTGCTCAGACTGCACCAGCACCACTCGAGCCAGCTCGTCGTGCAGCTGGGAAGTGCAGCCACTGGTCCTGGAAGCAGCACTTGGCTGTGGGAAAGTGGCAAGCGATCTCGTCTCAGGAAAACACCCTTGGACCAGTGGTTGTTGAGTCTACAAGGAATTGCTAGATTATCAGCAATAAGGCACATCTCCAATATAGGTAAGGCATAGTAGTATCTGATGTGGAGAACTCACTGAAGGTCTAGCCCAACTCCTGGCACTGTGTCAGCAGCCTGTGTTACAACTGGCCCTGCACAAGCACAACAGATTTGTGTGCATGGGCAAGAGCCAAAAAGACAGAAATTCTTGAGCTATACTGCACATCAACTCACTGGAGAAGTCAAGGTCAAATAAGCCAGTCTTTGCTGTCACCTCTGGGAGGAGAGCTGTTTTTCAAAGAGCTCGCATTATCCACTGGCTAAGCCCAGACTGCCCTCAGCATGGTTCCTGCAGTTAAATACCAGCTGCTTACAGGGCACCAGGCTGCATTTTGTTCCCACTGACAGGGAGAGAAACATGAATAAGTGCCTCACCACTAGTTTCCAAGCTGTTTGTGGGGTGGATCTTGTTATTTCTGTCTCTGGGCTCTTCATGGCAGAAGCTGCTCCGTGTCTGTGTCTTGTACAGCAGGAGCACAATGCTGGTGCTCAAGCAGAAGTCTAGAGTAATTTGCCCTTAGCACAGTAACATGTACTCTTACAGCACAGTAAAATAACAATAATTCATGCCAGACTAAAAGGCTTATCACTACTCTGTTTAAATTATACAGAAGTCAACTCTTGGAGGTCCCTCTGAGCACAGCTCACAGCAATACACATGGTTAACTCAAGCAGGATTTGCTGTACACTACCAATAAAAAGACCATCAAAGTCTCTGCTGCAACATTTCCTGCCAACTACTAAAAGATGACCCACAACAAAGGGACTACAACCGAGTCCCATCTGTGTGAGCTCTAGATCTTTTTAATAAATTCATGCATCTCCTCCGGATCCCTGGAGTTTCTTGGGGTTGTGGAAGCAGCACTGCCTCACCTATGTGATTACACAAGGATATCTACATGCATCAGCCTCCAGGCAAAAAAATCCTGGGTGCTACCATACAGCCTGAGTAATGCTTTACTGCCCTTTAATGCTGAAAATAAAAGTAAAACTAACAACCACAGATCTGCGGTGTGATATACTGTGGAGTAAAGAGAATCTAAAACAAGTTCCCAGTGTCACATGAATGCAATTAAAAAATCCGCAGCAGTCAGGTACCAGCCCAAATACTACTACAAGCTTTGCAGCAAGGATGCTTTATCAAACCATCAGAGCTGACACCACATTAGGCCACAGCTTCTACCTTTCCTAACAATGCAATCTGATCAATACTCCAAGAGCTTCTGATAGTGCCAGATGACAGATGACAATTAACTCTAAGATCAAAGAAAATTCACATACAAGGCCTTGGTATTGAGGTTAAAACTGCATGGCCAATAATGGAGAAGATAGCTTTTAAAATCACTTTTAAGTAACTCCCTGACATGACATATGATAACAGAAAACAAAGGCATGGGGCTTAAAGAGAAAAGCAAACAGCCCAGGTCTCTCTTTCAACTGTCAAACTGCCTCTTATCCAAGATTCACCCAGGCACCTCCCTCTACTAAAGCTGCCTATGTGTACGGAGGTGCACTCCCCTGCATCCATCCCAGTCTGCATGGTGTAAAACCACCTGGACCCAGCCTTCATTATTAATATGCAGAGCCCACAAGGACCTGATCCTACAGTAAGGAGGCTCTGTATCACACCCCCTTGCAGCTGGTGCTGCAGGCGAGTATTTCGAACAGCACAAGCTGTAACAACCAACCTTGGCTATGCCCTGTGTTAGCATTTATTTCCTTTCTGTTGTCTACAAACAAACATCTCTGCTCCTATTTAGCTGCTTTCACTACCTTTAACTGCTTGGTTACCAGAGAGGGACAACAGTGATTTCCTGCCTATGGGGACACTGAACTACACAAGATGACCATCACTTTCAGGTGGGTCAAGCCTTGTGCTCTGAGTGAAATCCCAGAGGGTTATGAATGTGGACTGGTCATTCAGGGATAATGGAAATCCTTTTAGCCAACGTACTTTTTTTAAAAAGTGGCTAGCACAGTGCACTACCATAGGAATGGACGGAATACTGACCCTGCCGCATGACACACCAATCTCACTTCCACCTTATTCTCAGTGAAAAGACTATATACTGCAGAAATGAGTCAGAAGGCTAACTCAGCACTTTTGAATCAGCTCTTCACTTGGGCTGCCAGCCATACAACGTAACACTGTTGATCCAGATCTTGTATATGCTGCCTCCTTGTGCAACATAGAACTGCAAAGCAAGCCAGTGACTAGTAAACTAACATCTGCTGGATCTCACTATGTAGTCCACAGCCTTCCTTGGCAGATCAGTGTGGCTGCTCTTTTGGCAAGAGGTTTCACATGTTTTCAGCCATGAACATTATGGAAATCAGAATCAGGTCATGAGCTTGAGTTGCAGTCAGTACTGGTGTGCCAGGAGTCTGGCTGGGGATGGTGAGCCTTCACATTTAGAGGCTGCTCATTTTAACGATGTGGGAAATTCTTAGGCATCCAAAGAAAATGAGATCCTGTAGCAAAACAGCAGTACTGGACACTAGGTTAATAGTGTTGTCTTGCACAGCTATGTGGGTGACTATGTTCCTATTGCCAAATAACTGCTCTGGCAATGCTTGGTTTTGGACAGAAAAGCAGCCCTTTCTCCAAGCTCTTGGAGAGCACCCAATTCTTTTCTGCAATGGGAAAACATTCACAAAATGGGGGCGGGGGGAATGAATGGACGTAAAAAAGGAGGATAAACCAGGAAGATCTGCAAGGCAGAGTGCCTCAAAGATTCACACTCAGGTAAACAGAGAAGTAAAAAGGTCTCACTACAGTAGTGAAGATGCTGTGTAATGCAGCTCCCCTGGGCCTGGATCATTCCTGGCTCCAGGAGTCACTCCCAGCCTGCCAAAGGACTGACACTTCCCTTCCACGCCTTTGTCATTGAGTAACTGTTTTTGACACTCAGCCTCATGTAAGCAAAGGCATTACATTGGGGTCACCGTTACTTAGTGGTCATCAGAAGCACGACAACTGCAAAGAAAGGGAAAGGTAAAAGTAAAACCCAAACAAGAACTTGCTTACTGTGTTTGTTTTTCTTCTCTGGCAGAGGTGGTGGCTTCTCTGGGTCACTGTTAGTATCTGGAGCAGCAAAATCAGAAATGAATTCAACCGGTGCTGAAGAGTTTCCTTGCTGGAAAGGCAAAACAGCAGCAAACGGCGTGAAGGATACTGATGGGACAGACGCTGCATTCTGCATGTCATCCTCTGAGATGTTATCATATTGAGATGGGTGCCTCTCATAGGACACCCTGCAGCCTGAGTTATCTGAAGTCTGAGAGGCTGCACTCCTTCTCTTCTTTTCTGGTAAAGCTGGAGGAGTCTCTGTCGGCTGTGCTGCTCCCGAGAGGCTGCAGAATTCCAGTGGAGGAGAGCTGCCCTGTGGGAGCTGGAAAGCATGTCCATGGAAAGGGGAGCCAGACTCACCCAAGGACTCTGGCAACGGGCTGAGGATACCTGGCATCTGCTGAGGTATCTGATCAGCATTGGAGAGGTCCTGCTGCAGGAATTCATAGTCCGGATCATAGTGATCCGATTGATCTGGTTAAACAGAGGGGACAGGAGAATGATGCATTAGTTTCTCTCTTTTACTGTTTAGTCCTTCTCAATTCTGCCCCTCCCATTCCATCAGTTAATTAATCAGTTCATTTAATCAGAGCAGTACGTTCTTGCAGAAGGGACCGTCTTGCTACACCTTCTGTAGCATCCAGCCTTAATAAAACGCTTATAATTATTTCTTTACACTAGCAAACAAATAACAAAAACTCAACAGGTAGATCATTGGAGAGATTATTTATGTTTCATATTTATATTTTAATTTTCTTTCCTAGTACTTAGAAACAACACTGCTTTAATCTACCAGGGCTGTCATTGCTTCAGACAAGGCTGAAACCAACAAAACATTCCACTTGAGAGCTGAATTGAGTTTTAACACAATCATCTATAGCTAGGGAAACACGTTCCCCTGGGCTTTTTCCTATCCGACAGAATATAATTCTGCACAGAACTGCCTGCAGCAACTACAAGATGACAGTTGCAAGCGCAATCCATTTACTTCTGCATCACAGCTATGACAGCTCCCAAACGAGAGTGAAGGGGGCTCTTCCAGTCACACTGGACAGCCCCCTGCTTACCTAATGTTTCACAGCTTGTGTTGCGGGAGCACTGACCACTGTCGCGGTCCAGAGAGGAGAGCTGCTCATCAGACTTGCTGAGTTTGCCGATGCTACTGCATGGCGAGAGGCGAGGAGATTCCCCCCCATAGGAGTGGCTTCCACCTGACAATCTTCTCTGGGCATAGCAGTCAACATCAAAATCCTTAAGCAAAAAAATCAATTCATTGTCATTCTTGGCAGCTCGCTAGCAAGCAAGATGCAGCTCAAGGAGCAAACACCTCACAGCTGCATTAAGAAAACCAGGAGGGGAGAGGATCAGTGCTGCTAGCCCTCTCTAGTTAGACAAGCTCATCAGGACCACAGAAAACCTCTGATCTGGTCAACAGCCCATGCCAGGGAGCTCTGTGTGTTCTTGCTTCCCGGCAGGGCGTGCTGTGACCCACACTGGACTTCACAGACACCGACAAGATAACCGAGTTCCTCCCCGCTATACACATCTGATGACTCCTTGTCAAGACAGTGATACTAGGTAACCAGACTGCAAGATTTCTCATTAAATAACTGGGGCGTTAGCAAATATTTTGTTAGCTTAGGTGCACGCAAAGGGAAAATAAGCTATAGTGAGATACAACTTTCTGTGCCTATGACTACATTTCTATTTTGGAAATTACCTCAAGCTTATCAACCTCCAAGTGAACCCCTCAAGTATTCCCACTCCTGCAAAACAACCTAAGTGTGATTGTACTAGCAACTGAAGAACTGCCACAACTTTATCTGGGTCAGCCAAACGACTGCAGAGCCTCCCTAAGCCAGAGCTGAGGCTTTGGGGATGAGGACAAGATTTGATTTTGGTGCAATTTAATATGAATCAGATCCTCACTGCTGAGTTAGTAAGGTCCTCAAAGTGTAAAGCAAACCCAGCCACTTACAACTGCACAAGCAATGGTATATGATTAACACACACAAGTTTTCCATTTTTCTACCAGAAAATTTACAAATTTCCCCAAAGCACCAGTAGCGGTCAGAGCAGTTGCTCAAACTACTGTTTGGGTTAAAAGGTGTTTTAAATTGTGACTGGATGAAGACAGGCTTCTGATCTCAATATGCCACATGCTCCCTTGACCTGTAAGTAAACCTTGCTGAGATCTTGGTAAGCTCAGCCAGCTGCTCTGTACGCTGATCTATTTGACATGGCAACACTCAACCGCTGGAATCTTCGCACTCTGCTACAGCTCAAGGCAACAAAGTTTGTAGCAATTTGTTAATTAGATCCAACAACACCGTAAAAAAAATTAAGCTGTTCATATGGTTTATTATACTGATGTTCCTGCCACTAAAACTCCTGCTCCAGAGCTCTCCCGTACAGGGCTGCTTGGGACAAGCAGAGGCGTGCAGGGAACCGCGCGGCTGCAGGTCACGGCATTTCTCCCCAGCTTTTGCCACAGTTCACAGCACGTTTCCCTTGGCTTTCACAAAGGGGTTATGCCATTACCTGTCTGTTGATTCCAACAGGTAAACTGGACCCACTGGTGGCTCGACTCATGGGGGCCACAACTGCCACTCTGGTTGGGGAAGGTGCTGACTGCCGTTTTTTAGGGGGCAATGCTGGTGGAGGGCTGCAAGACACAACAGGCATTGATGGTTCCATTACTCTTCCAGCAAAAACACTTTTAGAGGCTTCATGAGCTTGTTTTCCAGAAAGCCTTTGACTTGCCAGGCTCAAAGCTCACAGGTTCTTGTCCAAAGCTGGCCAGGAGCTATTCAGCAAAGTGTATCCACTAACAAATACCAATTGAGGAACACTGTCACAGATATGGTCCTGTTCAGTGTTTTATTTTTTAAGGTTGGAAAAGAGTTGGTATTCCTCAAACAAAAACAATTGCTGTTTTAAAGATAATTTTTAATGGAGCTAATTAGCACGGTAATTATTTCTTAATAAAAGTGGTGAAAATCCAAATTAAATGTTTTGGTTGACCCAAATATTGTTTCCATTCACAGAAGTCCCTCCTCAAACCTTCCAGGTCTGAAAAATGTTCAAAGTTTCAAAAATTTACAGGACAGGAAAATTCCTATTCTGCCCTTTTACTCTCCCGGTAAACTTCAGGGAACAAGATGGTCAGTGTTGCTCTCACCATGTACACTGTGAGGGCCCATGTTCTGGCATGAATCGGTTTCAGATACACACATTAGCAGTAACTAGTGAGATTTTAACCACTGTACTTTTAGTTTTTGCTTCTAATGACACATAATTCTGGTAACCATCAAGCCTGCAAGGTTCCCAAGAGCACACATATTCTGTTCCTGGAACATATCAGGAAATTTTTATATAACCCACAAGAATTCATAAAATACATAGGAATGTGATTCTTTTTGCCAGCCACAGCCCTTGATGCTGCACTGCCAAATTAGCACACGATATGTATTTTTCACACCATCCATTAGCACCAGTACTAGAGAAGAAAAACATCATACACACAGACCAAAAACCTGCAAATTGGGGGTTTTCTCTTCCTTCTCAAAATAGAACATAGAAACTTTCATGTGGTTACTCGCAGAGCAGGGTAAGAACAACCAAGTAAAAGATTTTTTTCATGCACTATTGGCTCCTTTCACCCTTTAAGCTGATAAGCAATGCAGAACAACCTGCATGTTGCAGCACAGGTTGACAACTGTCAGGTGAGGTTAGCAGAACACTTCCCGTTGGATACAACAGCACAAGACACTGTTTCTGGTATTCACGTAGTTTTAAATAAGGTTCTTAAGCATTTATGCGATGCCTCTCATGCACAGATCTCAGGGCATAGCACTATCCTCACATAAAAAGAAGGAAAGGAAAACACAAATAATGAAGGGTATTGCTCAAAACAAGACAGAGAGAACACAAAGTCATAAACAGAGTCCAGGAGCAGGGAAGAATTACTCTGGAGGACTGGAAATTCAGAGGCATCACTAACCCTCCTCATGACCTCTCTTGTGCACATTTTGCAAGACTGTGTAAAAAAACAAGAAGCTGTTAAGAGCCACTGGTATTCTTCAGTGAGCTGGTTGGCCAGTATTACCTGTTTTCTGCCACACGAATGCTAGGCAGAGGGGGTTTAGGAGGTGCAACTTCTTCATCCATGGAGTCAGTCAGTAGCTCACTGGATTGAGTCATATTAGTTGTTTTGTTGAGGATCTCCATTTCTCGGTCTGTAAGGGGAAGTTCTGATGGGCTGCAACAAGCAAAATACAGATTGTAGATCATAAACCACAGCTGGAATGCAGCATGCTGACAGATTAATATGTATTTTAAATCATATGCAATATGAGGCATGCCTACAGCAGAAGGCAGAATTTGCATCTGCAGGTGGAATTCCACGTATATGCAGAATACAATGTGCACATGTCATGGCCAGGTGATGTTTCATTGCCAGATTTTGGCATCTTCCCTATCATTGCATAGTCTCTTTAAGTGGTCCCGCTGTAATGGATGAGGCTACGTGAAGAACACTATGCTACCCTCTGTGAAGAATAACTGAATGCTTTAATTCAACTATCAGTAGCCAGAAATTACCCCTTCTATATTAGTGCTGCACACAGAAGAAATCCTTGTCAGTGACCCACCTGTCAGATTTACATGCTGGTAAACTGGGTTTAACTGGGCTTGTAGGAGAGGGATGCTCCTGCTTCTCAATTGTGAGTCTGACCAGCTCCTGATGGATGGAGAGGAGAGAAGAAAAAGACAATAATCATTATTTGCTGAATGCTGCACTCAAACATCCTAGGACACAAAAGGATGCTACTGCAGTAAACTCTTGGTTACCCAGTTTATGGATTAATGATGGCACGGACACAGAGAGAGCTGAGCTGGGTGTAAGTCTGACACAGAGCTGTACAAATGATGCAGCACTGCTTCTAAAGAGCAGTGTGCACCCAGCAGTAGTTTAGGAATATTTGAGTTAAGTTCAGAAACCCTGTCCCTATGGGGATTCAGCACAAACCCACATACGTGTCTTTTTGCTGTGCTTCCTCTTTCCTCTATGGTCACAAATGCGTTCCAGTCCCCACAACACCCTAGATAATGGCAAATTCACTTTACATACATAAATGTAAGTACAGAAAAGTCTTACACAGTGGAGTACTTCACCTAGCCAGTAAAAAAAATAAATAATTATTTTATATTTTATAAACAAATATACATTTGTTTCAAAAAGCAAGTTTTCTGTAAGATGCCCAACAACAAATTAAATAGTGAACACCTTTATTAAAAGGCCTGCTTCCCCTGAAGCCATCTTTTAACATGTTAGCAATGGAAGTCTTAATCATTCAAGGAACTACTGTAGTGTATCTGTTATAGGCAGATAAGGCTCTGGATAAAGAGATAAGGGCATGATAATCCTGAGCTACAAATCTGCCAGCAGTCAAAACAACAATCATTCACGCCAGAAAGATGGAGAGAACATTTTATGGATGTCTGAGGCCGACAAATAGATCTACTGCTCACAGATACAAACACATGCCCTCTTATAGGCAGGCTGGAAAACTGGCAGTGCTTCCTGACACTATTGGCTTCCCAGCATATTATGCAAAGGAAACTATACGGGATCAATTTTTTAGTTTTTTTTTTTAAAGCAGCCTGAAGTACAGTGTCATCATTCCAGTATCATCTTCATGTCTATGCCTGCTGAGCTTGGAAACAACTGTCATTGCTCTCTCAATGCATTAACTGCAACTGGAATGTTGTCGTCATCATCCTTCTGAGGAAGGGAAATATTCTAGTTCTTGTAATTTTATATAAGGTTCTATTTAAAGCTGAACTTCCATGGGTTAACACACACACAACAATAGGAATAAAGTACTGCACTGGATGTGCAAAGGACGGCAGAGGCAGTCCAAGTGTCCCCCACAGCTGATTTTGGTTTCAATGTTCCACTTACATTACTGGTGTGAGCTTGTGCTCAAAAATAACGTACACCGTGTCAACCAAAAACACGACAAAACACTCAGCTTTCCAGAAGCTGTCCTAGAAACCCATACATGGGGAAAGAAGAGCGAGCACAAACAGATGTCCATGCGGGCTAATGCTATGAAGATGTTCCTGTCTGGGACAGACGGACAAGAGCACTGGCGAGGAACAGTATGTTCCAAGATGCGCCCTGATGAGAAAAAGCACAGCACCAACCTGACCACAGCCGACCAGCCTGGCCAGCTCCCACCTCCAAGGAGGGCCATGTCCCCCAGAGAGGAAATACTCTGCAAGGAGCGACAGGCCGACAGCTTTACTGTGGCAATGTACGTTACACAGCATATAGAAAAGTAAAATAATTAAGGCCCTTCAATCACAGAAGAACTACGGTGGTAACACAGACACTGAACTGACCTCAGACTTCTCTGCTGTGTCCCTAGTTACTCAACAGAAATTATTTTTAAAAAATGTACTTTCCTCTGTTTCATCTTCTCTTTCAGGATGAACAATCTTTAATTAAAAACTTGCTATTCCTTTTAGACTTCAGAAATTCCCCTATAGAGTCTACAGAACATCACTAGGAAAAACAACCGTAAGACCTACAAACCCCTAACAAGGCTCTTCTGTAAATTGGACGATTTGGAGACTACACAGTGACACCATTTGACTCTTCTGGCTGCAGCTGACACCATGCTCCGAGTCACCATCAGGAGTGTGTGATGACACAACGGATTGCCACCTTCCTGCCCTCTGGACAAACTTCCACCGCTGAAGAGGTTTCTGGAGACTCTCATACACTTTAACGGACTCAGTGTCGGACCCCGTGGGGCTATCAGGTACTCGCCAGCAAGAACAGTGACTTCTCACAATGTGTAAGAGCACAGTAAGGGAAATAAAATACATGGGCGTTCAAACCAAAGGCCAAAATACTCTTTAAACATCCCCCTGAAAGGGCTATGGAAGGGAAAGTGTAACATCTCCTTTTCCTCACCTTTCTTCACCACGTTTAACACCTTAAACCAAACCAAGGCCAGCGCTGCAGACTGGTGGTGGCAGCTATGCCACAGCCGTGGTGATGAGCCCCCGACACTTGGGGCTGAAGAGCTCGGTTTTCCTATTTTGCCAGTCGTAATGGACACCTGCCCGTCCACCATATGGGAGTGTAGGTTACAACAGGGGAGAAAAACAATCAAATTTGGCTCAAAAGTACCTTTAGAATGATTCAAATTATTGTGGCTGTGAAAAAAACCTAAAACACCTCTGACTAGAGACACCAAGACATCGTATGATTGCCAATACTCAAGAGGATCACTTTTTTCTCTAAACTTTGACAAATATCACCAGATCCCCTGAACCCTGACTTTTTCTCCTCTCTACTAACCCCAAAATCAGAACCAGCATTTGAAAATCAAGCCAAGATCTTTAGTATACACACAGAGGTAATCAGCACGTAACCGAGCCAGATGCACATTATGCTATTCCTTATCAGCAAGTAAAGAGATTCCTGCAGCAGTAATTAGAGATAATTAAAGCCTCTCTACAAACTTATGCTACTTCAGCAAGCTGGAAATTCCAAAATGAGATGGATTTTTAAGAAGTTACGTAATCAAACCAAGGATTATTTCTTTTTCTTTTTATATATGCCTAGCAAGGCATTAAAACCTGAGATCAAAACAGCAAGCAACACAAGTGAACAAGTGACTCCTTTATGCTCAGTTCTGAAAATAAAGGGGGAAGTAAGCACTGAAATGTGGAAGTGGATCTTGTGTGATCTGCCAGAAAAACAAAAAAGGCTCTCCACAGCAGAGAAGTGTCCAACTTCTCAGTTCTGCTTCCAGATCTGAAAGCTGGCTTGGTCCTTCTAAAATAAACCTTGTTCCTCGCTATGCAGTAGGAGATGAGTGCACACCGCTTCCAAATGCTGACCTGTTGATGGGCAGACACATTCGCATCTACCCAGACAGCCACACATCTGTTCTAACCATGCTCCAAGCTGACCAGACATAAGCCAGCTCCAACTGGAAGGCCAAAATAACTTTTAGTCTAACAGCAAAGTACAGATGATATAGCCATGCTGCACAGCGGGGCTTAATAGTTCAGGCTCAGCACTGTACGGACATGCCTGCATCGCTTCCAGCCGAGGCTGGCTCGCAGCGTGGGCAGAGCCGGCATCCGAGACCTTCCACCCATCCGCACAGGCATGCTACTTGGGCTGGAAGGCAACAGGTACCGGGGGTTTAAATACTGCTTGAAGTGAAAGGACAGTGGGTGTCCGAGCTTCATGCAATGAGACTACACAACTCTATCCTGGATCTGGTGATAACATGGCTCTCCACGGGATTGTGCAGATTCATTAAGTGAAAACAGAGTGAACTGCCTTGCTATTTGCTGGGGTATTACAGTTCAGATACCACGGCGCAGATTTTCACATACTGTAAATTGCTGCTGAATTCCAACGCTAACAGCAGCTGAGACTTTAGGCTAAACCCTTTTTCTCTATCCCGCTGTGCGAATTTAAGACCGGCTTTACTTTTCACATCTGGAGCTTGAAGTTAAAGGGCATATTGTGCAAAATAATCCTGGAAAAATCTGTCTTCTTTAAGTGAAGGTAATGTTTTGATTCAAAGATATTTGTTTAAAAGGCTCAATAAGTAATAGTAGATTTTAGTATCTGTGTTTGAGTAACATTAAAGAGACATTCAGACCATGCAAACAGCACACCAAGACTCCTGAAAACGTGATAGCCAAAGCTTGGGAGATCCACTTCATTTTTGCATTCAGCTCCAGTTAACAAAAACTAAGCTGAGTTTGAGTACAGTGAAAGATGCCTGTTCCTGATATACTAATCCAGGTGAAATACCTGCTGCAGTTCTTAAAACACCAAGCCAACTTTCCTTCTGTACTTGATCTAAACATTCCACTTTAGATTCAGCCCTGCTGTTGAAAGAGGCTTAACTTTCTCTACAGTTTTCAAAATAAGATTCCCAGGAGATATGACGGTCTCTCTGCGGGTGCACTGAGGCCAGGTCAAGCAAACTTTTAACTGCAGTGCTAGTACAGCCAAATGAACAACCTCCACGACCGTCAGCCCAGAGACAAGCCTGGGAAACAGAAATAATGGGTACCAAAAAGCTTATGGGGAGGTAGAAGGAAAGTCAACAGCATTCCCTGGGTGGGGTAGGGAGGGAATGCTATAAGCAGGTCTCACAAAGGATACAAAGGTTTCTGTTAAATGTTTCCATTAGTTATGTAAAATTAATCTCCAGAAAACTGAGATTAGCTCATCACCTGTCCCACACCCTAATATGACTGCTGAAAGCAGTGATGTATCACTGACAAATCTCTTGAAATTATGTTAAAAGATGGAGCTGGAGTCTTTGATTCTCTGTGGGCACTGACAGGAAGCATTTCCATTATATTTTGCCTGGACAGAAAATATGCAAACTCTGCCTTCTAATCTGCATAGGGGACTGGGATTACTTGCTGAAAATTTAATACAGTGCTCAGTAAAGATTTACTGCTTCTTCCAATTCATCCAAATGCCAGGGTGAGCATTTCAGAAGTGCACACTGATAGCCAAACCATTTGTGCTAGTCTTTAACCAGCACTCCAAGGAGGATCATTTTGCTTATGGAGCAGTTGATTTAAGAGTTAGTTTACTGAAGGCAAGAATAGGATCTTTATATTTACTTGCACTTAAACACCTCTTGCAACTAGACCTCTTTTAAAATACATTATTATATACTTTATATAATATAATTTACAATACTTGTCTCATGTACCTTGACTCCATCCAGAACAGCTTTTATGACACCCTTCACTGTTGTCACCATCTCCTTGTCTTCTGAATTCACACCTTCCAGCATCACTTGATCAGACCAGCGAATTAGATTGGCCAGACTCTGGTACACACGGCTATAGCAGGACGAGATGGCAGAGCTGGATGGCAGGGGAGGAAATAGTTGAGAAAAAAGAACAAAATGAAATTATACTGTCAAATGTTATGAGAGTGCTTGATTTAAAGTGCATTTCACACTGTTAAAAATATGATTGTTCTCCTTTTCTCTCTGACATTCAGAATTTGTGTTTAACAGGTGACAAAGCCGGGGTTTCTCTGCTGCTGCAGTTGCTCTCCTGCTCTCCAGCACCAAATGGGACAACAGTACTATCAACAGTTCAGTCTCAGTTAACAGAATGAACTACCTGGGCTGCAGGTTAACACAGCCATGCTAAAAAGAATGTGCTTTCCATTTTAATTTACAGCTCCATCCTATGCTTTAACTTCAAAGGTAAATATTTAAGTCCTGTATTTAAGTCTAAGCTACGTTATTTCAGTATTAGCTATGATTTCCTTCTTCCTTATTAACTCTCCCCAAAAATATCTTGGATAATTGCGAGCTGACTATACTCATTCCTTTACAAATCATTTCCTCACTGTTTATAATGCCTGAAAATATGTAATTAAAACCGGCTTCTTTACAGAAATTGAACTGAATGAATTTAAGGTTTGGAAGAGGAAGGGTGTTGCTTTGTTTTGTTTTTAATGAGAAACAGAATTGAAGCTATTGTTCTGAAGGGGAAAAAAAAAAGAATTTTGGAAGGATGACAACTCTAAATAAAAGTTAACTGTAACAACAGTGCTCACAGGCATTTTCCTGGCCATTCTGAAAACACTTACTTCATTACTAAACAAGGTGTGTTAACAGTACTGCTGATGGCAGTGCTTCAACAATTCCTTGTAAAATTAAATCAATTTCAAACTGCATCAAACCCATAAACAGATAAGAGAAGGTGTAATCTCGCAATCATTACTGATACAAGTGTTCCAAATCTTCCCATTTCTCTTTGGTATCCATTTTACACTGGCTTAACTCCAGTAATTTCATTATCTGCGTGAGAGAATCAAGCCCACAAGCTTCAATGAGATTATTTAGGTAAATGAGGTTTGCAGGACTGGGGAAAGAACTACTGTCAAGTTACAACTAGGGGGATACAAACAATGGCAAGTACTTTTTTGTTTGGTTGTTGTTTTTTTTGTTTTGTTTTAAAGCATGCTGCTTGCCATTTGTTCTAATTTCAAATGAAATTAGCTTGGTAGGAGATATTTCCTAAATAGGGCCCTCCCCCATCTCTTTCTAAGGCTTTGATTTCTTTGCCATTAATCTTCAGTCTGCTTCCTTCTAAGGAGGCGGTAATTGAAAGCCCATTTTGTGCTAGATTTAATTACTTTTTTCCTTGATGCAAATGCTTCCCCTAAAGCAAAAAGAAGTCCAACAATAATTGTAGGGCTTTCTTCCACACTGACACAAGTCTTGCTCACTTTTCTTGAGGGGGATTTACTATCAAAATCACCCCTTTGTGTCCTGCCACTACTCAAATTAAATAAAGTGCATAGGTAGGCACGAAAGGACATGGCTTTTTGAGAATGCTAGACCCCATTTTTTCCTGTAGAGGCTAAACAAGGCAGAACATACATACGGGATGTGTGCTGTAATACATAGCATTTCCAGAAAGAGAGACTTATCACTATGTATCACTAAGACTTATCACTTCACTGGCTACTATGGAAGTTCTGCTTCTATGGGTAAATACGGATATCAACCAATGGATAACCAACTGTCAAGGTTGCATTAGTTCACTACTAAGAGAGAAGGTATAAGGAATTTGAAGAACAGAACTGTCTGAAATACTGCTGCTGCTGAAGACCGCTTAGTTGTTATTTATTCCCAAATAAATTCTTGGAAGAAAAGATCACTCAGCGAACATCCACTGGATACAAAAATCAAAGCAAGTAACTATAAAGATGACATGTTCTATCCTGAAAATATTTGCTGACATTTTACATGTTCTCCTGGTGTAATGGGGAAGGTCATTCTTTCTTTCATTAAATGAAAGCAGGTGCTTGTCAGGAATTTAATGGCTGTGGGAAACCTGATAGCAACTGAAGAAATTTTTGTGTCTGTATCCAGAAGCCTGATGAATGTTCCCATTCTAACAGCTATTGCTCTTTGTAGTTCTACAGATATAACCTAAATTGGATCTCTCCTGTCACAGCCACAGCTCTGATACTCACCCATTGCTCCTTCATTTTGTACTGTCGGATACAACCCTGGCCTATGCATTAGGGCCAAACACAGCTAAGCATCTCTGCAAAATATTTGGCACCCTACTGCTGTCTTGACCATACTATAAACCTTTCTTGCACCAGAATTGAAACAAGCATCTTGAACCAAAAATTTTGGAGATACTTAATGGGAAAACACATAGGAACAGCACAGACACTGGCAGGATTTCAGGAACCAAACACCTGCATTTCTCTGCCTAGTTTTGTGCTTTTCTCTGTGCTAATTTTGCTCTTTCCATGTCATTCAACGATGCTTGCTTGTTTTGTGTAAATCAATTACTCCAGCATCTAAAGGTTGAACAGCAGCTATATCTCTATGGCTCGAGACCTCCACAAATTCTTACAATCCATGCTGAGCTTTGCTTTGGCAATTTCTACTTCTTTTCTGGCTTCAAACCCGCTGTCTAACTGCTTAAAACATAATACACACAATCTGTTAAAACATAAAACAAATAATCTGTTGAGAGCGCACAGGAATGAACTTGGACTGGTTAATCTACTGAAGTACATCTGTTTACTTCTCTTCTGTATCTGATCCAGTAAAATCAAAAAAAAGCAGTTAAGAGTGCAGGCTCAGACTTCTCTAATATCAGGGTGGATAAACTGAACACAAAAAGGGATTACTCTGAAGATAAACTCTTTTTCAGGTAAAAGCTATTGGATTTGTTAGCTCTTAGGATACCAGCATGGACTGCAGAAACAGTATAGCATCTGAGGAGAATCTCCCACTACTAAATGATGAATTTCAGAGTTTATGCTAAGAATCAGCCCTTCCTCCTCTCTGAAACTATTCTGATTTGCTTTATCTTTCCATAGCACGGGTTTCTTCGCAGCAGGGAATCTGCTTTTAAATTATGTTCAAAAACTATCACATAATTAGTAAAAATAGCAGTCACTTTATTAGCCACTGCAGCATTTCCTGTCTCCTGCACGATGTCATTCTTCAGACACGAGAAGGAGAGAAGCTGGGAGCCTTCTGGTCTGTCATAATCCCAAAACCCAAGAAGGGAACTTACCTTTGCTGGATGCGTGGATCAGTTTGCACCAAGGGTAGGATGGCTTCCAGTACCTTACTTGCTGAGCCTGGCAGCATCTCTAATACTTTCTTATCAATTGCCATTTTGTCCACAATAGTCTTAAAGTATCGTAACGCACTGACGACCTCCTTCTCCTTCTCCTCTAGCCATGATACATTCTAAAGAGGAGAAAAAAAGAAGAGAGATGTCAAATGTCAAAATCTCAGGATTTTAAGGGCAAGGTTACTTTAACTTACCTGAAGTACAGTGACACTGAATGAGGTACATTCCACAAGGACTGGAGAAAACCCCTTCTATCACAAACACTTTTAAATTGAATTACTACTCTTTCAAAAGAATAGTCAGTGCAAAATTGCACCCACACTTTAACTTTCTGAATTACGTGCATTTCAAACTGAAGGCTAATCTTGATCAGTTTTAGTCCAAGACTAACACTACTGATGACGTGAAGGGCACTGCTTTGAAACCCACACATCAAACTGGGAGGGTAAAAGAAAAAAAAAACAAGAAAACACCAAGTGCAGGTAGCAATGATAATGCAAGAAAGGAAGCAACAACTGCTGGTTTTAAATAGAGTTGCTCCTCTGATGCAATCAAAATCCTTTTACCTTAAGCACATCTCACCATGAAAGGTCTTTTCAATCAGTAAATGCAGTGGGTCAGCCAAAAGGAAAGAGTAAAACAACTGACAATCAGAAAAACTTCCAAACTCCAGAACAATCCAAACAAGATGCCTCCATTTTTGTACCCATGCATGACAGTTTCAATGACATGTGTGGTGTTCACTCTTATTATTCTGAGTAATTCTTCTGATTCCAATATGCTTACTTGTATGAAACTGGGCTACAGTCTTGTCTCTCCGTTCACAAATAAAAAACTGCCTTCTGATCAGTCTCCAACCTAAGTCATTTTGTGATGCTGCTGGAACAAAGGAACTCACACGCTTTCCATGCAGACAGACTGTGAAAGCTAAGTTTTGGCATTGGTGAATGAATGTTGCAGAAGGGAACAATTCATTGGAATAAAGCTGAGTTGTGGTCACCAACTTCCGTGCCACCACCAACACCAGAAGAGGAAATTCAGAAGTGATACATGATATCTTAATGGTATCCTGGACAGGGATATTTTTAAAAAGTTTACCAGAGTATGCCTGGAGGACTTTTAATGCCACAAGTAGTTCCTAAGTGAGATTTAAATTAACTACTGAACACTGCTAGAAAAGGAGCAGAGAGCTTAGATTCAGGTTTCATCCATTATCTCCTCAGTAAATTCAGCTTCAAGAATTAATGACCTGTGGGCATTGTGTGCTCCCCATACTCTTGTCAGCCATTAAACTGCTGCTTTTCTGCAAAATCAGGCCAGCAGCCCAAAACGTTTTAGGAAGAACAATTTATAGGCAGCACTGGTTAGTAATTTGGGGCCAGTTGCATAAAAGGATTAAAGTCCCAAGTTCCATCTAGCTCCAACTTTAGAAGTCTAAGTCCCGATCCAAGATCTCCAAACCACCCTGTCATTTTCCATCTCATCTGGGAAGTGCCCAAACTCCGCTGCTGCTTCCACTTTCGACAATATTGCTTGCCAGGCACCTCAAGTTCTGCTCTGCAGCTAACAGCCACTCTGAACTCCCTTGCTGGGGACCACCCTGGCAACGCATTGATGTAAAAAATGACATTTCCCATTTTTCAGGCATGTGCCCTCACCACCACACAGTTTATTCCAGGATATGGAGAGGCTCAGTCCCTCCCATGAAGGTTTTGCACTTCATATGAAACGATCACACGTTTCAGGGATGAGAGAGCCTGTATATTCCCCGAGCGAGTATGACTATGGCCCAGTGGTCAGAGCTCTCAAACAGAAGTGAAAAAATGTAGATTGCAGTCCCTGCTCCGATGGCTGTTTATGTATTTCATTCAACAACTGTTTCCTGTAGAAAGGCTTGTGACTTAATAGCTTAAACACTCTGGCACATAGGAGGGATGGGCTTGCCTTAGAGTTCAGGGTTGAGAATGACAAGTGGAAACACAAATCCTTCTGTGGAGCACATCAAGGCATGCAAATCCAGCCACCAGACACTATTTGGGACACAGCCCTTTATTTGCAACTTCCCTGCTAGCTCTCTGGGTGACATTCCCCAAGAGCACTTTTTATGAATCCCCTTCTGAGGTCCAAAAGTATCGTATGTGTGTATACATGTGCACACAAACACACACAAAGAAAGCCTATACATCCTACACAGGATTGCAGGTTCTCCTACAGAGCTCAGATATACAAATGTCAGTTGTTGGTACAAGGCCGAAGTTTCTCACATTCGCTGCTTTACTCACTGAGGCCCGAGAACAACAGCAATAAATCTAGAGAAAGGAATAACAGCCTGGTGGGATGGATGGATATTAATATATTCCAGTGTCTGCATCTCACAATACTAACGATATTAAGTTTTTCCACCAAACATTTTAGTGTGTCCCTAAAGCCAAAGTAAACATGCAGTGGTACACCTCTGGGTTGGCAGAGAGGACCTGAATTAATCACTCATTTAATTTCTCAGTTGAGGTGAACTTGCCACAGCAGTTGCCTTACCCCAGTGAGAGAGCAGAGTGGTAACTGTGGGGCTGCTAAAGCGGCAGGACCACTTGATTCACCCATTTCCCTTTTGGGCATTAAATGAGATAAACCTAACATTCAGGCAAAACAGCATCTCCTCTCCACTCCCCTGCCTGATGTATCTATATATTTTTGCGTGATTTTTGAATTTTCCCTTAAATAATCGTTACAAATGCATCACGTATGAGTTACAGTTGACCCAGAAAGGGTTACAGCGAGCTGTACAGAATAAATCTGGTAACAAAAGCTGGAACAGTCCCTTTTTTCCTTGCATTTGGCAGCTAAAAACCTATTATAACTTTGCATATAGGGTTGAAGGACACTACTGTTCCTGCGATAAGAATCAAAGACAGGGTCCAGGGGGCAAAAGGAGGCTCTGAAAAAAACTCCCCCTGCACTGCCCACGTCTGGGTATAAAGGGGAAGAGGAGAAGAAGATGTCTGCATGGGTTGAGCATAACCTTCAGGTTATACGTAGTGATTTTACATTAAATTTTAGTATTGCTATTTCTGCTCTGCAGTGATTATCTACTTCAAGAGTATAAAAATAGCATCTTAAGTACTTAAGAGGGAGGAAAGGATGATACTTGGTTTATCAAGTGTGTCTTCTGACAGAAAATCTCCTGTTTGTCAACTGATGTCTATATTCCAGTGAGAAGCTGGTGACAATCCAGGCATATCCTCTTCCCCACTCCCTCCACACAAAGCTAATGAGCTGACTACATCCAACTAACTGATTAGTTGGACAGTAGCTACTAAAATAGATAGGGAATGAGCCAGAAATCAACAATATTTCACAGTATAAAAATGTATACAGCTTAAACAATCATGTACGGTAATAAAAATTATTACAAGTGTTTTGTTTTCCAATAAAAAAATTCCAATCTGTACACAAAAAAAGGTTTTACATGTTCAGCATGCCTTATCAGTAAATCCTCTTGCATTGTTTTTCAGAGGAAAGAAAGAAAAGCAAAAACTTCACCTATTATTAACATGCTAATATATATTTGCTACAGAACAGCATTTTGAAAAGGACTCTTCATTTTCTAATTTATTTAATTTGTGGTCACATATCAATTTTGAAGGAAGGCCTCTAAATTATCTCAATATACTATCTTGAAACGTCATTGGAATTAAAAGCCTTCAAGGAGTACTCTTAGATTTTTTTTTTTTATTTTTTAATAGCAGTCAGCAATGCAAGGTGCCTGCCTCCCTAGAAAGCATATCCATAGCCTCCTGGGGGGAAAAAAACCCTACAGCCTGGGAAATAAAAGCCTCATCATCTTTCACCTGATGGTGCAGAATAGGGCTAGGAAGCCCTGCAGTGACTTCTCTGGGTGTTAAGCACATCACACAGCATAAGATAACTGTATCTTGCTGACTGCTCTCAATAACACCACAACAATCCTCAGCAGAGATAATCTAAAAAAGTTTGCATGTCTGGCACTGCACATTGGATGAGACTTTCAACAACAACTGGGAAAGATTTTGAATTATCACAAATAACCTCAGCTGTTCTTAACTTTTGGCTTAGATTTATCCTTGAAAACTGACTGCAACAATACTGTTACAGATAGTCCCCAGTCTACATAATCATGTCAGCAGAGGAGATAACACTTTGATAGGTTAGTGCTGGGAAAGAGTGGTGACCTCAGCTCTTAGAGGACTTGAAGTATGTTGGGTCTGAGGAACGGTGTGCTGGAATCAGCAGCTGCTTGAACACATCTGTTTGACTCTCCCTGCTGATGTTGTCAGAGACTGAGCACATCTTTGGATCAACTTCAACGATTTGCTCACCTGGGTTTTGGGGTTTTTAAAAGGATCACACCCCAAAACCAGGCAGTTATTTGGAAGCTGTAAGCATAACCATAGGGTGTGCATGTGGGGAGGATGTGTCAGGCCATACACTACATTCCATAATGAGATATTTAAATGCTTATGGAAGGAGGTCTCATCAGGCTCTCCAAAGAGAAGTACATGCCTTGGTTGCTCTTATTTTATACTACACAGCGCAGTTTATAACTAACCATAAAGTCACCCTGAGGATCCCTGAAAAATCTGCAGAATTCAGCAGAGGACAAAGTCACGCACTGGATTTTGATAAACTGAAGATAAAAGCAAGCAAGAAACCAGCAAGACTAACAGAACATGTCCTTCGTCTACTTACTTTGTTTGCTGACTTCTCTGGTGTTTTCACTGTCAGGTCAGCTTGCTTTCCTTTCTTTGAAGGTGTTCTCTTTATTTTTGGTGAATGAAACTTGCCCTTCAACTTCATAGTGAACGAGGAGAGATGGGAACGCTCAGAATCTAGAAAGACACAGAAATGCGTTACTGGATTAGGGCAAACTTGTTGAAACCAGGGATTTTGTGTTACAGCATTATCTGGAAGACCAGCCTATGAAGAACATTGCAACCATGTAAATTTATTGAGTGGAACAAAACAAAATTGTGGCTCTCCATTATGTTTCCAACCGCAATATCACCATCATTTCCTGCTTCCCCTCGGAGGCAGCAACACTGCAGTGCAAAGGCAGGAACAGCGGGATTGCTACTGCTCTGTGCCTTGGAGAGAAAAGGAAAACCACCTCTCTTAAAAGCACTTATCTCCAGCAGCTCCCAAAGTACTTTACAAAGGAGGTAATCATCGTCCCTCTTTTGCAGATGAGCAACTGAGTCAAGGGGATGAAGTGACTTGTTCGCAGACCTCTGGCAGAGCAGGGCTCCTGCCCGTGTCTTTGGCTGCAGGTCAGAAGCCACTGTGGGTGTGCAGGCGGGGTTCTGCCTCGTACCCAGGACTGGTGGCTGCTTCAGGAAAGGAGAACACGGTCCAACATAATGCCCTTCCCAGGCTCCTGATCTCTATCCACTTGGTAGCATCACCTTTGAATGTGGCTCCATGGATAACCTGAACAAAAATGCCAGCCCTTGTCATTTGCCATGGATTTCACTTCAAATGTGCCAGACAAACCAGAGAACAGAGGAACCACTTCAATACCAGGGCAACCTTGAAGGAGCTTAATTACAGAACTGCTCAACCCTTTTAAGAATTGTATTTTCATGGTCTTTTGAATATCTAAAAGCAGAAGTCTCAAAGGTTTGCAATCATGCCATATGCAGATTTACCACTGAAATACATTTTTATCTGTTTAGCCATGAAGCTAAATAAAATTAAGCTGCCTTGTAGAGAGCAATTTAGAATGTATTTTGAGCAAAGAGCACTTTAATAAATGAAGGTCTGAATTGCTCTCTAGTGACCCAGGTAAATCAGCAGAAGATACCAAACTTGTCCCTAACTACATTATCAAGAAAAGTAAGCAGTTTTGCTGTATGTTTCATTTTTCTTTTAGATTATTTGGGAATTGGCTGCACTGGCTATAATGAGTCAAAATGGCACAGTCCCATGCATGCAGCACTGCACCACCTTGTTAGCATGCAGACTGCAAACAGAAAAGGCTGCTGAGTCAAATCTAGCACCCAGAAGCTAAATACCACACTGCAGCGCAAACACAGCTCATACTGAGAAATTACCTAACCACAACTCAAGGGAAGAAACCTGTGCTTGCCTCCCCGTAAGGGTTGTCTCCCTTTAAACTTGGTTTCCTGGTAGTGTGTTAAGACCCAGCTATTAACACCTTCACCAGAGCCAAACCTCTAGTTAGTTATGTCCTCTAGATCAAAAATTTGCAGGCATCCTATTAATGGAAGCTGCATCAGCACCAATTCTAATCTAGTCTGCCTGCAGACCTGTTCTCCATTTACAGGAGTAAATGTTTTTCAAAGTTTTCTTTCTATCATAAAGTCCTGTTTAAAGCACTGAGGATGGAGGCACTAAAAACCATGGTCACTGCAGATAAATCCAGACATATCAGTTGGCCTCTGAAGAATCACTCACAGCAGCTGGCACCCTAACTTAGGAACAATTTACGTCATTGCTTTACATCCACAAGGGGATCTCCAAACCTTTAAAACCTCTCTGGCTCCACAGGGTGCTGAAGGTCACCACTGAAAACAGTTCCTGGCTGCTGTGATAATGCTCTTGCACTCCCCCCCCCCAGTAATTTGTATTTCTTTCATACACCATATGAGAATTTCTATACATGCACGTGTATGCACGCTTGCCAAGAGAAGTCATGGCTCTGAATTTATTTTTCAAGAACTGGCAAATAATTACAATAATTAATCTACAGGGAAATAATGGTAGCAGCAACAAATTGTGTCTGGCTCCTCCACGGGCTGCAGTGAGATCCAAACTGCTAGTTTGAGTAAGAAAATGTTCAATAGCTACAAAATCCTTGGTTGATTATGATGGTAATTTTGCCTTGTAGGGACTAGAAATTTGGAAAGGAGAAAGATTTCAGAAGACTTACTATTTCCTTTTCTCCTTCCCACCAGACATCTCTGCCCAGATACATTTATGTGGCAAGCACATGAAGGCTGAACCAATGTGAGTGCATGGTCAGGAACCTCCAAAAGGAGATGTCTCGTCAGCTGAGCAAGCTTCTCTTCTGCTGACAGCAGATGCCCTTCAGCACCACCACCACTACCAGCCTAACCATTGCCTTTCGCTCTCTTTACCCTTCTCTCACACCAAACACTGAATCATTTGTATGCCACGCTTTGAGGGGACACAGACCTACAGCAGCAAGTGGCTGGAGCAGAATAGGAACTTCTTAAAATAGTACTAATGAAGTAAGCCAGCTGACATTTGCAAAAATAATAAACATTATTGTTTGAACAGCCCCACTAAGTCCTGCTTTGAAGATCACAAATTAATGCAGCTTTTTACTACCATGTCTTTCCATCTACAACAAGCATTTTCCAGATCTCATCTGCTCATAAGTTTCTGATGCATTTGCAGTTAAACAAATGAGTCACAAACCAATATTCTCTTACACTCAATTACACTTAGGACTTAAAATAGCGCTTTTCTTGTTTCAAGCACATTACAAACATATCTTTCTCATCCTTAAACAGTTAGGTCTTAACCTTACTCTGCAGATGGGAAGCAGGCACAAAGGTGAAGCAACTTGTCTAAACAGAGCAGAGGGTGAGTCAGTGACTCCAGTACAGCATCTCCATCAAAGTGCAGGCCCTCATCCCTCTCTGCATATTCATGAATCAAGCAGTGGTACTACTGTGATTATATTCAGTGAATGCCAACAGACTTTATTCGGCATGATGGGCTTTATGGTTTTCAAGCAGATATATCATTCAAGCGTTATAAACAGAATTTGCATTTTAATGGATCTGGATGAAGTGGTATAGAAGAGAAGTTACACTTAAATAGCAAGGTGTTCTAGCTCAAAAGTATAAGTTACCTAAGCTTGTACAGATGAAGACTGAAACTCTCCTGCAGAAAGCACAGCTGAGCAAGGATTCCTAGACTGGTTACCATAGCACTGGCATCTGCTTTGAGAAAGTCACTTTCTTTACACTATATCCCGATTTAAATATCTAACGTGTCCTATGTCTGTCCAGTTTAAAAGTTCAAACAGCACAGCATGCCTTTACAGATCAAATAATTTCATAATGTACAGAGAGAAGCAGAAAACAGAGCCATGGCAGTGCTCAAAACACTTCTGTCCCTCTGGTCCTTCCTGTCTACAGTAACCAAACCCTTTAATGCAGCATTGAGGTTGCTCCTGAGCTTGGTAGTCTGCCCGCTGGAAACTGTTCTATCGTATTACCCTTGCCTCTTATAGATGAATAACCGGCAGTGTTTAACTGGAGTCTCAGCACTGGCTTTCTTAACTTCTTTTTCTCCTTTCTGGTGTGCAGGAGGAGGGTACCCTCTACTTACTTCTATGCAGTGTCCAAATATTTCTAAGATGAATGGGAAAAGATAGGGTGATAAACTCAATGGAGTGATTTCAACTGGAAGGGGGGAAAAAAAAAACCCAACTGTCGTATCAAAGTGCTTCTGTCTCAAAGGAACCGCTGACTGTCTGTCCCCTCGTATTTCATCTGTCTGGATGCTCTGCTGCTGGACACAAATGGAAAAAACCCATCCCTTCAAGATTACTTTACTATGGATTTGAGTTTCTTGCTTTCTGACTGCAAGTTTTAATACGTCACTCGTTTCATTGCCAATTCCATCCTCCTATTAACGAGGCTCCCACTCCGCTGTGCTTGAACGCGCTCCAGCTGTTGAGTCACGGCCCTGCTCAGCTCTCAGGCTCATCTCCCCCCGGCCGGCACGCGTCTGGGGTCCGACCACACACACAACACGAGATAGCTCACGTTACACGCCTGCTCCAAGCAGCCCTGCTGCCAGGTGTGGCCGGGGAGTTTTTTTCGGCACCCCTCGAGCCCCCCAAGCCGGGGAGGCCATGGCCGGCTGAGAGCCGCCTCATCCCCCGGCAGCTCCACCAGTTCCAGCGAAGCGGTGCTGCCCGCCAGTTTGCTGACAGAAAGCTAAATCTGGTGAGGAAAGAACTGCAGATTTTAAACGACAGCGGATTAAGAGGCACAAGGGAAGGCAGATAAATCGGCTTATGTGCTTGTAGGCGAAGAAACGAGGCTGCTTAGGAGAAAGCCGGCAAGTCAAAGCCCAACATCCATCGCTGCCATAGTCAAACGGTCACTTTCCACTCGGGTTCAAACAAACACCAGAAGAAACATGCGCACACTGGTGAATTCCACCAACCTAACCCAGCAGCGAATTATTTACTTTAAAGTCAAAGTGAAAGTTCAGCCTTTTACAGAGCTCAGTCACAGCAGACTTTCCAGCTGCCAGGCCCTCCTCACCAGCCGCCCCTAACCAGCCCATGGGAGGCTCCAGAGATGGGAAATCACCCTCCGTCTGCTTCTGGACCTCCTGGTCATTTTTTTGTCACTATGGCACAGCTCAATGGCAGGCAGGCTCCAGCAGCAGGGATGGGCAATTTAACTGTTCAACTTGTCTAGTGCTTGGACCATACCAAACAAATTGAAAATAGACTTCTTTTTTTTTTTAATAAAAGAAAAAAAACTTTAGAATACAGTACCTTTTCTTTCCTTCACCTGAAAACCTAAACCCTCCACCTTCTCTCACTCTGTATGTGTTCACACACCGAAACCCTGCAGCTTTAGAGCAGACAAAACCTTAAAAAAGGGTTACAGTTCATTTTCCAGCTTGAACCGACTCTTGCTGCTCGTTAGAAAGAACGAAGTGGAGTCTAAAAATCTTATCCCACAAATGGTTCTCTTTTCAAAGGCCATTTGGGTCTCTGCTGGATGCACATATTTAAAAGCTATCAGATTAAAAATAACAGCAGACATCTCTCCCCATGTCATAATGAAGCTATTGTGCACATTTTTAATCAACCGCTCCTGCCATTTATGCCACGAGTCTTTTGAAGGCAGAGGTGACTTATGTAATGAGTTACACAACGATGCCCATTAAAATGGCATTTGTTCCCTTGGGCTCAGCTCCATCATTTGTGGAAGACAAAAGACAAGTTGCAAGGCTTCAGCTAAACCCTAGCTGACAGGGACTTTAAGAGTTCTGAAGCAAAAGGAAAAAATAATGAGCTATAGTTCAAAATGACCTTTCTGCTGAGGATGTCTGTTTGGTGCTGCGATGCAGTACCCAGCAAGAGGTTGTGGGGCTGGGGCTATGGCTCTGGCTCCTCTAGACCCAATTCCGCTGTCAGAAACACAGGAGAACAGGCAATTCAGAACGAACAGATGGGCACATGAGAGCTTCCCATGATAATCACGAAACATGCTGCAAAGCATACGTCTTTCAAGATTTTATATGAATATTGCTAGAATTCCCAACTGTCTTCCTTCCACCCTTAAGGCAAGGGCTGTATCTACCACGTACCTGTAAGTACACAGATCTGCGGGGCCTGTGCCCTGGCTAAAGCTTTTGGGCTTTCTTGTAATGCAAACATTAAAATAATAGTGATTGACAGAAAACTGAAGCCTTTGGACTTTGCAGAAATGTTGCTCCCACCTGGAACTCAAACAGCCTCTCCCAACAGCCGAGTTCCTCCACAGAAGGGCTGGCAGAACCGACACAGGAGGCACGATGTGAAGCTCAGCAGTGGGCTTTGCGCAACAGAAAGCTACCACAGGGGCACTTTAAAAAAGAATTTTTACTAATTTTGTGGTGGCGGGCATCTCTGTCTTTCTTGCGACAAAACATTCAAGCCTTCCAGTGTGTAGCTATGAGGATGGAGAGGAAGTACTAAGCTTTCAAGGAGGGTTGAAGAAACACATGAGGAGAACCCCAGATACATCCTCGGCCCTTTCACACCTGCAATGTATAACTCAGCTCTTGCATTACGCAGCAAACAGCCTTCTGCTACATTTCACGCCCTCCTTCTCCAGAAGTGCTGGGGATGTTTAGAAGTCTAAGAATGCTGATATGCAGCACTTGTGCAATGCTGTATGTTCTCAAAAGAATGAACTGCGATCCTGAATACAGAAAAGACAGAATGTGACAGAACAGAATTAAAATATCCCTTTTAAACTTATAAGCATATCACTGCTGCATCACAGGTGTGCTACAGAAGCCTCAGACCTACCACTTCCATCTCCGTGAGCTTAATTTTCTCAACTTTACCATTACCCCCAGAGACTGAAGCAAAGAGAATTTATTCAGAAACCAAAAAAGACCCAGTAGGGGATCCAGAAAGGAAAAAAAAAAAGGGAGGGTCCGGTGTCAATCAGGAAGTTTGCCCACCCTAACCTTTGTACCTTAGGTGGAGCTGTTTGTAAGCTGCTCCAAGTCCCTCTCCAGGGAATCTGACTGCTAGGAGAGCTGCCAGGTTTTAGAGGAAAACGGTGGAGGAAGGGCAGCTTGAGAATCAAACAATCATTCTTGAGCGCTAAAGAAACTTTTCCTTTAACATCACGTCACCTTCAAAGCAGCCAGCTTTTGGGAGCGGAAAGACCGACTGCCCTTTTTCTTTTCTGGCAACATTACAGTGAATGAGCATAAACCAGCAAGCATTAATGATGTGCAATGACAGCACACAAACTTCTATGGAAAAGGGAGGCTCAGTTCCCCTCAGCTGGCCAGGCAATGCTCACTGACTCACAGACTTCATTATTTTTTATGCCGCCCTCTGGGGCCTCCAGAGGAAGAAAAACATTTTTATTTGTCAGAGAGCACATTTTTATTTTGATTTTTTTTTCTTTCTAAGCAACCATGAATGAGGCATCTCCAGCTGCAGCAACCTCATGTGGAAAGAGCTCACAGTGTTTGCAAGGGAACTGGGCGGCAGAGAGGGCAACTTATCAATTCAGCCACGTCTCCTGACTGCAGTGAAAAGGACTGGGTCAGTCAACAACATTAATTTTATGGTGCATTACTACTACAGCTCTTCTTCCTTCCAGCTTCATACTTGGAAGCAAATCTTCAGGTTGTGAGGAAAAGAAGATGCACCAGACCAAGCAGCAAGTTCAGAGCAGCTGACTGGGTTCCCTCCTAGTCCTCTTTTAGCCTGAAGTATTTCAGAAGAGAGAAATCTCCTTGCATGCAGACACATAAACCAGGAATCCTTTAGCTGCTGAAAACTGCAGCAATGCCACACAACTGATTTACAGGGGGGAAAAAAAAAAAGAAAAACATACAATTAATTCAACAAGGAGGGATTTAAGGGAGTAGAACTTTGCTACCCAAGTTCAGTTTCCTCCAGCACACCAACACTGGCTTTTAGACTTCTTTTTGAAAAAGATACTGTAATTTTTTGATAAGCAGCACACAGGACTTTTGCTCTGTTTTATCTGAAAGCGAGCTGCTCCAGCAGATTGGTCCTATATCAACTCACAAGAAGAAATGCTGCTGTTTACTGAATCATTAGCAAACCTTTGCGTGGCATCTGGTAGGTCTCTGGTAATTTCCCATTTAAGTACTGATTTTGCACAGCCCTGCAAGCCCAAGAGAACTAATGGAATTACAACACTGGTAACATGACTCGTAACTCCCCCTGTGCCAGCAACACTAAAACAACAAGAGAGTCAAGTAGCCTCCAACATCAACATTACCCTGCTCTACACATAAAAACCACCAAGGTTGTTAACTAAACATTTAATTTTAAATGGAAAAAAATAATCCAGCTACAAGGCATAGCCTCTGCATTACTTCAGCAAACAGCTCTGGACACAGAAATTGCAACAGTCGCGAGGGAATCTGTTGAATTTCTCTGTTCACCAAACATGACTTAATATGGGGTCCGTGGGCATCCCCACTTGTCTAGCGGCTTTATGAGGATATAGTCATGACAGTGATTCAGACATCTAAAAATAAAGCCCTGCAGGCACAAGTATGCGTGCGCACTACCTGAGTCACTCCCGGCTGTAGGGAGCATGTGAGCCAAAGCTAATTCGTTTCATTCACGCTACTGCCATGGCCAAGCAAAAAGCCTTGTCACTGAGCTCCACTTAAAACTCTTTCTCCCCTCCTCTCATTTTACTCAAGCACATTTAGACTCTTTCCACGTTGAAAAACCTTTGCTAGGCTTGGGTTTCAGTCATATGGCTGTCAGCTTTGAAACTCAGACCTGAAAGATTATAACCCGATGTTGCTGAAGCTGTTTATCCATCTCCAAGGTGACAGAATGTCGTCACTGGCACTCTGCAGGACAGCAAGCAGAAACACATTATTTTAGATGCTTCAGGGAAAAGCCTAATTGCTCACAACCTGCCTGCAAGTTCAATAGCTGAAAAACAAGGTTCTAAATGAGTCTTGACTTTGCATCTGCCCCACAGCACCAGTTTTGAATGGGAAAAACTCAGCCCTCTTTCATCCTTGGAGAGTAACCTCAGCTCTCATTCATTAGGCGATGGAAAAAAAAGAGAAGCTGGCTCGGATCTGCCTGACACAATTTCCAGTTGCTTTGGACACTACTAATTTTAGTCATCTTTATTTCTGACCTCTGATTACAGACTCTGTGCACATTCAGGCTGAATTGCAAAGCTAACCCCTCTTTTCTAGTAGGCTTGGGAGGAACCTTATACTCTTCCCAAAAGCCACTGCCCACACTCAACTGAGCTGAGCACAAGAAATAAGATCAAAACACAGAAAGCATTTGCTTAAACATGCTCAATTTTATTTCCTTCTTTAGCAAGTGCCATAGATTAAGGGCAACAGTCCAGGTGAGAGTGTGATGTAAGCCCTTTTCCACGCATGTTAAGAGATGAGCTAACTGCCCTGCAAGGAAGCCTTATTTCTCACTGTTCTGACTAGCACTGTATCCTCGGGGCTCAGATGCTGAAAAGGAGATATTTGGTTCAGTAAGATTAAACATGTCTGCACAACACCAGTGCACCATGCTGGGGGCTCACCATCTCTGCAAGAGAAAGAAAAATGAATTTCAGGAACCAGGCCAGCACTATCTCCTAGAGGCACTGCAATACCAATGTAAACTTCCCTAATATTGCTTACTCAATAAAACAAGGCATCACAGGAGGGTTATGCAAATCACTAAACTCTGAAGTACTACTATACTGTTGCCCCAAAGGGCCAGCTCTCTATCTCCACATACACAGACAAGCATGTGTGCGAAGTGATACAGCAGCACCGCAGGTGTGAAATTTCTGATGTAATCAGGTCAGAAGCTGCTTTTGCATTATTGTCGTGCTGCTTGCATAAGGGGTTAAGAAGCTGCAGGCCATATCCTCAATTCCATACCCTATTCTATACCTGATAGGATCTGCAACCAAACCACCAGTTTTATTGCTTGCCTACAGGCAGTAGGAAATTTTAGTCTTCTATAAGCACAATTTGAAACATCAACGCCTCCAGCAAGGGGAAACTGAGATGTTAATTGAACTGAACAGCCCAGGAGGGAGCTACCTCTTTGTGAGCTGTAGTATTGGCACACCCCTAGACCATCAAGGCAGGAAACATGAGGTAGCTTATGGGAGTCTAAGTGGGACGTCTATCTTTCACTCTACTGCACATAAACAGTAAAAGTTACTTTAGCAGTAAACAATTATTTGTGACAACTTTCTATTTTATCTTGTCTCCTCATGCCTGAATTAAAATCTCCTGGTTACATCGCTCCTACAGACAACAGGTTTCAAGGAGAAGGCATACAGCTACAAACACCTGCAGTTATCCCCAATCTTCTCAGCAAATCCCAACTTTAAAACAAACAAACAAAATCTTTAAAAAGATATAGGAGAATGAACTTCTACAGAACCAAACCCTAGCAAATCTGTGCAAGTGTCAGCAGAAACGTGAAGGGAATCAGAAAGGAATCCATGCCAGCTGTAACACAACTGAGGCTACTGAAGACTTGAGACTTCAGTAGCATGGAAACAGTCACTAGAATTTTTCGTTGTTAATTTAATGTTGAAGAAAAAGCAGCTCTTCCCCAGCTATTTCGGAATATTATGTAGCCTAATGCAGCGACAAGTTTGGAAACCCACTTCATAAAGGGATAGCCGAGCCTGATTTCTTTAATTCTTTGCTGGCATGCAACGTTATCACCCGGTCTATCTGTATTTAAACAGTTACTGTTATCTTTAATGGAAATTACCAAAAGTGAGCCCTACTAAGAATCAGTTTCTATTTTTTAATGAGCTTCCAGTTTACTGATACAGGAAGCTGGCCTGCATTTCAAGAAACATCTTCAATGCTAACATACAACAGGGTGATAGCTAAAGGGAACTAAGCTGAGACCGTATTTTACCAAACTCAAAGCTGAACCTTATCTCAGCATCTCTTTACAATCCTGCTGAAACAATTATTTTATCACTGAATAAATCTCGGTGAATTAACAGCTACTTGAGTGAGGTTTTTACTAACAGCCCATTCCCTTATGATATCACATCCCATGCAGAACATGGCATCAGGTTTCAAAAGTGAGATCTTGCCCAAGAGCCATACCTGCCAGGGAGGCACAGGGTGCATTCAAAAGACCACAATCCAGTCCATCAAAAAAACCCGTGTTTTAAAACCCACTGCCCAGATTCTGTGGCAGAGAGACCGTAGGATTCTATAAATAAGAAAGAATTTTGTACAGTATTTATATTTAATTTGGTTTTGACAAAGCAGCAAAACCACAACTGCCAAAGCTATTTAAGTCTCTGCAACACAATATGCGATTGTGTGGTGATCCTGCCATCCAACCCTGAAAGGTGAATCAATACTAATTTCAGCTTGTGGTACATTGAGCAATACTTTGGGAGCTTAGGAGGTCCGTTTGGAAAACAGCAACTAATCTGTAATGAGAAACTTCAGCTTCACGAGGCCTCAAGATGTGCGGCGCTGGGTCTGGCAGCCCCCGGAGGGCTGTGGGTCAGGTCAGGCTACGCTCCATCACGTCCAGAGAGCACTGCCTCTTTGGTCAGGCTAAGCCTGGTGCTTTGTCAAAGCTTCAGTGTGATTAACTTTATGCTCTTTCACTGTGAAAAACACTCAATAACCTACTGATTTCTGCAGCGGATTTAGTATGTCATAGCAGTTGGGTTCAGAAAGACATAAAGAGACATTTATAAAAATATCTTTGGTGCCGTTATTAGAAGGGTAAATACCTCCCAGACTTTCTGTGCTTAATCTTACCAACTGCTAATGCACAACCACCCTGCAAAAGCTTCATCCCCGTCAGATTTTGAGAGTCTTCAGCTGGGTCCAGCCAATGAGTCAAAAAAATTACGCTGCAGTAAAGCAACAAGAAACGCTGTAAACCATCTTCTGACTAATAAACAACCACCTATAATATTGCAAACTCAGAACTGACTTTGCACATACTATCCATGTTTATTAATACTATTTTGCAGTATAAGAAGCATCTAGTACTAAGCTTTGTGGCAGACTAGTTAAAAACCATAGCTTTGTAATTGCTATCTAATATCACATGAGCTAAAAAATACTTATGGCTAAGAAAATATGTGTCTGAAATGGCAATAACAAAAAAAAAGGGGGGGGGCAGACTGGTAGCCCCACAGACCTTTCTATTTTCTCTGCTCTTATCTGAAAACTCATGGGGGGAGAGACGGAAGGAGAAAGAAGAGGAGATGGGGTGCTGCTCGGCAGAAATACCCAAGTGTTGTGGGAGGGGGTTGAGAGGAGTTGAACACTGCAGCCACTGACGGCAGGACCTCAGCAAACATCTGCTCCCCACAAGGAGCACTCTCCCACGACACGCTGCACAACTTCACAAGATTTCCAATCTGAGCTTGGATTTAATTTATTTTAGCATGTGTTTTGGGGAAACTTCTCTTTCTACCCCGTTTACAAATTTACACAACCAAATCAATTTGCCTCCCTCCCCAAACAAACAGGTTTTGCTGTTTTTCTCCTCTGTGTATTCATGAACTCTACTCTGAAGCTCAGCAAATAAACTCTCAGCTATGTCTACTTCTAAACGGCTGATTTCTGTAAAAAAATGACAGATGGAAGATATCTCTCCTCCTTCATCTTTGGCAACTCTGCAGTCAGGAAAGCCTGAATACACTAAATGTGCCATCATTCTTCATTAACCTGAAAACCAGCTATGTCTCTTATTGCAAAGAGTGCAAAACTGGAAGGTGTCTCAAACAAATCTGGAAAAGGCATTTGATTTGACAAAATATGTTACATTAAATGTGTTGAGAGTCCCGAGTTCCTCCACAGAAGGCTCTTACAGTCTATATGACTTTAAACAATACCATTTCCATGCCTATCCTGGTATTACACACAAGCCATAGGTACAAAGCACCCATAACTGCTTGATTGCTGCTATTTGATAAAAACCCAACACTATATATAGCAGTCACAATGTTAAATTACGAATCTGAACCCACTCATATGGGAACTTTGAAAGATGCCCCTCACAGAAGACATTTTCAACAGTGATTCAATTCACTTATAAAAGAGAATTAAAAAATATATAGAAAATACTTCAATACTTCAAGTACAGTCAAGTTAACTTGCCATTTGTTGGCAGAGAACAGAGCAGATGAAGAGCTGAGCTGGTTTTCTGGCAGCTGTACGAATCTATACTTTTAGGGAGATTGCTTGAAACTATAATACACCAGTATTTATCATGATAAAATGTACCGACACTCAAAGCCACAAGACCCTCATAGCTCAGACTTTATAATGACAGGGCTTTTCCCTCCAGGAAATCAAGGTAAAGGTTGGAAACTCACACACATTATTCCCAATTAACTCCATACACAGTTTTACTTTGGAATAAGACCATCCACTTGCAAAATGGATTTAGCTAATTAGAAGCCAAATTGGCAATAAAGGGCAATACTTAGGGATAATTATATATGGGAAGCTGTTTCTCAAAGATAAAAAGATAAAGTCTAGCTTTGTTGAACAGAAGTAGATGACAAACCTCCAAGGAGGAGATGTTGCTTGTAGAACTCTCCCTACAATCCAGCGTCCTGTTCTCAAAGTTGTTTGCATGTATTTCTTTTTTCCCAGTTGGTAGGACTGATTTTGTCATTTTTATTTATTTAAAGTACACTCCTGCGGTACTATAACGAATCAGGAACGCAGAGGAACTAAACCTGTTCCTCCAGCAACATAAACCCAACATTTTCCATTGTAAAGCAGAAATTCCTGTTTCGTGCTCTCATGTTAAGAATCGGGTCTGCATTTGCAAAACGACTCGACAAAGGAGTGCCAGCTCCACTGCAATACTTTGTCATTCATGAACCCAGTGGAAGGGAAGTCAACTGTAGACCTAGCAGCAAAGCTCTAGGCTTACATTTAGACAATAGTCTAAACAAAGCCTAACCTAGCACCAAACAGGCATCTGGTTTTTACATATGAATGTGCAGAATATTTCTTTTGCCCCTTTAAGTCAAAACTGCCATCTCTGCGCATCCAAAATGACTATGTGATGTTTTTTCATTTTACACAGCCAGAAATTCATGGCACAAATGGATAAGAGGTGGGGATTCAGAGCAAGTGACAATTGCCATCAGTCACATGAAAAGCTAATGCAGGACACAAAAACATGTCAATATTGGTGGAGGACCTACCTGGATGATAGCAGCTCAATCCTTGATGTCACTGTGAGTGGCATTAAAGGACAAAATGGACTAACCATGATCCTGAAGCCACATAATATTCCTATAATTGGCTTGAAATGCACTGCCAGTCAACAGGCAGCAGATAGTAAACAGTTTGGCAAAGCTGTCCAAGCAATAATCAGGCTACTGTGAAAGAAATTACCAATATTCACAGCAAATGACCCAGTATAACCGATCTCACCATCCCTAACAAGCTCTCAAGATGTAACAGTATGAATGCTTACAGTCACTTTCAGCATTTCAAACCAAGAAACCACTCCCTCATATTCTTAATTGCCTCCCACAGCAAGATAGACAGGGATCTGGAGTCTCCATAAATTCTTACTAGTAGAGAAATCATCCCATTAATTTTCTAATATTAAGTCTACCAGGCTTATTTTATAAAATTACTAGCCAAACTAGAGTCCAACAATGAGATGATCTATTTGGAAATAATATTTTGCTTGGAGGAAAAAAAAAGACACCGTTTTCATCTATAATACCCATAAATCACTTTATTTACAGACTACAGCTTGGGGACTCAGGGCCAATCTAGTGATAGGATTTCTCTTCTATTTGCACCATGTCAGCATCTGTTCTCTTCGTGTGAAAACAAAGAGCTGCCCAAGGACATTATAGCACTTTCACACCCTGAACCACCCATATCCCAAAGAGTCTGCATAGTTCAGTTAGTTATAAGCATGCTACATTTTGCATTTCCTACTATTTTAGTATTGAAAGTGTTTAGGTGAATATATGATAACACTGACTGGTAGAGCAGCTCTTGTTCAACTTCAAACAAATATAAAACACTTCTTTATTTGAAAAGCTGAAGTCAAATGCTCCAAGGCTTCTTTCAGAAAGTGATCATGCGGCAAAACGATGGGCATACAAGGTGAACACCAGTAAATACAGTCAAAAGTATGTCCTCTTCTCCCCAGACATGTTCCTACTGTTCAATTATACTGTGGTAGACATGGTTTGTTAAAGGATTTTCACACGCCTAAGGAGCCAAGTCCGGCAGCGATTATTTTTTTTTAATAATTTAAATAAACATTTTACTCCAATATATACATAGCGCTTTTGAAGAGAAGCTCTGATTGTGCTGAATTACTTTGTCAAGAAACAATCATCTCCAAGGTAAAAGGTAACAGCCAAGCATGAGAAAAATCACAACAGGAAGGAGAGAAATTATATTCCAGATATGAGAGCAAATGACAGTGCTTTCAAAGCATGCTAGGGGCTATACAGAGCCCACTTATTGCAGATAAGAGTTCAGACTGAATTTTGGAGGTCTAATCTGAAATACAGAAAGTCACAATATTCCTAGGGGTAAACAGCTCCAGAGAGCACCAGTGTTACAGGAAGAGGCTTCTTCTACCAAATGACCACCACTCTTACTTGAATTCACATCTTCTGGTTGTGTATTGACACAACAATCTTGCATTACCTTAACCTCAGTCTATCATTTTACCTCCACAGAAGCATAGACCAGAAAGAGAATTCCAAAGTTCAAGCCCATTCTCTTGCTGGATCATAAAAATCACAGTGTAACCGTATCACACAAAAGGTCACCCACTGGGACCTAATGCAAAACAAGGAAAACCAAAACAAGAAACCAAACAAGGGAACAAAACAAACACGGAAAATCCTTAAAAAAGAAGGAAAATCTTTGAAATTATCAGTCCATCCTCTTAAGTGCTGTTAATTCATAATGATCTTGATTCTTCTAGCTAGTTCTAAATTTTCAACAAAGTATGTGTCATTTTATTTAAAAAATACGACCTACATTTGAATTTCTGAATAAGAGCACAGATGTACACAACGCTTTGCATGTTAAATATGTGGCGTTATAGTGGCTTAAATTTCACACGTGCCCATCTTTTCAATGGCAAATCTGTTCTGACATCGCTTATTGTTACAGGATCTAAAAAATACAGAGACACAGAGAATGCCTAACACGCAAGTTTTGATAGCAAACAGGCTATCTACAGAGAGGCTCAACAGACAGAGAAGGAAAAAAGAGGCCGATCAGTCATCAGTCAGACTCTTTTTAATCAGGTTGAAACGCTTTGCGGCGGAGAGGGGGGTTCAATCTCTCCAATCCACATTCCCATCGCTCATGCTGCTTTCTTAATTAGCAGCAAGTGGACAACAGCTGTCAGTAGCCTGGAGGCCAGAAAGTTATCAGCAAAAAGGGGCACGTGTTAAGGAGAGAGATATGGGGGCACCCACAGAACAGGTCTGTTAAATGCGTGAGTGGTCAATACACGCAAGAGATCTGGCCGCAGCCGAAATGGCATACTGACACACGGCCTTGTACACTGACACCGAGAGGATGCTCTTCCTGCTGGCTTTAGTCTCGTTGTTTTAACATACGACTAACTGCAATTAATTTTTTTTTAGTAGTATTCCTGTAACAGGAAAATTTAAACTGAGAATAGAAGGAAATGGGAAGGCCATCCTAATGTCTTGATTGAAATACATGGGGGTCAATTCAAAGGCACAACGTAATAAAAGTCTTCAAGACTGTTCCTGAGGTTTTAAGCATAAAAGTTGAAGCATAGGAGAGAGGGGGGAGAAAAGATGTTTTACTTAAATAGCAGAGAGAAACTTTAGCAGAACATACAAACTTAATCGGAGACAACTAGAAACCATAACCTCAAACAGCACAAACCAAAAAAGCTCTACTCAGCCATTATTATTTGTGTATTAAATCCTACAAGCCCAAGTCATTGGCCCAAGTCACCTTATTGTGCCACATATAGACTAATGTGGATCAAAAAGAAATTTCTATCCTAAAGAGGCGATACCCTCTGGTCAAGCCATGTGCTTATCTGACAACACAACTCCCTGACTCTTTGGATGATCATGAGTCTCTGGATGATCAGGAAATAAAATAACTGCTTCCTTGTTGGATGTACGGATTACTGTCATCTGTGGCAATGGGGGAACTCGATGCAACTGTAAGCAATAAAATGTATTCTTTAAATTTCCCACTCCCCATTACTTAATGAAAAATTGCCATCACCCTAACTTCGACTTCTTCAAAAAAGCCAGGCTTCTTTCAAATTTGGCTTTAACTTACCCAGAAAGCATAGACTTGGAGCAACTTTCTGAGGCCTGTCTGGCAGGCTGCAGTTCTGACAGTTCTAAATATATACCAGCTTTCTGAGCTTGAACCTACACAAGGGAAGCTGGGCTGAAGATGGAAGCATTTCCCCAAGCTGCCAGTAGACTAGCAACACATCTAAAAACCCTCATCAAATTAAGTGCTTAATTACAACTTAGACTTTGAGACTCTGGAAATTAGGATAATCTTCTGGGAAATTTATTAGTCTCCCACAAAAGGAATTGCAACATACAAGCCAAAAAAAGCACAGAGCTTGGAGAGTGTCAGCCCATCAAATCACACCTTGTACTAGATTCCTCACCCTAATTCCCAGAGAATATGAGGTGAGATTTGCAACTTAATTTCAGGTTCTTGAGCCTCCATAAAGATTAGGATCAACATAACCAGGAGGCTAAATCATGAAGAGTAGTCTCATGTAAAAAGTTGAAAAATGTTTGTTGAGAAGAGTTGATGGAAAGCTAGCTGTGCATGGACCTTCTCACACTTGACTTGGTGAATGTACTAGAGGTAGGACCACTAAGGACACTGCTCGGAGGAGGTCTCAACATAGCCATTTGCACAGCTACCTAAATTTTGCCAGCAAATCATGGCTACAGCCTTGCCAGCCTGCCCCGTTCCTCTAGGTGGCACGCTCTGTGCACACAATATTACCTGCATCTTCCCACAAATGGAGAGATGCCACCACTACACAGCACTACGTCTTCCACTCTCACTACCCAATGAGATCTCAAATGCCTTAAAAACATGAACTAACAACCCACTCAAGGGGTATACAGCTCCAGTGATAAACTGAAAAGCCCACAGAGGCTTACGGAGAAGTAGACATCATCTGACCAGAGTAACAAGTTAAATCATACCAGTAAATGAAACAAGGGCAGAAGTTGTGCTCACTATTCTCACTTCACTACAGACAGCACTTTCCATCACCACCCATCATGAAGTCAAAAGTACAGAATAAATGCTTGCACAATGCTCTAAAAATGTAAAGCTCTAGATAAACACTAAGCATTACACATTTTCCTTTTTGATTCATTAAATTATTGCATCAGGGGAAATTATTGCATCAAGCTCAAAATAAGCCAGAACACACCACATTTCCCATTGCTACCACCCTAATGAGCCATGGCCTGAGAACCACATTCAGCAGCAAGAGCAGCTCTACTGCTTGGGCAGGATGTCTATGCGTGTTCCTTTGCTGTGACATACGTACCCCTGTTTGCTGGCACATCCCTATACATCTCCAGGACAAGTCGGCTGAATCAAAACCTTGTGGCACAGGCTCTTAGACAGGATGCACTACAAGCAACATGAGTGTATGCATCAAAAAAATTGTAAACTAAGAGAAACAAAGGGCAGTAAGAGGTGACAAAGAAGAAATCATATCCTGGTATCAAAGACAACAAGGAACAATACAAAATAAAAAGCAATTCAACCACAGACCTCAAATGTCGAACGAAGGAAGTAGCTGAACTTGAGTTGGAAGTACCTCAGAAGCTGAGCTAGGAAACTATTACATTGGGTTCACTTGTATAATATATCAGCTATAGGTGAAAGGGTTTTCCCCTCCAGCGGCTTATCTCTGCCTACTCAGCTTCCAGACAGGTTCACATTTGGAGCACAGTACTTCTTGCTTACTCTCTTCTTCTGTGAGCCAAAGGTCAGCAGTTCTGCTACAGCCACCCATACCCAGGAAGAGCCTACTGGAGCCCAGCACCTCCTCTGCTGCTCACAGCTGGCACTGATCAGGGGCAGCTGGACCAAAATAATAATTTAATTTTCCAGAAAATGTCAACTACTGAAATTCACTGAAATGTCCATTAATTCAAAACAAACTTCTTTTTGGTGGAAAGCTATCGAAATCTGTGTCTCAGTCTTGACAAAAGTCAGCTCTGTGATTAAAAACAGAGACAGACTATAACAAAAAAGTCCCAACTTACTGATTAGGAAACTCAGGACAGGGAGATGACTGCATTTCAGGTGTGTGCCCTGTCTAATACAGGCCTTGGTAGAAACCCAGTCTAAGTAACGCTGGTGCTACAATGCTAGGAAATGCTAAAAGCTATGGAGCCAGCTGAGATGCCTACTTACAGAGTCAGAAACTGCTACATTAACTCAACATGGGATAAATCAAATAAATTTGTAACCTGGAGCAAGATTCTGGGGAGTGTCCAGACAAGCCTTTACAAATATTAACTAGCCTGAAGTTAAATACCTCTCTGTAAACTATCCTACAGACTCTGATACCATAAGAACCAGAAACTTCCTCCAACATAAAATTCTGAGCAAGTGAAAATATGAAAGCAGTTCTTGATACAGCATAACCATACTTCGGTGCTGATCATTTAAGCTTGCACTGCTTCCTACTGATATTAAGGCTTTCACAAGATTTTTCATATGGCTTACTCATAACGAACAGCTGCTCTGGCAACTGCTGGAGTCAGCATGTACTTCCTGCCTTGAAAAAAAGTCATCAATATATCTCAGCACAGAAAATCATACTCTCTTTAAAACAATTCAAGATAGGGTTTAGATATCAACTGGCTACATGCCACCGACACTCCCTTAAACAATGGTTACACCCTCTATACAGCTAAAAATGAAATAGCTGAAAGGGAAGACATTTTATACAAGTTCCCAGGGTAAAACACATCTGAGAAGCACTGGTCTGGGACTGACATTGTTCTACTAAAAGAATAAAAATCTGAGTCCAAATCATATTTCCTTCACCACCTTCCCAGACTCGCACAAGAAGAAAACGCATCTGAGCTTTCCTTTTACACTTCTGGTGCTCTCTAACAGAACAAAATCCCAGCATTTTATAAAACTGTTAAATAAATCAGAAGTGCTGCAGATTATGATTTACCCTTTTGTTAACATTGCTTCTAGTGCCAGTGAGACCATTTGCCAGCTAAGGAGAGGTCTGAAACTCTTTCAGTGTTGACTTTACATTGAATACAAATGTTGAGTGATCTGCCTGTACAGCGAGTCCTCAACCACAGAGATCTCGCATAGCAATGCTGCTTACAATACCGCCATAGTGAGACAGGGTGTCAAGACAAACATCATTGTATTAATTGCATCTGTTGATTAACCAGCCCAAGCACAGCCTTGTTTCAATCATAGGCTTTACAAGACAGTACTGAAATGTTACTGTAAGTGTTGAGATAGATGAGTCAACAGATAAAATACAAAAGCACTTGTAAGGAGACTCTTACTGGAGTAATTTGATAAGCTGCACAGCTACACAAAATGATGGTCTTTATTGACATAGCTTGCTCATATAGTCCTTAACTTGGTTTTATGTTTCAGTCTTGCTTTTTGCAAGCTTTCCAGTCAAAGCTAGGCAAGCACACATGTACTGTTAACCTTTGCAAAGATGAAAGATGGGTAAAGATGCATAACTAAACTGAAAATAGTTTAAAAAGTTGTATTAGATACTAATCCTTCTCACTCGGGGAGTTTACAGTGGCTCTCCTCCATATTTGGGAAGCTTTCCTTGACCTTGCGGAGTGAAAGACCTTTCAAACCACCAGGTAAATACAACACTGGGGGCTCGCTGGTCTGACCAACGCAGGAAGCACTGACCGCACACCACCAGCAAGCCTCTCCTTCCCTTCTTACTTAGCTGAAATGATCTCTGCGATGCCACGTAAGGTCAGTAGATTCAGGTTACTGAAAGAATGACATGTTAAACCTGATATCTCTCTCATCTAAAACCATCTGCAATTCATCTTTTAAGGCTGAGATTATTCATTCTGGCGGAATTATCCACTAATCAGTTTTTATCTCCAAACTAGGTCCTCACGCTTGCAGCTAGTCAAGAGCTCAGTCTGCCAGAGGTTTTGGTTCCCTCCGCTCCCAGCGGAGGCCATGGTAACACAGAATAGTCCCACAGGAGGGGCTTTAAAATACATTTGATGGCAACTCCATGACAAAAGGCAGGTCTGCGCTAAGGAAACTGGCACCAATTTACCAGCCAACACTTCACGTAACCAAGGTACAGAGGCACAAACCAAGGCTTCAAGTTACAAATTGCCTTTACTGGGCTGGGCCTTCGTTCTTGACATCTTCTTGCATGGGGAACTGCTGCATGTGGTTTTGCCCCTCCATGATTTTTTGAAGTAGAATAAAAACTAAGCAAAACCAGAATACAAAACAGGAAAAAGAGGTAAGGACTCCAGTATTTTCCCCAAAATACACATGCACAGAAAAAGGTCAGCACTGACTTTTGCCTCTTAAGCACACTAGCCTAGCTGTTACGCTGTTCAATATTTGTCACAGTCAAGTGTGAAACTCAAGAGAAGCATGTGGTCAAATGAGTCAATACCCTGGGTTCTACAAGTCCTTCTCCCCTACTTATTATAGCTCATCCTTTTGCTACAGCCCTGCCCCATTCCAGCAAAGCATTTCGTATCGACTGCTCATTTGCTATGAGAACGGCTCGTTCCATTCATTCACCCATACTATGTACCAGCATGAAAATCATTTATATCTCCATCTCCCAGAGCCAATATCCCTGTTCTGCAGGGGCTTCAAAATAAGATGTACCCTTCATTTGCAATTAGCATGCAAAAAAACCCCCAAATCCAGGCAGATAAGTCACCTCCTGCATTTCACCCAGAAGCCAAGGCAATTACTGCAAAACCTGCAGTTCGCATCAGTATACACAGCAACATAATATTTTGGTTTATCTAATTTTCAATTTTGAGGACTATGTAAAAACAAAAACAAAACCAAACAAAACTCAACTGCATTTCTCCTGACAAGCTAATTGTTGAACTGGCCAAAAATCATGTTTTACCTACTGCAAAAGAGAAACTCTGGAGATTCTTCAGCTAGTATGATTCAGGATAAAGGGCATTTTACAGCTGTACAAGTGAGAATATTTTGGGAAAGAGAGATGTTTTTAATTCCCTCTAGTTCATTTAATAAAATCTAAACGTCATATTTTAAAATAATCCTGACAGACAAAGCAGGCCAGACCTTCTTATCCAATACAGTATAACCATGTACTGCATCAAAACTATTCTCTACCCTCTCCTTGGGTAAAATAGCAGGGATGGAGAAAAGAAACCATTTACACAGAAGAGCAGAAACCTCTCTACCCAGACCCATTTGTTTTATTTTGCAAGTATTGACAGATGAGTAATGAAAACTCTGCTGCAGACACAGGCTCTTCTTCAAAGCAGCATCAGTTAATAAACCACAACCACAGCTGCAAAAATATTAAGGAATTTAACTAAATGACTCCTTCAAGGGCACAGGATTGCAGGAGGAGCCAGTTTTTGTGCTTTGTTATCATCCCAAAGGTTAAGATCATAGTGTGCAGCATCAACACAAACCACCGTTACTTTTCTGGATATAAGGGCTCTGAATAACAATTTCATTAAGTGTATACTACCCAGTACTGATATCTCTAGCATGATCTTTTTCTCCATTATGATAATATTTTAAACTTAGTATACCATGTTGCCAAAGCTTTTAGATGTGAAGTACCTCATCTGAGAAGTATTAAATGATAAAACCAAATGAAAATAATAGCAATAATAAAACCCACAGCCTGTTAGCTCTCCCCACAGGACAAGCCACAGCACTGGTAACATTGCCGAGAATGGTGTTATGCACAAGCTACCAACTTTGGATTCCAGACTAGGATCAGGACCTCCAATCAACAGCCATGTTAACAGCACATGCACACTGGGAATGATTTCAGAATCAGATGTGCTTTTACTTGATGGAAGAATTTTTTCTGGATCTTGCCAGTGGAGCTCCAACAGACTGGATGGCCAATGGCTGTCACCTTTGATGCTATCCCTTATATGAGCCCTAAGTACTTACAGACCTTGAGAAGTATCAAAACAATAACATAAGCGATCAACAACCTTCCAACATCGTTTTTGTTGTTACTAGCACTCTTATACACCCTGTTGCCAGAGACTCTCAGGATTTATAGATAAACTCATCTGCCCAGCTGCCAGAAATAATCCCTCAGTCTCCTTGGTTTTCCCTTCTCTATCATGTTAACTTCAGCCAGAACAAAAAGTATAAAATACTCATTCAGGTGGTAACCCTGAACACAGATAATTGTGGTCAACTGCCAGGTAAGCATTTTTTCCTTACGCACATAGTAGAAAGCCACAACAATCCCAACAACCCCAGGCAGCGATGCAGGTTACACCGAAGTCTGGTCCAAACGATGGTTTTGATCCCTTGGACCTTGGCGCTCTGCAGGCTGCCAGCCAAATGGAAGCTCAGAGAGTTCTCCTGTGTATCACTTGCGGTATATCTGATGTCTCCAGGGAGCCCTAGAAGTATTACAGTGAAATGTACACCTCAGATTTGAGGTCTAATGAACAAGGCTGTAATTCAGGATAAAACCTAAGAGTAAGAGCTGCCAATGCATATTTAAAGAATTTATACAAGTGCTTTCACCCGAGACAGACAGGAGCAAAACCATCATTGTTTAAAGACTACCTGGAAATATACACAGACAGTAATGAGAACCAAATTCTCTCTTTGCATGGTTTTTAAGGGTTCATTTGTCCTGCCATTTTTACCAGGATATTTTGGCTTCTAACAGCAGCCTACCCTTCACTGTCCTCAATTGGCTTCTCTGAGCTGTCCCCAGAAGACACACATATTTGCTTTTTTCCAAAGGATTTTGCTCTTCCTTGGCATTCCCTGTTCCAGACCAACCAGTTCACAATTCAAGTAGTCTTTGTTCTAGCAGCAAAGGAAAACATTTTTTTTTTTATCAGTGTTTTTACCTTTCAGCCTGATGCTAAATCATCGGCTGATGGAATGCAATACCTTGCATCTCTCTGAGCTGAGCAGCACAAGCGAAAGCAAAGTAATTCAACTTTAAAAGGTCTAGCGTCTGCGTCATCTTTGGGAACTAACAGCAAATTAGATAAAAATGTTGCCAGCTTACAGACCCGCCACCAGCAGCAGGGTTAATATTAAGCGAGCTATTGCAGGCATCTCCTTTGTGGTATGTAAGGTTCTTTCGTTAGTTCTCTCAGCAGTGACTTGCATGTGAGATGGGATGTTTTCGGAGGCAAGGGGTCGGTTGTCTTCTAACCCTGGTTTCCTCTGCAGAAAGTCATGCAGTCTGAGGGGTGAACACCACGGCCACACAGCACGTTTGCTTTAGCACTGCGAGAAACAGGCGATCCAAAGCAAGGGTGGCAGTGAAGAAATGCCTTCTGCAGCACTGCCTAAACCAAAGACGTAGCAAGCTATTTGCTAAATCAATGCGTTCAGCTTCACGTAACTATAGTATCAAGCAACATCTAAAATCTCTTTGAAGAGCTTCCCAACGGGACAGAAACCTGCCCAAGGCTGGGATTCATCTCCCCCAAACTTAGCTGGGTAAATGCTAGGCATTAAGGTCTATGCCAGCCACGGTCATCACAGGCTTTTCCTATAGTCTCTGGTGAAAGATGGGCATTTCCAAACCAATATAACCAGTAGTAAATCCTTCTGACAACTGCTGGAATCCATGAGGGACTAGAAATTATTAGAACAAACATCATACAGAAATAAAAAATATTTTAGACTTTGTATACACAAAATTCTATCTATTTCAGTATAGGTGCAATTTTGAGCCAGCTTCACAGAACTGACTAATTTTGAGCAAGGATATTCTTAAACCACCATAAATCTCTCTTTTATGAATTTATCTTGCCTTCATAAATTTAAGAGGCAAAAGCTTAAATGACACAATCATTTTTTAACTCATACAAGTGTGGTGGTGCAAGTTTAGTGGAGAAATGAAGAGAAGTTTCTAGGCCATAAAGAATTTATATCTATTCATTCTTAGACCTTGCCTATACATGAAGGTTGCATCAATTAATCCAGCTGAGGTTAAACTACAGTAGCTCACTGCACAATTTTCTTGTATTTTTTCAAAATACAGTCAGAATTATTGCATGCCTGTGAATTTTACAGTGCAAGATAAACTAATATGAGACAAGTTTAGACCGACAAAATGCCTATGCAACTGAATGAGCATAAGATCATAACCTTAGTTAAATCATCAAACAGCAAACTACATCATCCAGGTCTTATTTAAAAAAAGTATTTTTCTATGAGCAGCAAAACTTGTGAAACTCTATCTGTTCTTCTTCCAACACAAGAAATGTAGCCTCCTTGCATCTCCCTTGGCACCTCTCTGAACAAGAAGCACCATGTGTGTTAGTGATTCTGAAATGATGTGTGTACCAGTTGACACTGGATAGCCAAATGGAGTATGGGACAGCTACATTTTCCCTTTTGCCATAATGAAGGCACTATCTGTGGTCTCTTTGTTCTACTCGGTCTTCTATAGAAGATGTGCATTAGTTTAAACAAATTTCTAATATCAATTCCTCTGCAAAATTTGCCTGAAATTGGCCAATAGGTCCAAGAGTTCTAACATAAGATGGATGAGTTATCACTATTTCCTTATGAAAAGATGCTATAGATTAAGTAAGAGAGGTACAGACGTAAGAAGCAAGCTTACCTCTGAGCAGACATGCCAAGTTATGCATCAAAACTCAGTGGTTCTTCTTTAAAGAGATACGGTACACCTGAATATCACAAAATTGGCCATATTTGAGAGAGCCAGCTCACTGTAAACAGTGCACTTTAAATACCATTCCTTATATTCATTAGAGCGTTTTAACAGGGCGGTTCTACAACTTTCTGAAGTGTCTCTCCTGTAAACTACAACAGACCAGACTGACAGAGCAGGAGACAGAAGTGCCACCACTTCCAGTGACAAAGAGTAAACAGCTATTCACAGAGCAAACAGCAAACTAAGCTGAAAACAGAAACTCCCCACCTCAGTTTGTCAGTTATATTCTCCTAGGTATTGCTCATAAAAAGAAAAGATTTAAAAAAACAAAACAAAAACAAAACAAAACAAACCCAAACCAAAACAAAGCAAAACAAAAAAAACCCACCTCATGTGACTTTCAGATGCATAATGGTTTTGGGTACTGCAAATTTCTCCCATGTAGCAGCCCTGGAGAAGCAATTCCATGCAGTAAAAGAGTAAACTCAACCCCTGCACCACTCTTACCATGCTCCATCAAAAATATGGCATCAGACTTAACGTATGATCTCACGTGACCTCTGCAAGTATATTCATACAGACAAACCACCTCCTGCACAAACCAGTGCTCTACATTTCCTGTAAGTCCCTGTAAATTCATAGATGAACTCTAACTAAACCTGTTGGTAGATCTTCCTAGTTCCTCAAACTTACTATTCTTGTTTAAAGCTTCCTCTAATTGGAAAAGCAGAAAACATAGACTTAAAAAAATTAAGATGGAAAAAATATATCCAAACAGGGATATTTAATTTCTTCGTATATGAAAGTTGCAGCACACATCGCTCACAACAATGAAATGCAAGGTTGCATTGTTAAGCAAAAAGTGGATGGGAACCATCCGCACTTTATCTCCCCATATTCAAACTGACAAACTTACTATAGTTAGAGCACAAAATGAAAGGATAATATATCACCCAGGGAAAACTGTGTTTCAAACAGTATTGTCCTGCTAACTGAAGCCCACCATTGGATGGATTCACTGAGCACTGCTGTCTGGAATTGGTTTGAATGTACTATACAACCAGAACTAAAATATTGATTTCCCTGGGTGCCCTTTATTACATGCTGTTTGGTTTGTAAAGGAAACTTTCTAAATATGGAATTAATTCCTGAGGCTATTTTACCACCTCTTGGGCAGTATGGACAGGACAGATTGGTAGACTGAGAAGCACAATAAAAACATCAAAAGGTAGGGGATAAAACAATGCATGCTGTACGTTGTGAACACACTCCTTTTGTTCCCATTTTAATTATTAAAGACTATCTGCAAACTACTGTTTAACAGATATAGAACTACATATTCAGTCTCTTGGTAAAATTCTATCAAGGTTTAATCAACCAAGCTGCAGCATCTGCTTATTCCCAACTTTAGCAGCCATGGGTAACTATTCTTTGATTTTAACCTCTACTGATTTTTTCCTTTCTTTCCAGAAGCCCAAAAAGAAAATTATCATCTCTTTTCTTTCAAAACCCAAGATTTTTGTACATGTGAGGGCTGAAATTAAAGATCTTGTTTAGAATATAAATGGGACTGGTTCAGTGAATATGTTAAGTATGCAACAAAGGGCATCCCCACATGAAGCCTTCAGAGAGAAAGAATGAGAGCATCAGGGTGCAAGCAAGCTTTAACCTTTCTCCCTCAGCAGAATAATGAATTAGTATTTCCTTAAGAGGCACTGATGGCCACACCAAGATGTTAACTTGAATCACAAAATGCACAGTATTTTCATGACACCAGAAAAGCTCTACACAAAGCAGGAGAGACTGTCACCCAGGTAAAGTAAGATAATGCAAAACATGCATTTGCTTAATTCAAAGAGCCTCAGCCCCATAATTAAGAATTTTCTTCTTTGGGTGCCACCCATGCTCACTTGACCCTCTCAGTGGTATAAAAGGGGAACCAAAAAAATGAAAGAAACCTGAAACCAAAATGCTAGCCAAGGCTTAGAATCTCCATACAGCTCTTGTCCATTCTCAAATCTTTTACTTTCCTAAATACGATGAAATAGAAAGCAAGTATAAGAGAACCAATTCTCCCAAATACTGCTGATATTGTATCTCCCACAGCACTAAGTAAGTGAACACTTTGATATAGACCATCTTTTTATTACACTTGTTTCTCTTCACTTCTTTCTTGCTCTCAACATGAAAACATTATCTTACAAACTCCAGAGAAGGTGAGCTACGGTAGCATCTAAAACAGCAAACAGATTTAACATCAAGAGACTGTTTCAAAGTTGAAGAGCCTTAACTGAAATACGCAACGCAAATAAAAGTACACCAATAATCTGATCCATCAACTTTCTTGGGTTGCTTCACAGAATATGTGGGGACATCACTTCTCTCTCACACAGATGAAATTGTTTGCTCTAGCAGTATCAATGTCATGCACCATAAGAAAAGATCGGAAATGTATTTTTAACAGTGGATGCAATGGGTCAGGTAATACAGCTGTAAATTTGTCAGGCTGCAGTAACGTGAATAGCAGAACTGCAGAGCATTCCTTTGGCAGCACGTCCCAACCTGCAGGATTCCTGCAGCTTTTCCGGATTGCTGAAATTCATCTTCTGTCTCTTCGCCTTGGATCTGACTCCCATGAAAGCCGCTGGGAGCCTCCTCCTTGCCCGCTTTCCCTTTTTGTCTTCTGTCTTTTCCTATCTGCTCTACTTGCATGCAACTTAGCCCGCCATTCCCTCCTCTTCTAACATGCCTGGGCTGGGCATCCTCTCACTTCTTTTCTGGTCTTTTCAATCATTCCATCAACATCTCCACTTGTGATGTCCCTTTTTCCTTCTCTGGCCACCTTTTTATACACCTTGGAGTTCTGGGGCTGCAAATTCGAACTTGCAAAGGTGAATAAATTGAGTCTTCCTCCAACCAGCTCTCCCTTTTCCTCTAATCTCTACTAAAGCACTGAGAACAACACACTGCTCTCCATAACCATCCCCTCACCCCATTACGTTCTACAATATCTCTCAACTGTACACCATGAAAGCCAAGCTTTGGTTATTTAGACAAAACTGAAAAATAACAAAGCTAATATTCTTGCAATAGGTGATTTTAATACTCCTTCCATACTGCTTCCATGACAATGGCTGAATCCTATAGTTTGCTAACCTTAATAAAGAAGAAAAGACAGATGTAACACCAAAGCAGAATTTCCCAAATATTCAGGCACTTACAACACAATAAATTTTCAACTGTTTTCAGAGAGAAAAGCCTATTTTGTCACAAATTTGAAAAGCAGAAGGATCCCTCTACATGCACCAGCTTTTCTCCAGATAATGTAAAGTCTCCACAGGAAGAATACAAACTGGAAGGATTCATTTCACTGCTAAGCAACAGTACACAGAGGTCAATAGCTCTGCGAACTGGCAAAAGACTGCAAAACTCCAGATCTCTAGTTTCAGCAGAAAAATGTTGGGATGATTTGCCTTGGAAAATGGAACAAGTTATATCCTCTACAGGTACCCAAACTGTGCAAAGTGATGGGTGTGGTGAGGAGCAGGAGACAGAAAGAAGGCTATTAAATCACCTTACCTGTAGCTCTGACATGTAATTTGTTGTTTTTAATATACTACATAGTTTCTGGAGTTCTATCTGGCACAAAGACAGGAGATGCTCTCTCTCATCTTACCTTTGCTGGGGTACAAGGATCTTCCAAATTTGATGCTATGGTAACAAACAATTCCAGTGATCACCTCTCAGTAGTCCAACTGAGAACTACCTAGACACCTCCTGTAATACACATAATACTTGAGTGCTTGATTTAAATCTGATTAGCCATCAAACGCCTCTGCCAAGGAAAGGTATAACACCTCTCTAGCTTCTTTAAAATAAAGTCTAGAAAGTTAACACTTCATGTTCCTCCACTTGCAGTTAAGATGCTGTAAGCTTCTGAATCAAATGCTCTCCTTTCAAAGGATTTGTAAGTCAACAGCAAAGCTCATCAACAACAAAGCTCATTCTGCCAATTCTACCCACAGGCTTTCAACTTTGTAATAAATAAGGTGTTAATGTATATATATATATATTTTTTTTTTCAAAAGATCCAAGACCTTTCCATCAGAGTCTATCTGCACTTACAGATAAGAGTTACTAGAATATCAGCTGAGGTATCAACTGCAATTCAAAACTTCCAGAAAGATGAACAAAACCCCCAGAAAACCTGAAAAAGCAGTTCCAGATTGACTCCCTTCCCTAGAAACAAATACCCAGGTTTCTTCCACTCATGCAGTACATTGCAACAAGTAAAGCCATGCCGACAGCCTACAGGTCCCTTACAAATAGAAAACTTTCTCTACAAGTAAAGAAACAGACCTAGATGAGGGACATTTGTGTTATTATCTTGACTGACAGTGAACTTCCACTCATGTCTCTGCTTGCCAGGTTAGCAAGAGTCAGTAAGAGTTACCACCACATAAAAGTCACACCAATAGATATATTTAGTCATTGCGGTTCAAGGAAAACGATTGCTTGCACTGAAAATAAATTTAGCAATTGTTTCCAGTTTCTGCTTTTTCACTGACTAAGGCACAAGCCAGCTGCTTCACATTCCAGTAGACTTCAGCTGTCTTTTTTCTCCACTCCTTGTCCACTTCCTTCTTACAACTGCTATGACCATCTCAATCTTGCAGCAGTTATCCCGCAGGCTACATTTCTGAACGCTCCAGTCTTGAAGCTATGCAACAGAACACCTGTCAAGCCTACGACAACTTACAAAAAATGCAAAATTCTGCTCTTTGTGCCTTTTTGTAGGAAACACTAAAGAGTGATCATCCTGGACCTGTATTTTGCCTCTACACAAGACTAGACTGAATTGTCGATGCTTTTTAAACAAGTTACGATAAAACACACACGCAATGTCACTATCTTAGCAGCATATAGTAGGAAATGCAGTAGGTGCTAAAAGCCCAAATAAGGAAGAATTGGAACTGAATTGCCTTTAGGGTTGTGAAGTGAGTCTTTAGAAGAGTTTAATTTTCAGATTCCAGGACAAGACATTTTACAGAGAATTTTTACTTTGTTTGAAAACGACCAGCAGAGCAGCACTTCCACTGGTCAACTGCAAAACTTCTCACTCGAAAGCCCACGCTTATACTGAAGAACACAGTACAGTGGGGAACGCACAACTGAACCGAGAAAGAGTTCTGCCTAGTAACTCACCTAAACATAACTTAGACAAACTACAGAAAACTGTACAGGTGTAGAAAATATGCAGGATAATTTCCATAAAATGATCCAAGAGATGATAACAGTTCAAAATATATCCTCCCCAAAAATAAGAGCCCCAGGAAACTTCACATTAATACAAAAGCATTCACAGATGCACAACTCAGAATCACGTTAATTGGCATGGAGGACTGTGGCCAAACATTAAGTTCCTATAAAGATGGGAATAATCTGGCCTCTTGAATTGTTTCTTTTATTTTGCTGTTTTCCTTAAGAATAGAGTTCTCCTAGGATAACCCCTAGATGTTTATACCACCAACACTCAAGGATGAGACCTCAGAGGTGAATTTGCTTATGAGGCCAATGCTTATGAGTAACAGGCGAAGACAACAGCATTTTCAATCTGCTGGGAATAAATACATCCAGTTGAGTCCTGAGCAGAATAGAGATAACTCGCTGCACTCCAGGTAGCTAACACTTGAAACAGTTATCTCAAACAACCTTCAGCAGACAGCTATTGAAAAAGCAAGCTTACAAGGGATATGAAAACCTTGCAAAAAATTACAAGATTAAGATTGAAAACATCAAGTAGAATAAACCTTCGAAGTATGGCACCCATATGTTCTTTGGTTTCAATAAAGGGCATTCTTGAATGGACCTGCTTCAAGGAAGAGCTTTTGTTTTAGACCTGATGGTATCTAACTGCTCCCTTATTCTCCCTGAATGACGCAGAATAGTTCAATTCCCTGGAGCACATAATCCATCAGGTAAATAAATACAGGAATTCATGTATTGCCATGGTAACAGGAAACCCAAGCAGAATCTGTGACCTTCTCCACTCTTTCTTGGCATCCCTATTTTGGATTTTAGATCAAAACTGTAAGACTAACGAGGGTAGGAGCAAATATTTTCTGAAAGTGAAGACAAAAAGTCACAGTTCTAGAGTAAAGAAAAATCAATGTTGGATGCCATTCCTTCTTTTCAAGTCAATGAGGATTCTGCTTTGAAAAAGTATTTGGAAGTCTCCTGGCTAGAGCCTAATAAAACAGGGGGTCTAATACTAGTGAAAACAAAATATACCATCTTATTCTACATTACCAGATGGCTCCCCTTCACTCCAAAGCAGTGCTCTGAATAGCTCTACAGTGACCCTTCTGTTGATTAAACAGCAGTACTGAGAGGCTCCAGAGGGAGCCTTGTTCACTCTTGCTTGGTGGACAGGATGGTAGCTGTTATCTCTAATCATTTATTATTGTTTTTTATTAAGTGCCAACAAGGTGTTTCATTTAAGGACCCAGGGAGCAGATGTATGTAAGATGTCTAGGGACCTAACTCTATAAGGTAACACTTTTCTTCCCAGCAGCCTGACTAGATGGACATGAGAGTCAAACCAAAGCCCAAGCCCATTCCAGAGTTTGTCAACATGGCTTGTTATCACGCAACAGCCTATTTTATTTACAACATAATGGGTTTTGCATGTATTTCCGTTCCCATAAGAAAAAACCAAAGTCAAATGTACACAAATATGCAGACCGTAGACCTCATAGCATTTGTTTCGTGACTCTGTATCCTTTGTTCTGCTACTGTATACATTTTGACAAATATTATCCCAGAATTACTGTGGTATTACAGACAGTGTTTATTTGGTGACGCTATTAACCGAACTGTTTGTGTCAATCAGAAGCTCAAACACTCAGAAACAGTGATCAAGGCTGTACTGCACTGAAACAGCTGGCTTCCAGCCCTCCTTCCCTCCCCTTCCCACCTCTTCCCCTCCAGTTTATATTTGGACTGGATTTTTTTTTTTTTTAAATACCCTTCTTAAATGAAAATACAAGCAGTTGAAAGAGGACAATTTCCCAGATTTACAGTTTCTCTTGTTCAGCAAATCATCACTACGACACACACCCACTAGAAAGGATGCCTCCGCAACAAGGCTTCACCCATCGCATCTTCAAAACTGTACATTTACAGCACTGACCTGGGGATGGATCCTGCATGATGTCTTGAGTTCTTCAATGGGAGTTCAGTGTGTTGCAAAGTCGGGTCTCTAGGTTGCGCAGCGTATGATTTTTGTATGGTATTTTTGGCCTTTCTGTTCTATTGTTTATGGAACCGCACTGCGTTTGTGTGTGTCTACAGAGTCATCTTCCCGCGTTTGAACTCTTCACGCTGCTTCGCTGGTGTGGAGTTATATTTACTATTCTCACAGGGTTATTTACTGCACGCGAATAAACAAAACGTGATCACTTATTTATACATCTGTAATTACTGTCTACAGTGCTATCAGCATTTACTAAAATCCCAAGCCAAATTCACCTCTAGCATAAACAAGTGGCAATTATTTTAGAGCTGGCCCCAGGTCTATATATGCTGCTAACACCTTCCTTACTCAGTTACCCGCTTCCCGGACAAACAGTTGCAGTGATATACCAGTAAGCATTGAAAAGACATAGCCAGAATCCCAAAGCAAAGCGTTATGTTGCGCTACTATGTAAGGGATCGTGCATCAGATTAACCTATGATATTTCTGGAATAACATTTGTCCCATGATGTGATGCACACTTGTTAGACAGTAACTTAGCGCTAAGAGCTGGAAACATGCCTACGTACTGCACTTAAAAGCCGGCTGCCAGGCAGCCAGACGGCTTATCCCTGGAGGCCGCTCCAGAACTCATATCGCAGGAGAACATATTCGTATAAAGTGCAGCGCAGAAGCCAGAACAAACCAGGATCGAATGATCGAAACCAGAAAGCACTGCTACCAACTTTACTCCTTTGAAACAGGAATCTTTCCTAAATCGGTGGCTGCTGTTCTGGAAAGCCTGAAGGCTGTACTTCGCACATCCCAACTCAGGCTGCTACCCTACATTCCCCAGTAGGAAACTGCCTAGCTATTCCTTACAATAAAAAATACAAAACAGCATTGATTTTTCTCTGCTAATTAAATGCAACATAATTAAACTAAATAACTTCACTGCTTGATTTGCAAAACACTAATTGAATCTTTAAACGTACTACTCCCGCTACACAGAAAAACAGGGGCATTCAACCATCTAAAGTGACAACTGAGAACCAGACACGACTCCACAAGCACAGAGAGACAATATGATCCGTGCTTGAGCGTTTCCTTGTGAGAGCAGAAGAGATCTCAGCAGCCTCCCCTGGCTCTGGCTCTAGGCGAACACCCGGGGCAGAGGGGAGAGCTTTGCAAGAGAAAGGAAAAAATGAGCAAGTTCCCTCTGACATTTGCCCACGGACTCATCTTTTCTGATCTTGCACAAACACCAGAAGAGGAAAAAGTTGGAGAAGTTGCAATTAATCATTGCGTGTAGGCCCCAAAGCGTTGCAGTGCCCCGGCTTTGCTGATGCTTTGCTACACGGAAAGGACGGCAGGGGTGCGGGAAAATAAAATTTCAAAAAAAAAAAAAGGGGGGGGGGGGGAAATGGGGAGGGAAAAAAAAAGGAAAAAGCGGAGGAGAAGAGACAAAGCCTGACCCAAACGGCGCCCGGGCAGCCCAGGACCAGCCCCTGGCAGCGCGGCGGGGGCACCGGGCAGAGCATCCCCCCCCCTCCACCGCTCCGGGCCCCAACCCCGGCCCCAACCCCGGCCCCGGGCCCCGCGCCGCCCTGACAGGAGCCTCCCACCGGCCCGGGGCACCGAAACCCGCCGGGCGCGGGGGGCCCTGCCCGCCTCCCCCAGCCCCGCCGGGCCGCGCCAGGAAAGGCCCGCGGCCGAGCAGCTCCGGTAGCTCCGGCGGGCCGCGGCGGCGGGGCGGCGCTGAGGGAAGGGCGGCGAGCTCGGCCACCCCGGCGGGCTCCCCCCCTCGGGCCTCCCGCGGCGCCCGGCCCGCTCACCTGCTTTCTCGATCTTGCCGGACATGTCGGAACCGGGCTCAGGCGCTCAGGCCCGGCCGAGCAGGTAGCCGGCTCGAGCGGCCGCGGCGCGGGAGCTGCCAGCCGCCGCCGCCTCCCGCCTGCTGCCGGCCGGCCGGCCGCGATCCGGGAAGGGCGCTCCGGCGGCGGCCTGTGGAGCTCAGCGGCGGCGGCGGCGGCGGCGGCGCAGGCAGCGCCCGCCCCCCAGCCCCGCTCCGCCGGGCCGCGAGGGGAAGAGGCGGCCCGGGGGCTCCCGCCGTACACGCTACACGCACCGCCCCGGGCCGCAGCGCCGCCTGCCGACCGCGCCGGGGAACCGCCGCCACGGCCCGCCGGGCGGGGTTGGCGGCGCGCAGGGCCGCGGGCGGCGGGCAGGGCCCCGGCCAGCGCCGGGCCTGAGGAGAGGGGGGGGAACCTCGGGCGAGCGGCGGCGCCTCGGGGGGGGGTTTCCTGTCAGGGACCGGCGTCCCCTGCGCTGGGGACAGGCGGTGCCCTCGGTAGCGCCCCCCACCCCAGCCCGGGAGCGCTGACAGGCAGGGCCGCGGTGGGTGCCGGCAGCGAGGGGCAGAGTCCTGAGGGAAACCCGCGTCCCCGGAGCCGTCAAGCGTGGCGGGGCGAGGAGCGGGACTCGGGAGACCGTGGAGGTCCGGGCAGCTCGGTACCAGAGGGGCTGCTGCGGGCCCGGCTTCTCTCCGCGGGCCTCCGCCGAGGGAGATGGGGGGGGGGGAAACGCGAAAGAAAGAGACGTCCCCGGGGCCTCTTGGGCGGTTTTGTCCCCCAAAATGCGTGGGTCGGGGAAGAGCAGGGACCCGCCGTCCCGCGCTCCCCGGGGCACGTCCCGCCGATGCTCCCGGCCCTTCAGAAACCCGTCCGGCCTCACAGCCGCGCTGCCTTTTCCCAAATTCTCTGCTACGGCAGAATCTTTTAGGGCAGTCGGCAGCAAAATTACAGTTAACCAAAGGGGAACGAGGGTGGGATTTGTGCAAACCCCGGCTATGTTTTTTAACTCAGACCGGACACCGGTGCTGCAGCTGCAGAGAATCCTCACAGCATCCTGTAAATCCCCCCAAATCCAGCACACGCAGCAGTCTCGCCTAACGGGAATCCAGGGTTGCCCAGCACCGCTGCGGGAAGCCCCGCAGGAGCCGCAGACGAGCGCTGTGCTCCAGCTCCCGGCGGCCTTACACCCATTGCTCTGGGTTTGCCCTCCTGACCTACGCCTTGGTTTAAATTTGAGCCCAGGAAGCCGTGGCTGATCTGCTCTGCGGAGAAGTGGGTTTCCTCTAGCGGGAAGCGACAGCAGAGCTGGTGGGGATGGCCCTAGGCAACAATAAAAGGATTATGGTCCTATTTGAAAATTAACTCATTTCTATGACTTAATTAGGGACAAACGTCACAGCAGTACCTTGACTTGCAGGTAGTACTCTGTGCTAAGGGCCAATAAACCTCCGAAGCCTGGTGAGCTGTCAGAGGCTGTTTACTTCCCCCTCTAACAAATAAATCATTCACAAGCCTGCTATTTTTGTAAGCTTTACACACAACTTTTAAAGTGACTTCATCAGCTTGTTTAAGCATCTCACACACCTGGCGCTGGGCACAAGCTAGTGGAGGAAATCTCTAAGAGGGACAGTATGCATCTTTCGCTCTTTTTTTTTTTTTTTTTTTTGAGAGAGAGAGAGGTTTGTGAAGAGTTCCTCAGTGTATTTGCTTAATAAATCCAACCAGAAAAGATTTTGGGGCAGATTCGTCTCTCAGTTAGAGAGGTGTGAAAGGTAGCTGTCTTGTAGCCATGCCAAGCTGTGCTGACTCACTCCTATTAGTGAGCGATAGTAACTAGGAGCCGTAGTGGGTGATGCTAATGTGAGCAGACCCGATTGAGTACACACAGGAAGCAGACAGTTGAAGTAAGAAGCTGCTATTCTTACACCCTCCGTTTTCAGACTTGGGCAAGGAAGAAGGAGCGTGCGTGCAATAATGTGTGATATGAACAGAACAGCTACTAAATTGGAAGGTCTTTTCATAGTTTCTGATATAAAAAGCCCCGTTCTGCCCATGATGTATTGCCTTTGAGGGATGCTGGAGTTTCTCTTGTGCTTTCTGCGTTAAGATGTAATTCACAAAGCCGGGAAAACCTGATGCTTCTAAATATCCCATTGAATCGGCTGGGGAGAAACGCCAGAGAGCTGAATGCGTCAGTGTGAATGTGTTGTTATGGATAGAGCCGGGACGAGGAGAGCGGGAGGAGAGCTGTGAAGAGAGACGTGACTTTTCATGCTGTTACAGAGCAGCGTGAGATCCTGCGGGGATGTTTCTTGCTGTAAGCTGGGGAGAGAGGACAGGGGATGACAGTAGCTGGTTACCTTCAAGAGGGAGCAATTCTGAAGCATCCTGCAAAGAGCCAATTTTTCAGGTGCCAGTGCTCCACCAGGAAGAAGAGGAGGAGAGTATGTCGGGTCCCGGTACCGATGTGGATACCTGCTTTGCTATCAGATGAGAATGCAGTGCTAAAGTTCACCTAGCAGCAAGAGGCATGCAAGAGGGGGGCAACAACTGGAGCTTCCTTCCCCAAATGTTTCTTTGCTGGGAGAAACTACTTAGCAGCAAACCTGCCAGCAACACTTGGCAGACGGTCGGTCTCTGCGTGCAAACCCCTCCAAACTGCGTCTTCTTCAGCCTTGTCCACTGTGCTGACAGCCGCTAGCGAAGGCTAACAGACATAAACTGCAGCCCCACAGGGTTATTTCCTGCAGTGAGTCACCGAACTTTACAACTGACCCACTGAAGAGGGGAAATTGTGCAAGAAATGTCAACAAAATTATTCAGACGTGCAATTGGAAAAGAGCTCTCCTGCCCTCTAGTGCCCTTCCCCTCTCCCGGGCGGCTTCCTCCCACCCCAGGCTTTGCTCTCCTGCGATCCCCCGGCTTGTGGAGCCAGGACTGGGGGGATGCAGTGTCTGTCCCTGCAGAAATCCCAGGACGTAGCGACCATCCATCCCCAAACAAACACAGCTGTCCAAGTGGGTTTCAGTAGCGGGGAATAACTGAGCTTACATAGGGAAGTGCAATTTAACCAACTACCTTCTTGCACGATGGCTTCCAGACCAGCATTGGCCTTGATAACGTCGCTGGTCAGCGTGTTTGTAATTTGATTAAGACACAACCAGCTCCCTGTAAAGCTCTCGTTCCATGTGCACAAGGATCCCCAAGTGACAGATACACCACAATGACCCAGTGTGCCCCTGCCACCACACATGCTCAGCCCTCAGGGTGCAAAGATTTGCAACTGGAAAGAGGCGGAAAAAAATAAATTAGTGGAAGCAACTAAAGCAAAAGGGCAAGATTCTCACCTCCTTTTAATGGATGCAACTCCTCTGAGGTCTTCGGTGGTGGAAAAAATAATAGTGAGATGCCAGTATACGGGAGAAGAGAGGAATTGTTCAGGGAAGAAGAAGAGAGCATGATCGCGGGGGACAGGCTCTGGGTGAGAGACTCAGAGGAGCAATGCAGAAGGAAACAGAGCTGGGAGCTGAAGTAGGCAAGGACAGAGCTTCTGTATCAGTCCCCTGGAAAAATATATACGTGATGTAGGCTGCATCAAACGTCATATAAGCAAAAAAGCACAAATAGGAGACCTTGATTTTGGGTACACCCTCACTTTCACCTCCTTGAGGCAGCCTCAGTGTTTTGCAGGTTTTTCCCGGTGCGACAGCTAACCGTACCTGCCTGGTGGTCCCAGCTGCGGGCCAGACCCTGGTGTGCTACATCTTGGAATGAGAGACAAGCAATTATTTGGAAAGTTGATGGTCTGGGTGGAGGTTTCCCCCTGTGGATCCCCCCCTCGCTGCAGCCCGCGGCCGTGCGGGCTGGTCCCCCCGTGGGTGTCTCACCCTGCACCCGCACACTGCCGAGCCCCTGGGGGGGTTTCTCTGCTTCAGCTACTCTGACACATGATTGACAGCACTTGCTTTCCACCAGCTTTTTCCTTTAAGAAAAGGCAAGTTTGGGTGCTGACTCTAGAGGGCAGCATATGCCGGCACATGGGGCCGGGGGGGCCCGCCGCGCTGACACCCCCCTGGCCCTGCCGCAAGCCTGAGCCAAGCAAACTCTCCGGTACAAGGAGAAGGAAAAAAACCCCGGCACTGGGTGTCCCGAGGAAGGAGCCGTGAGGATGCTCACCAAAGGTGCATGCTGTCCTCTGAGCATCTGAGCATAAAAAAGGGGGACGAGGAGGCAGGGAGACCCCGGACTGGGCAGTGAGTGGGTTCATCTCTGTCTGCAGGTGGGACATCCCAACCCTGAAACACCTTGATCCCTTCCCTGCTTGGTCACAGATTTTTGGTTTGGGGTTTTTGCTGTTGTTGTTCCCCAGACGAACCTCTGAAAGGGATGAGGCACCAAAACCAAACATGGAAAATCTCAGCCCAAATCCCCACCTGCTGCCCAGCCCCGTGAGCAGGCACTCCTGCCGAGGCAGGGCTCTGCAGCCGCAGACCCCCTGCCTTGGACTCATCGCTGGCTTCAGGAGTCCGAGACCAACCCAGACAGCCATGGAGGCCGGAGGGCAGAGACCCAACGATACTTAGATCACTGGGGCTAGTGGTTTAACCAAAAAAAACCCAAACGCCAAACCCCCTGCACTTTCAGATCTGTTAAAGTGGCAGCTTAAAGTGAAACTTTATGATGTCCCTCTCTCAGTCTTTTGTGAAAGGAAGTAAAGAGGAAAAAATTTTTTGGCCTCACACTGCCACAGGAGGATGAAGTGGATCTGAGGAGGAAGGCTGAGAAGAACTCCAGGCACTGAGATTATTAAAAAGAAAAACTGAGAGAGAGAGAGAGAGATTACAACTTTTGACAACCCCCTTGTACAATTAAGGTAATTAGGAAGGTGAGAGTAGAAGGAGAAAAGGCTATAAAGGTTCTTTCTCAGGCTTAATCTTATCCCTCTACTGGGGACTATATTTCACAGTGGAAAAATAAGCGTGTGAATCACCACAAAAATAGATATTGGCTGACACCAAAGGGAGAGGCTAACAAGCTGTCTGGTACCCCAAGGTGTTTCTGTCAGCACTTCCTTAGTGGTCAGACGTCTGGCTGTCCTTTCACCTCCCCACACAGGGAGGTTCACATCAATAGCTCATCCTTTTGGGGATTATTGAGATAGCGGTAGGTAATTCAGTAAAGATGTTTGCTGTGCATGGTTGGAGCTCAGCTGCTGACTTTGCTGACCAAATCATGTGTCCATCCTTGCTCTCCCTGAAGAGCAAAAGCAGCTCCGAGCAGGGACTCTGCAGCCTGTCCTGACTCGTGTGCTGTGGGTTACCTTCTGGCTCCGGAGTCTGTGTTGCTGAGGACAGGAAAGGTAGGAAGACCTGTCCTGGTTTTGGCTGGGATAGAGTTAATTTTCTTTCTAGTAGCTGGTATAGTGCTATGTTTTGGGTTCAGTATGAGAAGAATGTTGATAACACACTGATGTTTTCAGTTGTTGCTAAGTAATGTTTAAACTAAGTCAAGGATTTTTCAGCAAGAAGGCTGGAGGGGCACAAGAAGTTGGGAGGGGACACAGCCAGGACAGCTGACCCAAACTGGCCAAAGGGGTATTCTATACCATGTGATGTCATGCCCAGTATATAAACTGGGGGGAGTTGGCCTGGGAGGGATCGCTGCTTGGGAACTAACTGGGCATCGGTCAGCGAGTGGTGAGCAATTGCATTGTGCATCACTTGTTTTGTATATTCCAATCCTTTTATTATTATTGCCTTATTATTATTATTATTATTATCATCATCTTCCTTTCTGTTCTATTAAACTGTCTTTATCTCAACCCACAAGTTTTACCTTCTTCCTTCTGATTCTCTCTCCCATCTCACTGGGTGGGGGGAAAGTGAGTGAGTGGCTGCGTGGTGCTTAGTTGCTGGCTGGGGTTAAACCACAACAAGACCCCTCTTTGCTTCCAGAGCCCAGGGGACAGTATATCCTGGGCAGTCCTTTCCACTTGCAAATTCTGAGGGCATCTTCCCAGAGACACAGATGGTCCCAAGTCCATCACCATAGGATGGCTTGAACATCAGGTAGTGCAGCTGTGCATCACAGAGGTGGTAGACAGGCACTGTAGCTGGAGCTAGAGAATTAAATGAAAAAAAAAACAACCAAAAAAGGAAAAGAAAATGTGGAGATTTTTCTCAGACCACCAGCTGCTGCTGTTGCAAAGGGGATGGGCTGGGCAGCATTTCCATGTGTCATAATGGTCCACTGGCAGCAAGACAGAAAGAGAAGTAACTCAACCCACTGAAAACAGCACCTGTGTGTTTGCCCACAGCCAGCGGCCACCAGCTCTTACAGACCGTGACCAACCTCTGTGCACTGAGCAAGCAGAGGAGAGGGAAGTTTGTCCTATCATGGCACAGGCTTCTGGGTGCATTGGATCTGTGGGAAATATACCTTAGACTGCCTGGTACAACTGAATTTTTTCTTCATCTGAAGCATCATTAAGGGTCACTGCTAAAGACGGGACACAAGGAGATGGACATGTTTCTGTGGCAAAACCCACCCTTTCGATCAGAAGCTGGTCGTGCTGCCCACAAAGATCGGAGGAACTCTGAATCCAGACCGGCTTCATCGCAGTGCAGTTCACATCCACCTCCATGAAGGACCTCCTGGAGAGGGAGACAAGTCACCATGTAGCCTGGGGGTATTCAGGAGGGACAGGATGGAGGGGCCCAATTCAGGGCATCAGATGCAAACCCAGCCCATAGCCAAGCGCTCTTTAAAACCTTGCTTTTCTTCCAGGTCATTTTCCATGGACAAGTGACCCTTCCTGCTTCACGCTACAGAGCAAGCAGAAGTTGAAGGTGACCCAAATCACTCCCTGCAGGAAAGAGTGAAACCAAAATGCATCAAAAAAGGAAATCAAAATCAATATTCCAAAGTCAAATAATAAAAATTGTGTTACGGAAACAGAGGTCACCCAGAGAAAAATGTAATTGGACGTGACAGCCCAGCTCTGATTTCCTCTCTCTGCCAATCCCAGGTGGGGAGACCTTGTGCCCAAGCCAAAGTGTCACCTGCCCATGTTACCGAAGAACCATACAGTTCGTACAGCTGACAGCAGATGCACAGACCTGGAACGATGGGGGAGAGAAACCTGGGGGAGCTGGGTGAGATGCAGAGGGTCGTGGTGTGAAATGGCAGAGGTCTTGCAGGGCAGGAACGAGCTGTGTTGGCAAACCTGCCCAGGAAGCCCAGCACTGAATAAACGAGGCTGTGGCAGGTCAGGATTGAGATGTGCTGAATCCTGAAGACTGCACGAGAGCAAAGGATCCAGGCTCGGGAAACACAGCACTCCCTCTGAGCAGTGAGTAGTACCGGCACAGAGGACTTGTATGGGAGAGAGGGGACACATTTTCTTGCGGAAGGGCATCACCTTCAGTGCAGAAAGCTAACTTGGGGCAGGCAGGCCTCTCTGTGCCTCAGTTTCCCCTTTTGTAAAAGGGCCCTTTCACCTTTGCAATTAGACAAGAAAGGCACAGACTCCTCTGGACCTCATTTATGAGAACAGCACCCGGTCCAGCAGCCAGTATGAAGATGAACCAGTAATTCTCACACAGTTCCTCCGAGGTCCCTCTCAGAAGTGTGCAGGGTGATGGGCTGCAATGTCTCATGCAAGTCTCTGGTTTGGCTCTTCTGTCCCTGAAGGAGGGACTGGCCCACCCCCATGCCACTTCCATTATGCCGCACAAGTCCCAGCTTGCATGCATTTCAGACAGCATTGTAAATGTGGGGCACGTAGCTCTGGTAATGATGCAAACTTCAAACCATTATTTCTCAGCCCAGAGCATTTCTCTTCATCGTCAAGCCAGTACTGATGGGTTGTTTAGTGTAGTTTTTTCCTCCTTCCCTCCCCCCCCTTTTTTTTTAAACTTGACCTCCTGATTCTGCCTGGAAATTTATGTTGGATTCTTTTTATTATTGCTTTTTTTCTTTCTTTCTTTTTTCCCCACAAAGTTAGCAGCAGGGAGATAAACTTCCCATGAAGTCCACTCCCCAACAAAGCTTTCTTTAGCAGAACAGACAATGGAAAAGCAAAACTAATGCTCTGGCTGGACACGACATTACCAGCACCATGGTGACCGCGGCGGCTGCTCTCTGTCCCCCCGCAGCTGGCCCAAGGGTGACCTTCAGCTCCATGAAATGCTGATTTCCTTGTCAGCTGTGTGCCTGCCTACCTGGGCTGAGGGGTCCCGCCGCAGGAGCTGGAGCTTCTCAATTCTTTGGCAGCCCCGTCTCAGCAATTGCCTCTCCAATTGCTCTTACCGGCTTTGTTACCTTGTTTTGCTTCTTTTGGTCTTCAGTGCTTCCCTGCAGGCTGGGGTATCTGGGGGATGTCTCCTGTGTGCTTAGGGGTGGCTGGATTTAACCGAGGAATAAGGGGAGAAAGTAAAAAGTGTGGTGAGATGGAGGGGTTGAAATCTCAATCAGAGTCTTCTCTGTTAACCAAGGAAGCTCCAGGGCACGCAGGAGAAGGCACAAAGTTCCCAAACCTGAATTATCCCCCCCGTCTGTCTCTGCACATCTAACTGGAGTGCCTCGAAGCAGCCAGTCTGCCCAAGGAGCTGTGATCAGCCCCAGCCTCCCGGCTCTCCGGGCTGGCCTGTGTCCCCCGGGCTGGAGCCCTGCGTGGGGTGAAGGCGTGATCTGTCGGGGAGGTGATGTGTGGGTGCAGCCAGTCTGGGTGCTCCCGCATCTCCTGCCTGTAAGAAGAGGCACAGATGAGCTCCTCAGCAAGAGCAGCCCCTGCGCTCCTGCAGGTCATTCAACCTCCATTACTATTACCATGCGGCCAAATCCTGTTTTCTCCCCAGCTTTAAGGTGGACGGGGTTTAGCTCCATTAGTGATAAAACTGACACAGCTGCAGTCTGGATGGCAGAAAACCCAGCATGTAGCACGTTTCAGATGGACATTAAGACCCATTTCCTTGTGGCTATGACAGGAAGAAAGTAACCTCTCATTAGCCCCCCCAGCAAGCTGGAAAAGCACAAAAAGCCAAACTCCAACTTGAAGGAGACCCAAGGGGTAAAATCATGGAATCATAGACCAGTTACTTTCCAATAACAAAAAAATGAACTGATTTAAGTAATAAAGTATCCAGGTGAGCCGGACAAGTGGGTCAACCCTTTGGCAAAGGGGCTTGCCCCCCCAAGACACCCCAACAGCAGGACACACAGCGCAGGCAGTGGGGAGATCTGCCTGCCACCCCCCCAGGCTTACAAGACCTCCCAAGGACCCAAATAATTTTGTATAAATTGTGCCATCTCCCCAGTTAAACGGGAGCCTGTGCACTGCCTGCACCCCCCCCACACCCCCCCTTCCCCAGTGGGTTTGGATTTGCAAACACAAGAAGCTGCTGAGGCTGTGGATGTGCTGGGAGAGAGCTGGGGCTCGGCGGAGGCCGGGTGGGAGAGAGCCAAGGAGGGGAAACACGATTGCTCCCCATCACGCAGGGATGCTGCTAAGGCACCGTGTAGAGCAGCAGCATCACTTCTGTGTCCGGAGGGTCCAGGGAGACTCTGGACCACGCAGCAGCAAGACCTGGGAGGGACTCAGAATAGCTATTTGAGTCTCAGCGATGGCTGAGCAATGCTAAGAACTCAAAAAAAAAGAGCAGGGGCTGGGCAACACGGCTGCGGATCTCAACTACTGTTACAACTCCGATGCAAACACACAGAGAAAAAAACCGGATCCTTCTGCTGGTGGATGGGGTCTTGCTGAGCGATAAGCTCTCAGGGAAGCAACCTGGGGATCACCGTGGGCAGGTCCAGGAGCACGTAACGTGATGGGCAGAAGCGGCCCCTTCCCCAAAGCCAGCAGGTTTGGGCAATGCGGGGAGAGGCAGCAAACCTGCAAATGTTGCCATGACTTTATAAATTTCACCTTCAGCAGGAGTCCGCCCTCATCGCCCCATCATCTCAGCAAAGATAGAGCAGAAATGGAAAAGATCCAAAGAAGTCCAACAAATAGTATCAATAATCCATGAGAAGAGATTAAAAAGATTTAGGACTATTTAGTTTGAGAAAAAGAGGGGATGGGATAGAGGTGAAGATAAGGAGGGCATGGCAGAGGCATACAAAGCAATGGCTGGTGTAGAGGAGGTGCAGCACAAATTTGCCCCTGCAGCACCAAAACAAGAGACATTCAATGCAATTAGAGGACGATACCTTTCAAACCATGAGCAGGCAGAACTGCAAGACTCCCTGCCACGAGGTTTCATGGGAATGTGAGTTCAGCAGGATCTACAACACCGGTGGCCATAAACCAGAACAACACTGGTGTTTGCCAGGATTAAATGGAATAAGATACAAACTGTCCCGTCCAGGATTTTGTACCTTTGAGGACTCTGGCATGGTCTCTGCTGAAGGCAGGACAGTGGGCTGGGGAAACAAACCTCTGGGGGTAATTCCTACACCTCCAACAGCCTCATGTTAAATAGCCCGAGGACAGGCCCAGAGCTACTGATGGGGAAACAGGAGCTGGATTTCAGCATCTGCCTGGAATAGATCCCATAAGCGTCCTTGAGGGACTTGGCCGTGAGATGAAAGAAATACATTTGAGGACCTATAAAAAAAGCAACAGTGAATAATAATACTTGGCACCTACGGCATGCCCTTCATCCCTGGATCTCAAAGTGAGTGCCTGCGACTCTCTCACGTGTGCCTCGAGAAACTGAGGCACGATGAAACATGGGCACACGTACAGCAGCTCAGCCAAGAGCCCACGGCTCCCGCATGTATGTACAAGGTATGTAAATATAAGCACTGCAGAAAAAGGAAAGCAGATCATAAATTCAGGGCCAGGTGGCTACTCAAGCAAGGCTTGGGGATGGAGGGAAGGATGCTGGGGGGCTCCTGTGGCATCAGCTCCATCGGGCTGCCCCATGGCCCTGCAGCAAACAGCATCCCCAGGATGACGTGGGGACACTGGGATCTGCAACCAAAGCAGCTCAGATGCCTCCCGCATAGCAGGGGGACGGTGGCACCGGCGGGAGGAGGGAGAGGTCACGCCTGGCTCGGGGCAGCGGGATAACGGGAGCAGCGGGATAACGGGAGCAGTGGGACCACCTGCTCCACCTGGTTTGTTCAGAGGGTTTTGCTGGTTTGCTGTAAGAGGCCAAAGAAGAGGATTATACAAGAGCCTGTCAGGAGGCCAATGACATTTATAAAGTATTAATCCCTGCAGTGTGTCACTCGCCAGCGTGTTTGATAGTGGCTCTGTGCTGGCTACCGTGGTCTCTTGCGCCTCTGCCGCTTAGGAGCAGTTTTGATATGCTTCAGGGTTATTTTAGTCACTTTTTCTACCAGGAATTCCTCCTCCTTCTGTCCCGCAGCTGATCACTCCTCCTGGAGTTACCGCGTGGTTTGCTTTGATCATCTGCTCCCTCCCTCCTACCCCAGGCCCCCAACTTGTCCCCAGACACAATCCCCAGTGCCGTCTCTGCCAGCTCAGCCCTATTTCATTTTTAAACGAGGCTTAAAAGACTCTTTATGGGGGTAACGGGGGGAGAAACAAATATTCTTCTGCCGTATGTATTCTGGCACCCACCGTGCCGATTGTCCGCCAGTCCCAGCCCAGCCTGGAGGCACCCGGCCGCGCTGGGGCTCAGGGAGCATCACACCACGGTGACACCGCGGTGACAACTTCTGGTGCTTGGCCGCCCTCGGGGAAGAGAAAATGAGCAACTGTAGCTTTAAAACAAAGATTAGATGCAATTTTCCCCCCCCTCTCTCCCTCCCTCTCTCTCTCTCCTTTTTTAAAGGGAACTTGTCAAGGTTTCCATCAATAATAGATAATGGTGCATCACTCTGGCAGGTTACACCCTCCGGCTGTTTTGATATTTTCCAGAGAATTTGTCAGCAATCTTACAGCAAAGGAGGGCTGGGGGAGGGGTGCGGGGGGGGGAGAGGCCTCATTAATTTTTTGTCATTTGCATTCCCACTGTTAAATAATGTATTGATTGCTCTTTCTCTCTCCCTCTTTAATTCTCTCTCTTCTGCGGTGTCTCGCAGCCGATGGCCCTCACTCCGTGACAGATGAGTTTGTCAGAGGCACCAGACAGCTCGCGCTCCCCGGGACGGGGCTGGGAGAGCTCAATGTGACCCCGGCACCGGCTCCAGCATCGCGACACAAGTCACAGCTCCAGTGGCACCAGCTCCTCGCAGGGGGACACTGAGATCTCCCTCAAACCAGTTGCTAAGACATCCCAGTCCATGACTTAGCGATTCACCTCCGTACCCAGCTCCTCGGGTTCGGGAGGTCAAGGACAACAGCGCATGGGTCCCAGCACGCTTGGATGTCATCAAAGGAAGAATTGCCAAAAAGTTGGAGGAATGGTAGCGATGCACAGCCGGGAAAACCATCGCCCCTGCCCTCGTCTGCTGCCCCGCTGCTGGTCGAGCTCCCCGGGCAGCTGTGGGGCTCTGCAAGAAGGAGCCGCTGGAAGAGCCAACATGGGCAGCTCTGACCTTGGGAAGGCAGGAAAATAGGAACAGGGAGGCAATTTTGCTCCTTCTAACTTCAGCAGCAATCTGCTTCCCTGTCCCTTCAACAGACCTGAGCCCAAGGCCCTGGGAAGCCAGATACAAGGTCCATTGAATTGGCAGCTGAGCTAAACAAGAATTTGCACACGATTAGGGCTTTGCTTGGCTTAATGCGGCTTGGCTTCCTTTTTAATTAATAAATACTTAATTACATAGTTAATATTTTAATATTTCCTTTTAAAAACGTCTGATTTAATGGAGTTACTGCCAGCTATTTGTTTTGTATGACTTTTATGTTTATCTTCCTCTTTCATTTCTCGTTTCTCCCTCCACCCACCGCTCTAATCCCCAAAGCTCCCGGTTGATCTTTGCAACTGGAAATTAGCAGCCGGGCTTTCAGCTGAAATGGAATCGGGCCCTTGGCGCTGACGTCCATCAGCCAAAGGTGCTAATGTGAGTTATTAGCACTCAGGTATTTCACCACAAATACACCAAACCCTGGGGAGGAGAGGAGAGGGGAGGTGAGAGAGCGCTGGAGCCACCCGGGGAGGGGAGGTGGGAGAGGAGCCGGGGTGGTGAGCGGGTACGGGGCTGGGGCTACCCCCAAGGTCACCCCCAAAGATGGGGAGAGCCTTGAGCCTGTGTTTGCCTTCCAGCCAAACCTTACCCACACGCACAGCTTGTCTCAGGAGCAGCACACCTGAACCCAGGAGAGGATGGAGAAGGGCCCCAGCAGTGAGGACGGAGGGGAGATGGACGTGACCTCCTGCAGCAGCGATGGCTCCGCACCTCCTCTCCTAAGCCCTTGGCTCCTTGCTCCAGCTCCTCTTGCTCCAGCGTAGCACCCACGCCAAGCCCGGCACGCAAGTGGGTGGATGCATTGAGAAAGACAGGGAATTAAAGCAGTTATGGCTTCCCGCATCCCTTCCTTCCCTCCCCGGGCAGCCTCCTGCCTCGCAACCAGCCCATCCGACCCATGAAGCCCAGCTTCAAAGCAGCGTTCCCACAGCACGGGCGGGCTGAGCCGTGGGCCTGTGCCTCACCTGGGGTGGGATATCTCCTCCAGCCTCTCCGGGGGAGCACGCACTGGGGAAAGTGGGTGGTTTTGCAGTAATCTCCATGAGCAGCCTGTTGGGATAATAAAACAAATAAACAGAAGAGTTATAGCCAAGGCACTCGGGGCACCATAAAACAGGCTAAAAGCAAATATAGCATCGTTAATCCATCATAAAATAACAGCCTCTTACGATCCTGAATGCATCAAAATGAACAGGAGACCGGCAGGGTCGCAATTCAACCAGGAATGTGTTGAATGTGAAGTAGGGCTGTAAGCGGCGCGATGGAAACAAACCCCAACCTGCCAGGTACCGGGTAAATCAGGACTCCGGGAACTCAGACCTTCCCACCCCGGTGGGTTTAAAACCAGTAGCACCAGTTCAGGCCAGGAAGAGAGGTGTGATACGTGCACCTTTGTCTTGTGGTCTCCCTGCTTCTGTTGCCTGAGAACTGGGATATTCCCAGTGGGGACGGCACTAGCAGAGGCCGGCCAGCTCGGTGCACATCTGGTGATGAAAGATGCGAGCACAGCCCTAATGTGGGGCTGGAGACATCGTCGGGGTCCCCATGGCTGAGCAGGGGGTGACCCAAGTCGCCGGCAGGACACGAGCACCGCGGTGCTGGGAGGATGCTGGGTCCCAAATCCCCGTGGTTGTGATGGGGCCTGGCTCACTCTGCCGGTGAAACCGGTGGTGACAGGGCAGCATGTCAGGAAAGGAGGAGATGAAACAAGTTGGGACGGAAACTTAATGGGACTCTTAAGTGCTCCGTCTTCCCCACTAATGAGGGTTCTGCATGTGCGAGGGCGAGAGAAGAAAACACACCGTGCACTAATAAAGCCCCATGACTTTGCTGACTGGAGGCACTGGCGCTAATGAAGTCACCAGAGAGTTGGGATTCCTCTGGCAGGTCTGACATTGTTCTGTATAACCGTTATTTTAATTCAGTCTGAGGAAACAACAATAAAAACAAAAAAGCCACGCACCGGTGGGACATGCCCCGGTGGCAGCTGATCCCTCCATTTTGCCCGGCGGCTACAGAGCCTGGGCGGGTGACGGTTTTGGGAATGGGGATGAAATGAGTTCCTCGAGGGACAGGATGTTCAGATCACCCACGGAGAAGCTCAGGTCGCCCCAAAGCTGGGCTACCAGGGAAACCCGAGCCCCATCCCAGAGCAAGAAGATGCCGTGGGGCTGTGCCAGAAGCCCTGGGGGGACGCTGGTGGCAGGAGATCAGATGCATGGAGAGGAGGGCAGGGACAGACAGATGGACAGACACTTACCACATTTGATTTCAAAGCATTTCATAAATGCCATATGCACACTTAGGGTGGCTGATGGAGAGCCATCCTTGGAGAAAACGCCCAGCAAGGACCGGTCGATAACCCTGCAGGCTGAAGGTTGTTTTCTGAAAGCAATGGCCTTATATATATTTATTTATTTATTTACTAAAATATACACCCTAAACATATTAATATATTAGTATATTCATATTTAAAATTAATATAGTAATAATATCCCTACATGTACACACACACACATATATATAATAAGCTCAGGGCCTCAGTCTGGCACCACCAGCAGTGACTCTGGCAGACATTATTTTTGGAAGCCTCACAAATGTCCACTGGGCGCCCCATTTCTTGCTGCAGCATCTTTTATTTGAGCGGAGACGTTAAGGAGGAGCCGCTTTGCCATCCGGGAGCCGCCGGTGCCCGGCTGTCCTCGCTGTCACCTCGGCGGGCAGAGAGGAGCAGACGGATGCCCCTCGGGGTCCTTTGGTCCCTCTTCTTAATTAGAAACCTCATCTCTGAGTCTTACGTGCCCTTCCGCAGGGTTAGTCGGTCTCACCTGCTTAATCCTGGGAGATTTTTTCTGGTCTCTTTTAAAAAATAACCCAACCACCCCAAACCCTTCAGTCTTCTTTCAATTCTTTTCATTTCACCTCATTTAATTCCTTGCCAGCTTAATGACTTGGTAGTAATGAATAAGATGAAAATTAGGGCTTAATAAGTGTTAAGGAAAGACGGTTTTCTTGCTGATGAAGGGAGCGTGCTGGTGGGAAAGCAGAGCCTGGGGAGAGCACAGAGATAACCCCAAAAGCTCTTCCTGACCTTGAGACGGGCATTGCCAACTCTGGGCTGTAACCAGCGACAGTGAGAGGCTGCAGCCGGGACCGGGGACACGCCAGTTCCCAGAGAAGGATGCTGGAGGGAAGCGCGATGGGATGGACACGAGAAGGGGCTGGCACAGGGGGCTGCTGGAGGGGAGGTGACGGTGCCCAGCTCAGCATCCCAAACTTCCCATTGCTTTCTGGCCAGGGCAGGGGCTGCGCTTTGGTCTGCAAAGCCCTACAGCTTCTGGTGGGGTGGCACCCGCTGGGTCTGCGGCTGGGGACCTCAAAACCCAGTAAGCCAGCGGTAAACCCAGCCCCAGGGCTGTGGTTGTGGGACCAACACTGCCGTAAGATCGCCACGCAAAACACTGACTTGCCACCGAGTCCGCCTGCAGGGCCAAATTCTTGTCTGGTCACCTCTGTGCTGGCGTTACGCCTGGATCAGCATCTGGCTGCGGGTGGCATCAAACTGGTAGAAACATAATAGTGCGCCCGCTGCTTTGTTTGCTGGGGGGGTGCCTGCGGGTGTTCTCCCATCGATGCAGCATCGGTCTTCCCTAGGAACAGCCCGGTACCGGTGGGTGGGTGGGATGGTGTTTTGCTGTCTCAGCCGGAGCGATGAACCTGCTGAGTCAGCAGAGGCAGCGCTGGCAGGAGCCGCAGCATAACGCTGGCAGACCTGGAGCAGCCGATGGTTACTGGTACCCGAGCACTGCAGGCACGAGCACGATCGTCGGCACTGGCTGTGCCGGTGAGGATGCCAGGATATAAAATCAGATCAGCCCTGGCCTCTACCACGAGCGCAGCTAATGACAGGCCAGCCAGCAGCTCACACTGCATTAGCTGACTCTGGACGTACGCTCTAATTAATGATAATATTGGGACTGACAGGTAGATCAGGGGAAAAAAGGTGCAGAACTAATTGACCTGCCAGAAAACATGTCCAACAAGATTCACCCCCCACCCCCGTGCACACCCAGCCCCTCCGTAACACAAACACCCCCCTGCTATCCCCCAGCCAAACACGGGGCAAATGCCCCCGGCGAGTCCGAGTGCCGGGCGCTGGCACGGCCGCACCGCAGGCAATACTGATGACTTCCTAATGGGCCCTGAGAGCCGTCTCCATCTCTGCTGCCGGCCACGTTATTTGAGCGAGCGGGTCCTCAATCATCTCGTTTGCGGGACCCCCTGGCCGTCCCCTGCTCCCAATCTCTTTTTGGTGCCACCAGCGCTTTTTCCTCCCAGAGATTGGTTTGCTCCTTCTGCTCCCAGGCGCTGTCACTTTGGAGATGATGGTCATTTTTAAAGTGCTTGCTCTTGCTCTTTCGATTCTTATTTTACTTCCCTTGGAGTAACTGGGCACGACCGAGTGAGACTACCGGATCCGAGCCCCAGTTACTTCGTCTGGGTGGATCCGCAGAGGGCTCTGAGCGCAGCCCAGGTTAATTCGGGGCACGGCTGTTTTGGAAGGAAGGTTTTACCCAAAGCAAAAGCATAAATCCCAACACCTCTAATTAACCCCAAAAGCCTGCCGGGTGGCGATGCCGGCAGTTGCGGCTGGGGCTGAGGAATGGGTCCGGCCCTGCCGCCATCCTTGCTTCACTTGGCTGAGCGGGGCCGTGCCAAGAGCTGTGCATCGCCACGAGGCCACGGAGGAGCCGTTTGGGTTCGGTGTAAGAGCATTTTCCATTAAAGCCACGCGCTGGAGGACTGGGGTGGATGCATATCCATACACCCACGCTGGGACCATGCGACATTACACACATGCAACTTTAATTCCAGCATTTCCAGATGCAACGAGACACTGAAATCCAACGACCATGAAGCGTTTGCAGGCAGCAGAGTCAGAGCTGTCCTCCCATCGCCTCCTCCTTTTCCAGGTGCAGAGACGAGGTTTTGGGCAACACAGGGGGATTTTAGTTCCCCTTTGCAAGGAAGAGAGATTTTCTCGTTGCAGGGACTAGAGGCAGTTAAATGGGTTTTCCCATGTAGGGGTCAGCTGAGCTGCTGAAATCCTTATCCAAGGGTGATGCAGGTGGAAAAAGACCTGCAGGCTGAAGAGGAGAGTGCATGAGGAGCTCAAAGAGATGGGGGGAAACCACTTCAGGCTCAGGAAATTCCATGAGCCAAACCCAGTCGACACTAAAAAACTATTAGAAGGCTCAAACACAAAATATAAGGGGACATCAAACACCTTGACCTGTTCCTGCTTGCTCTTGTGCATCTGCTTATGGCTCCTATGAGAGGCAGGAGACCTAAAAAACACTAAAAAGCCACTATTTTGTGGCAGGTACCTCCAGCAAACCCCAGGGGGGATGAGCGTGTAGGAAACCCCGGCCGGGCGAGCCAGTGCAACTGGAGGCGGCAGTGGGAGCTGCACTGGGCTGGGCTGGGCTGGGCTGGTGGGCGCCTGCTGCCGGCGCCCGGGCTGGGTGATGAGGGGGTGGGTGCATCTATTTCGAGGGGAATGCGTCGTGCTGGGAAAATAACTGAATTAGATGGGGAAATTTATTCCTGCTGGCACTATGTACTATAGATCCATAAATAATCAGCCCTTAAAAGCAATTGCCTCAACTAAATCAGAGAGGCACATAAACATCCCAAAGCTGCATGACTAATAAGGGGAAATTATACTGTAGAAGAGGCTTCGCTTACTCGCCTTCATGCCCATGCGGCTGAGCCCATCCAAACGCGACGGCGCAGACAGCGATGTGTGTGAAACCTCCCCAAAGCTTCGGGCTGGCGATGCTGCTCCCACGGCAGGGAGGGCTGGGAGCAAATCCCCTGACGGTCCCTTTTCACCAGCTGTGGAGGAAACAGGACGGAAGGGGAAAGCAAATGATGCTCTTTTTGCAGGAAAAAGGCAATGGCCAAGGAGGGGATGTGGGATCTGTCCCACCGACGTACATCCCCTGGGTGCTGCAGCCTCATGCTGCTCCCACGCATGAGGCTCTGCCAGACCAGCAGCAGCAGAGAAACCCCTGGAAACCTCTTACCTTTCTAGTGTCCCTTTGGAGAAAGCTCTGCTTGGACAGTGCTGGAATTGTTTTCCCAGTGTCCTGAGAGAGACTATGTGTCCCACAGCGCAGAAAGGGATCTGCACGTGGGACATCTCCTGCGAGGAAGGTGCTGCGGCTGCTGCCAGGAGAGACATGGGAATCACCAGGGTGGACACGAGGGTGCATGTGGGCATGCACGAAATGCCAGGTCTGCGAGACCTCATCAATGGCATGAAGCTGAGCAGGGAAGAGTCTTCCCCCTCCCCTGGGGTCTGGGTGCTGCAGCATCCCCATCCCCTCCACCCGGACCAGACCCTGTGTACCTCGATGCATTGCTGCCAACAAGCTTTCATTCACTACCAACCAGAGAGCAGCACTTGAATTCAAAAGGATGCTCCAATCCCCAAACCCTCTTTTAAATTTTTTTTAATAATTTTTTTTTTATTATAAGACTTACAAGTGTCATCCAAGTCTGGTCCTGCTGTGGCAAGCAGCTTCAAAGAGCCCCTCCACATTAAAATCGGACGCTGCTCCTGCACAGCCCGGGATCAGAAACACCTGCAGTGGGGATCGATCGCCTGATTAGAAGGGGAATTGATTGCCCCAACCTCATTAGCATATCGTTAGTGCTGACCCCATGGCTGGCCCCACTCGAGTGGGCCGTGACCTGGATGGATTAGAAAGCGCAGTGTGCAGAGGAGGCATGGGAAATCAGTAAAGAGGAGATGGCGAGGCGAAAACCCCAGTCGATAACATCCACCTCCTTATCCTGCTGAGGCTTCAAGCGCTTGACACCCATCGGCCCCGGGAGCATCGCAGGCGGATGCAGCTCCTGGGATATGGTCCCTCGCCCATAGCGGTCCCCAAGCAGAGCATCCCTCCGGGGGACCATGGAGGGTTTCTTCGGGAGCTCCAGCCCTTTTGAACGTTGACTAACAGGTTTTTTTTTAGTGCTGTGAGTCAGTAGCCCCATATAGGATTTCCATCTGTGCTGTGTGAGGCCTCGCCAGACTGTTTTTTAGGCCTCCATCCAAATAAAGCTGAAGAACTAGTTGGGTTTGATTTGTTGTGGTTTGGTTTTTTTTCTTTATAAGTTTTGCACACAAAAGAAGGGGAGAGGAGCCCGTGCTGTTCCCGAGGCCCCAGCCAGCCCAAATCTCCCCAGGATCCACCTTGTGAATGACTTACCCAAGGTCAGGAGACAAACCTGCAGCGAAGAGCCTGGTCCAGCCTGGTACCAAACGGGCAGCGAGTCGCACCGAGGGGATGGAGAGCCCCCAGGGCCTGGCTTTGCAGAATAATCTGGGTTTGTCCTGTAGACTTGGGCTACGGCACGTCGCAGCTCTGCTATTGGCATCCGAAGGGACACAGAAAGTATTTCAGTTTGATCAAAGGACCAAGGATAAGCCTCTGGGAATGGGTGGAAGGAGCAGCTTCATCCAGAGACCTGGGATAGCTGCTGCCCAACGCCCCAGGGTGACGTTCACCCTGAGCCAAGCTCCAGCCCCATCCCTGGAAGCCCCTCGGTGCCTTCTGGGACTTTCAGGCTCTCCTCTGGATCAATTTGCAGAGGAATCCCTGTGCATCCTCTGCTTTCAAGTGGAGAAGCGATCCCCAGCCCCGGGGAGGGCAGGAGCACTAGAAATGAAATCAAACATGCGACACCAGCCCTGATATTTGAGTGCAAGCTCTAATGAAATCCTGGCGTTGGATGGGAGCAGAGTGGGCGTTTTTCCAAGGCCCCGTTAAACACCCAGGGCTGTTCAGGAGGACTCAGTGCCAGCAGCCAGCCCGAGGGTCCCAGCCAGGCTGGGAGCCCCAGAGAGGTCATGGCCACATGTGCAAGAGCAGGATTATCCAGAAAGTCTGTTCTCAGACATCCTTTGAGCACCCAGGATCAGTTCTCTCCTAGTTTTTTGTTTTAAAAACCTGATGTGCAATGTGCTGGACAATGCCAGGAGCACGTGGGGTCCCCCGCAGCCCCCTGCCCTTGCTGTGCTGGGGGATGTGGGGATCCCACCTTCCCCACCGTGCCTGCCCCGTCTGTAGGATGGAGGTGCCTGTGTCTGACTGAGAGCAGCGCTCTGGCTGTTGTTGAGGTTTATGATGCGTTTTCAAAGTAAAAGGTGCTAACAGCAAATAAATTCTGGTTTCCCAAATAATCAGCACAGATTTGGCAAAAAAGGGGTTTCCTTGCTTCCTCGCTGCTGTTTGGGACGTTGCTGCGGTGAAGCTGCCGGCTCCAGCCTTGGATGCAGTGGTATTCCCACATGGGATGAAGTCCTCCACGCCGATGCTGTCCATCAGCTCTCATTACGGTTCATTTTCTACATTGGGTGAATTACTGCGGGAGACTCCTTGCCAGCAGTCCGTGTTCAGCCCTTTGCCGGATACTCTTAACACAGCAAATTAATTAGCAGTGAAGTGATAACTACCCGTGAATCTCATAACCGTAATTGCACCGCAGTACTCCAGCGAGGAGCATTTGATCTCCTATTGATTAATGAAACACGTTTCCCCCTTTCACAAGATGTCTCATTTCCCACTGGCTTTCGAGCCACCATTTTTGAAGAGGAATAACTTGACCGAGGAAGAGCCGGAGCACAGGAATCGCAGCTGCCTGCGGGATGGATGCAGCAGCCGGTGGTCGTCGCCCCGACGCTTGCAGCAGTAGCGGGGGGAGAGAAGAGCGCCCAGGGACCGCACGCATCCTGCAGCATCTTTCAGCTCCCAGGAAACATGGGACAGAGCCCTGATCCCTCCCATTTTTTGGCTATGGAGCCCCGAGGAGGCACATCGGAGCCAGGTTGGTCACACAGCTGGCGTGGAGGTAGCACGGAGCGATGCTGCGCAGATCCCATGGATACAGCTCCGAGACAAAGCGCTCGCTCTGTCCCCTTTGCAGCGGGACAGAGAGGGCAGCTGCTCTGCTCTTCACCTGACTGGCAGGGACCGTGTTTTGAGCAGCTTTTTTTCCAAGAAAAAAACCTTCCTGAGCTTTCCTCGTGTTTTTCCAACTCCAAGAAGGGCGAGTGCCCCTGCTCCCTTCCAGCTCCAGAGGAGCCTTGTCCCACTGGGCACCAGGCTCCACCGCCCCCGAGATGGAAACAAGTAAGCAGGATTCATCTGAATTACAGTGACCCTTCCAACCCCAACGCTTTACAGGAATGATTACACATTATTTCATGAATAAGTAATGTCTCGCCGCAGATTTCCACCTGTTCTGAGCGTTTCCCTGTGCTCTCTGTGGCTTTCAGAAAGGGAGTTGGAAACAGAAATCTATTTTGCAGGCAGCAGAGATGTTTGAAGCCTCCTTCATCCCGCGTTTCAAGTGTTTATCTTCTCTCGGCGCAGCTGTGCCTCCTTCGTGGCAGGCGGGTGTGACTGAGCAGATCAAGCTCTTGACGTAAAGTTTTCGCTGCTGCAGGTCCATCTCCTGGTCCAAAGGAAAAGTTGTCATGAACATCATTAAGCCACCAAAGAGAGAAACAAAAACCCTGCTAAACTGGGTTGGCAGCTGGATCCCAGAGACTGACTAATTCATTAGCGGATTAACCATCCCCGTGTCCAACACAGGCGACTTCTGTGTCCCTTTGCTCACCCACGAGGGGAAACCCGGGGTCTGCGGGAAGATGCCGGGCTGGCAGACACGATCGCCACGCTGCAGAGGGGAAGGCAGAAAAGCCCTCGTGTGCTTGGCATGGTGGAGATAACTTACTGTTGTTTAAATATCTTCCTTTTCTATGCAACAGGCCAAGAATTAAATAGCGAATATTGCTTTACTGTCCCCTATCTCCTCCACTCACCCGGTAAAAGGCAGGGTTATAAAAACTGCCATGGCCTTCAGGATTAAAAAAAAAAAGATAAAGGCACCAAAAATTCCCCCCCAAGCTTCCTCTTTCCTTCCCTTGTCGAAATAAGCAAATGAAAAAAAAATACTGAAAATGTTTTGCCATGAAACCTAATGTCTCACATTCTTTAGATGTTCCCCCTCTTTACAAAAATAGTGTTGGCCAAATTTAGTTATTTTAACATCATTTCAAAACAGAGTCAAGATACTCCTTTTTTAAAGTATTATGAAGAAATATTTTGACATAAAACCCAACCCTCCATTCATCAACTGCTCGTCTAATTCAGCACAGGTTCATGAATAATTTCCATCAGCCTGAAACCACTCATCGCTGATGACACTTAGCCCAAAGCGCCCGTATCGATGTGGGCATCTTCTCCCCTCTCAGGAGACGCAGCAGCGAGATGCCCATCAGCTCCTGGGAGCTGAGGACCTGCAGGACTTGCTGGGAAAAGTGACCCCAAAGTCCCTGGGAGTCTTCCTCTGGGTCCAACGTAGAGCAGACTTCATCCCGTCTTCTTGCTCTACAGCAAATGAAAACCAGGATGAGTGAGGCGAAGTGGTGCAAAACCTACCAACGCACCTTCCTCCCTGCGACACGGGAATGTCCCGATAAACATTTTGGACCAGATTTGCTGTTCTGGCAAACAAGAGCTCTTTGGAACAGCAAAGAAAATCCCACCCTGGAGCAAAAGCCATGAAACAGGGGTCCGTGGGGTCTCTAAGGGTCCGGCCCCAACCCCAGCCCCTTCGTGGGGCAGAGCGTGGGTCTGTCCCTGAACGCCTGGAGAAGACCTCGGCTGCGCTGAGCACGAGGGGCTGCGACGGACACGTCTCCGGTCTCAGCTCTTCTCTCTCCATGGGGCTGCAGAAGCCCCCAGCTCAGCCTCACCCAGCTGCAAACCCCGCTCCCCGGGAAGGGGCTTTCTGGGCTGGGACAGCAGCGCTTGGGGGTGATCCGGGGGGGTGGGAAGGCAAAAAGCTCCCGTCTCGCCTCCCTCCTCCTCTCCACGGCAGGCTGATGGCAGCATCAGCGCACGCTGCCCTCATCGGCTTTCTGACCTCTCCACACGTACCTTACCAGTGCAGGGGCTGCCTCTTATTCTCTTTTCCCTAAATAAACTTCTCTACAGCAAAGATTTTTCTGCACTGATTTGTATTAGCATTAGCGGGTCCCCCCCAGATTTGGCTGCGGCTGCAGGATGCCTCCCTGCACCGCCTGCCTCTGCCGCGAACCCGGCTGTAAACCAACACAGGAATCTGAGTCTACAACTTCTGGCTGACTTGCACCTGAATATTTTTACCATTAATTTTTTCCTTATGAAATGTTTTGAACCCTGTTTTCCCTTCCTGGGATCTCCTGGAGTCAGCACGTGGGTGTTCAGTGCAGTTTTACAGCATCCAGCTTCGCAGCCAGCGTTCATCAGCGGCGTTACGCTGGAAGCTCTTCTCCTTACGTTTGCAGCTTTGCACGGTTGACGTTAAGGTGTTGGTAAAGATCTAACCAGGGGTCCCAGCTAACAAATGCTACCAGATAACCTGGGAAACATTAAATGCTGGTTAAAGCACCTGTATGTTGTCGCAGGGGTTTAGCCCAGGGGCTGGGGGCAGTTTTTATAGCCCGGGCTGGCCCTTTGAGCAGCAGGACAGATGCTCCCAGGGGCTTTGCAGTCCAGCTTTTCTAGCAACACCCCCATATCCGTGCCCAAACACCACCAAGGAAAGGTCCTCAGCCCCCACTGAGCCTCCCCAGGTGTTTTTTGCCAACAGCCCCAACCATCCCCTCTCCCACCCGTGCCGCCGTGCGCAGAGCTGCTCCGACCCTCCTTTTCCAAGGGGATCCGAGTGCTGCCTGTGGGGAGCAGACAGCAGTGGACGAGCTGCAGCCTCAGTTCCCACGATGGTGAGACAGAAACCGAGGTGTTATTCAAACCCCCTTGAACTTCAGGGCTCGGAGCGGCGCGGGCGTTGCAGATGCCTGCGGTCAGAGGTGGATGCGAGGTTCTCCCCAGGCGCACGTGAGCAGGGGATGCCCTTGGGAAGCATCTCCCTTCAGGCAGAGGTTAAAGTTTCACCCGGCGCTGAGACATCAGACCGTGCCCTGGCACAGCTTGGCTGGTGCAGCCATCTACCCGCAGTGGGCTGCTGCCTCTGCCACAGCCACCTGCTGAGAGCCAGAGGAACAAAACAGGCCTGTGCGGGGGAAAAAAAAATTAAAAAAAAAAAAAAAAAAGAAGAGGAAAAAGAAAAAGGAGATTAGAAATTATAAACGGCAACAGACAACAACAACAACAAAAATATACAGCTTTCTCCTCAAACTGTTCTTTTAGTCCCAACAGCATCTGCTGCGCAGAGCTCGCGTCTCAAAATTCACAGCTGCTCAAAAAAACCCAAAAAGCTCATGAATTATTTATCCCCGCTCAGATCAATCCTTCAGCGTGCTGTCAGTGAGGAATCAAAGCCCCAACAAGGCAGGCAGGCGAGGAAGCGGCTTCCAACCCCCCCCGAGCGGCCGGCGGGTCCGTCGGCTCACGTGCCGCACCTCGCCCGCTTCTCTTCCCATCCCCAATCCCTGTCCCCATCCCTGTCCCCATCCCTGTCCCTGTCCCCGTGCGGCCACGGTGCCCATGCCGGCAGGAGCCCAGCACACACGCCCCGTTTCTGAGCTCCTTCCAAGACCCTGCGTATTAATAATTGATGGCAAAAGCTTATTTTAAGGCACGTAAGTCACCTTGGTCCCCGGGAGGCTTCTCTCCCTCACCCCCAAATCCAGCCTATTTCCACCAGCCCAGCACTAATTGAGGACGCTTTATTCCCGACTCTGCCTTACCCACGGTGACTCCATCTCCTGCCTGCAGCCTCTGAAACTCTTAAAATCCTGTACCTCTCGCTGCAGCCAGCACCTGCCTCCTCGCCGTCTCTTTTCCCCTGCAAAGTGACAGGGAAGTTAAAAAAGAGCAATTGCAGCAGCCGAGGGAAAGAACCGTCCCTGACCCCGTCCCCACCATCCTCTGTCTCTTCAGGGCTCTGCAGGTGTCTTTCACGGAGCTGCAGATGTGGAGGAGAGCAGAGGAGAGGGGCACAGAGGGACTGGAAAAATATTGCTTGTCCCCCCTGTCTGGTACGGAACGGGGCTGGGAGTGGGATGGAAAGAGAGGAAATGTTTCCGCTTATTTTTCTCTTTGCTTTTCAGAGGAAAAATCCAGCCTTGCAAAGAGAGATGGGCAACCTCCCTGCACGCAGAGATGCTCCAGGCTTTGAATCGTGACCGGGAGAGTTTCCAGGCTCTTCCCTCGTCACACCAGCGAGGTCGGCTCTCGCACGAGGGTTTGCACGGGGAGCAGTGCAAGGCGATGCTGGTGCCAGGGCAGTGGGGACAGGACGGCAGAGCCGCTCGCCAACCCGCAGCCCAGCGTGCTGCAGCAAAGCACCCCGATGTGTTAACTCAGTACCTTGTCTGGTTACTTTGGAGATAGGTTAGAGGAAAGCCATCGTTTCTGAATTTCAGGACATTTTACATCTTTACTGACAGCAGCGAAGAGCCCAGCACTGTATCCACTCCAGAACTGCTCTCTTTCCCACAAGCTCCCCAAACCAGCCCTAATTCACTTGAAGGCCCCCAAAACACTGCCCTATTCCCTGGGTGAAGACCTCTCCTCCTGAAAGAGCTGATTTGGTCTGTCTTTCCCACCCTGAGCCTTGTGCTGTCAGAGCTCTGGTTTCAACCTCCTTCCTACAGTATCTCTCCTAGAGCATCTCCGTTTTCCCGGGCGGATGCAACGCTGCTTAATTAGTCCCTGCAAAGCCCTGGGTCTGTTGTTAACCACCCTTCTGCTCTCAGTCCGGAGTGTATTTTGCGATGTTGCTGCAGCTCTGCTTCTGCAAAGCCCAACCACGGCTCAGCAGTCAGAGAGAAATGCAAGGGCATGCGCGGGAGCCGGCTGCACCCAGACCCCGTCCCTTGCCATGCCCGGGGTCCTGCACCAATTTGCCTTTGCACAAGCCCTCTGGCAGGCAACTCGCTGCCAAAAACCCGGAGAAACTGCATTTCCCGCTGCCTTAACCTGCCTGTACCTTGCAGAGCACAGGGCTCAGCTTTTCTACCAGATGCTGCCTCGGCTCCCCCCGCTCCAGGCTGTCCCCAGCCAACACCGCCACGATGCTCTGGGAGAGCATCCAGCGCAGCCCTGAATTCCCACAGCACCTTCCCTGGTGCAAAGCCATTTATCACCGCGTACAAACAGCTCGCTCGCTAAAGGCCACGCCATGACAAAACGCCAATAGGTGTATTTACATTCAATATGTCCCGTTAATCTGGCCTTCAGAAAGCGTCTGCTGAATCTGTCCTTTCGTTCCTGGGCATCACCTCTTTAATCAGTCTCTCGTTACTGATCACAGATTGATTTCAGTTCCAGTAGCCAATAGGTTTTCCTTTTAATTTCCAGCATCACGTTTAATTAAAGCAAGGTGGGTCTGACCCCATCAAATCATATCAAAGTCTGTCTAAGCCCCAGGTGAGTGAAAACACCAGCATAAATTATTGATCAATCTTTGTTCAGATTAATCTATCACTGCCTTTCCCTGGGCAGCGCAAGGACAGAGCTCACGAGATGTTTGGCTCGTGGCAGCTCTTTTGCGGCTGCTCAGGACACGGTGGCATCTCCAGCCAGGGACGCACGGCAAAAACCTGCTCCCCGAGAGCATCGTGTCCCTCAGCCCCTTCTCCCAACAAATCCCAGCCCTGGGGCAGACTGGGTGCAGGCTTCACCCTGGGAGATGTTGCTAAACTTCTAGAGTTTGTCAACCTCTGGGAGAAGGATGCAAAGTGCAGTGAGAAGTGCGATTAAAAAAAATAATCTCTGTTTCTGTACTAAGCCCAGACTAAAGGCCCTTGGGCTGGAAGAACAAGTGGTTTTCCCCCATCTGGGAGGCCCTGGAGCTGAAGGGTCAGCGCGAACGATGCTCGGGGCACAGAGACCCTTCTCCCCTGCCTGGCCACTGCCACAGATTTCCAAGTGCTCAGTGGAAACTACCACAAAGCTTGTACCTGGAGGCGGTTTTACGGCAGTGTACAGAGAAGATGAGGACCGACAAGAGGTGGCTGTGATGGGGAGAGAAAACTGAGCAGAAGGACATAAAGGCAGGTGCCCGCCGGTGCCGGTGAGGTTTGCCCCGGGTGAGCACCGCTGGCACCAGCCCCGAGCCGGGAGGATTTTCTGTCCCTCCCGGGCTGTGCGAGAGCCTGAGCTCAGAAATGATCCTGAAATGCTAAAAACCCTAAAGCAGAGCCTCCTAGCACCCGAGAGGTCCTCTGTGGCTCTGCCGGAGCTGGCTTCTCCGGCACTGCAGCAACCCAAACCTGGAGAGCAAACACGCCTTTCGGATTATGAATAAAGATCGAGCTGAGGCATCCCGCCCGCTCCCGCCAGCAGCCGGCTCTCCTGCCTGAATACTAATTGCTAGTCTAAGCTGAGACCACTTAAATGCAGCTTTGGAGCCAGGGTCTGGAAGAGGCCATGGTGTATTTGCACCATTTGGGGGGAAAAACAGGTGGTTTTGCTGGATCCAGAAAACTTCTGTTCTCGGAGTAAACTTTGGATGCTGCCAAAACCTGAGAGGGGTGAAGGGCTGGATAGAAATAGCTGGAGACTGGGGAGGGATTGCCAACAGCATCAGATCAGCTTGTGAGTCAGCAGCATTAGCTCTCACCTCAACAAGCAATCTGCAAATTGTGCAAATCTGCTTTTCACAGTTCACCTCACCTGCTAAATGGCCTCAGATTTACAGCTTGGGCGTTCACGCTCAAAAATGACTGAGTTAATGAAGAAGCAGAAGGGGGCGGGGGGGGAATGTGGTGCTGTTAAAACAAACACACAAGAGTTTGGGTTTCGTTTGAGGAGATGGCTGCAGCCGTCCCGCGCGAGGTTTTGTGCCACTCGATGCTCAGCTGAGCTCGTTTTGCAATTACATCCCCAGAAACACCTGAGACCGGTTCCTGAGCCGGGCATCCCTTTTGCTTCCCTATTTTTCCACCTGCTTGCTGCAGCTGCAGCCCCTGTCTGAAGCCCTCACCGTGCAGGGGAGGGGATTCTTTGATCAGGTAAAGATTTCCAATCCTTCTGGATTAAAACCCTCCCATCATCAAACGCAAACCGGACAAGGGGATCAGTCTATGCAAGGAGAAGATGAAAGGGGCTGTGTTTCCCCTCCCTTTGTAAAGTGGCGAGATCAATACTACGTTTCCACTGGGATAAAAGAGCCAACTCGGCTGTGGGGGGAATTGCCTGGGAAGGAGGAGGCAGGAGGAGAATGAATCAGTAGAAAGAGCCACCCCAGGGTTTACCTTTAAAGTATTTTTAGCACCGAGCTTGGGAGAAAAAGCTGCAACCGAATAGTTCAGAGCAGGACAAGTAGAGGACATCTGCGTCTCGTGGAGTTACCTTTCTGCAAAGGTCCTCAAAGCAGAGCTGGGAACGAAGAGAGAATGTCACGGCGAGTTCGGCTGCTTCTTGCGCTGAGCTTCTTGAAAGCGCGTGAAAGGAGGATGGTGGCTTTAAAGCGTCTCTTGGGGTCTCACCCCTTGGCTCTCAGATCTTTAAAAGAAAATCTACCAGCTCTTCCCACAGGGCTGCGTGTGGGAAGGTACCTGTTAGTCCCACATGTCTGAAATCTCGGTGTTCAGAAACCATTGGGTGATGTGCTTGATAATCTTCAGCATTTCACGGAGCTGTGCCACCATTTGGCCCCTTCAGTGCCATCCTGGCCCCGAGGCTGAACCACCACCTCTCTGAGCGAAACACCAGTGCCCACGCTTTGCTGCGGGCCGGCTTTAATGCCGATCTATGCACCAGGGGCTTTTCCACAGGCACAAGCAGTCAGCCACCTTTTCCCACAGAAACTGGGAATGTCAATCCCATTACAATCCTTAATTTAAACGGTGTTTGCTCTCTTTCCAGATAATGTCATCTTAATGTTCTCCAACTGGCTACTATTAATCTTGTACCGCAGACAGACAGATCATTATGAATGGGGGGAGCGGGGGGATCTGTAGCACAGATTGATCAAGCATGTTACAAAAAAGTGATGTGATTTATGTCTGTATTACACCACATATTAGGATATTTCTGTAAGCTGGCCCCTGAGCAAATACGAGTACGTGCCCCCCACACAATAGCATTGTTTCTTTAACTAGCTGTGTAAACACAATATGGAGACATTTAATGGGGTATAATTAAATCCTGGTGGGAGAAACACCTTCCTACAAACAGCGGTTGGAAAAGAGGTCAGTCCAGTGCATCTCTGGCCTGTACTGGGGACCTGACATGTCCCCTGCCCCAGCACTGCGCATGGGGCAACGCGAGGATAGTCGGGTCTTCTCCCTCTTCTTCCTTTTTCTCCCCCAGCAATTTCAGGCTTCATTCCTTCTTCCCGTGCAATGCAACTGTGAGATGAGCATCAAACAGTTCATCCCTTCTCATCCAGCAGCCCTAAGCCCAGATGCCGTGGACACCCCTCCAGCATCCCTACACCCTGCACCGGTCCAGAGGTCCCAGGCACCCGCACCTTCTGCCGAGCCTCATTCCTCCAGCACATCCCACGCTCAGACAGACACCGTGGATGACACCCTTGGAGATGTTATTAAGCCAACGGTAGGATCCGGGCTCTTTGCCCAGACCCGTCTCCGACCTCTTACGGCTTCAGGGGTTCACAGAAGCCGACCCACGAGCTACCTCTATTTTATTCAGCCTGATAAAGCATCTCCTCTTATGCTAGAGCATCACCTCATGAAGTTTAACAGCTGCTGCATTCCCTCCCAGAGATCGTTGCATTGCTGCACCCTGGGACCAGTCCAAGATCTATTGAAGCCAGTGGAAAACTCCCATTGACATCAATCAATCCGAGATTAAAAAGGGTTTGTAAAGCCTGCGATACCTCAGGGATGAAAGATAAAAATATAACTATTTTCAAAATTTACATTTTAAAGAAACCCGGCTTTCCATGGCCAATAAAAACCCAGCATTGCCTGTTGTAATGAAAGTCAGGAAATTGTTCTCATCCTACAGACACCGAGCACAGGGGGAAAGCTGCTGAAACCTAAGCACAAACTTGGAGGACAGAGTGAAGCCTGTGTGCCAAACCCCACTTCTGAACTCGCATCGAAGAGTGGTACAAGCCAGGAGACTCTTCAGCACTGATGGCCTTTGAGTGCAATAAGAAAGAATAGCAAATAAACCCTACTTTTTGCAGCAACCTCGAAATAATGGAGGAAGAGGACAAAATGCCAGGTATCCAAATGTGTAAGTTATTTCTTTGGAATAGGAGCCTAAAAAGGAACAGCTTTATCTAAGGCTGGTAAAACAACAGAATTAAAATAGCATTAAAGTAGACCAAGAACATGTTACTCTGTGCTAACAGCCTTGCAAGAGAAAGTTTTGGTTGGCAGCACCAATTTAAAATGCAGCTTACAAATCAGTGACTGAGACGTGAGGTTTTTTTGTTTCTGTTTTTAGTGGTTTTTTTATTTAATTACTTTGTCTTCTGAATGCCCTTTAAAAGCTTTACTTTTTCCGTGCTGCATCTCAACCAAGCAGTTTTCACACAGTGCTTGTGCAGAGCTCTGATGGCACTATACTTGGGAAAAAATAAAGTAAATCCACTTTTAATCTCAAGGGCTGAAGGTGTTACTTTTTGTTTATATCACCACTATTTAATGATAAATATTTTCAGCGCTTCTGATAACCTGGGTGAGGGCATATCGATTTCTCTACCTTGTGCTATAAGGTGGCTTGTATTAAAAAAGAGATAACTCAGCTCTTTTCTAGTTTGGAGCCTGCTAGGAAAAGGCCCGTGTTTGACTGCTTTTTGAGTGGTGATGAACCACCCCCCTTCCCCCATCCCCAAGAAAACCCTTGAAAAATGTTCTTAGAAGAAAAATACATACTAAGCTTTCTGCTGAAAAATAAATACTAAGCTTTCTGTAACAGCCCACTAACAGTAAAACAACCAAAAAAATTAACAGCAGCAAACAAATTGGTTTAGAAACTGAGATGTCAAACATGGGACTATACCCAAGGATTAGAGCTAAATTTGTGAAGAAAATGTAGTTTTAAAGCCTCTTGAGCAAGTGTGGGAATTTCTTTCTTGCAGAGGGCAGTATCCCCTGCACACTTGCAAACTCTACTGGTATCAGCCACAACGGTATCGGAGAGCTCACCTCTAATTTCCCAATGCATTAACGCAGCTGTCTGCAGAGTTTGAGCAGGACTTTTCTTCCTTACTGATCACCCACCACTCCTTTAAAGATGGAAAAATGACATATCGCAGTAATTTTAAATGTTTCATAGCACAGCTTCTCCACCCTCTTACACCAGCTATTTGCAGTTTTAATTTCACGGATGTCTGTAATTATGAGTATAGCGAGGTGCACAGTAAAAACAAAAAGAAAATCTTAAGAGCTTAGCAGCATTACTTTTTGGCATGTTTTGTTAAATACTCTCGGTTTAATTTCCTCATGTTTTTCAGTAGGAGAAAAATATTTAATACAAAGAATCTAATTTTACTGTAATCTTCCATGGCTGTGGCCTCAAAACCATGTGCAGTGGTGGAAATTGAATTGAGTGGGAGGGTAAGATCATGAGCACATCGTACATCAGCATCAATCACTCCCCTCCAGCGTTACGGAGGGGGAATTGTTATCCAAAACTCAGAGGTGAATTCACAGGGTGCCATAGCAGAATAGACCTTTACGTGAAGGACCAGTATGGTTTCTCTCCCTCCCCTTAGCTGGGGGCATATCTGAGTCAGAAAAGCAGGTTTGGGGAAATTTAGGAAGAAGTGTTGTGGAAGTGCATGAGCATTTCATCAGAACAGGGTCATCTCTTGGCTCAGGAGGAATTTACCATGAGAGCAGGATTTGTCGTCGTCCCCCCCGGACCAGCTTTATTCCCTCCAGCAGGATGCAGACAACAACCAGCCCCTGGTTCCGTGACTTGCCATTCTCATCTGACATTTCACTTTCCATCAGGTCCCCCGGCAGGTTCCAGCCTCTTCAGCTATAAGAACGGACAACCGGCTGACTTTTTCATCTAGCAGAAAATGAACGGTGTCCACAGGTCACCTCTCCCTGTAGCTGCTCTATAGATTGTTCTGAACCAAGGGGAAGCCACAGCCCCATTGTCAGCCCTGAGCCCCGGCTGATGGGACTTCAGTGCCTTTTAAAAAAAAAAAAAAAAAGGCTCCTGCTTTCTTTGCAGCATTTTAAAGATGGATCGTCAAGAGTAGCGAGGCTATAAGGAAAGAAAAAGGGCTAAAAATACCTTAATAAAACCAAAATGCATGCAAGAAGTGCAGATGGCGAGAGACAAGGGCATGGCAGCGCTGCACAAGCACAGGCTGCTTCTCCCCGCTATCAATTTTATTTTTATACCAAGGCTACGGTGAAGTTTCCTGCTAATAACTCTTCACCTGCAGATGCCGAATGAGCAGCTTGTTGTGAAAACTCAATAGCTGAACTGTTGGTACCACGGGTTAATTGTAATTGGGTACATAAATCCCAGCCTGCGTTACTGTTTTATGAGTGTAACTCTTATAATCGTGTTCTCGATGCAAATATTTGTTCTCATGGATTCAAAACTATCTCACCATTGATATTTTTCACATATTTGTTGTTTTCTGGAATCATTGCTCAGCTGATTTGCAGGAACCTGTTGGAGATGTTGAACAACAACAGACCCGAGCGCGGTGCACACAGGCGTGTTTAAACCCAAAATGACTAGTCTCAGCATCTGAATAACGAAACATCTCTGTCCTTGATCCCAGCCCTCTGGTTTTCAGAGAACTTTTTGATCAGCACAAACCTCTCTATTACCAACTACAAGGACTCTCATTTTAAATTAGCCTCCCTATTAACATAAAAAAGTGAATAAAATGAGAAATTCTCAGCTGTCCCTGGGTTCTCACAATTCAACGTACAATAATAGACCTTTCACATTCCTATGCCATGCTTCACTTTTTTTAATCCCCTTTCATTTTTATGACACAAACCTGGTAATCAGGTATTAGTGCCACTGTTGTGCGTAACGGAAGATAAAATGCCAGATAATAAAAAAGCCCCTGGTTGTTGCAAAGGCAGACACCCCTGCCCTCCCAGAGGATTCGCCACTCTCCTCATGTTAACAACGAGCACATCTGGAGATGTCTGTTGTTTTGATCACTTGGTTTTAAAAGGGAAGAAAAAAACCGACCTCAAAAATTCTAACAAGTTCATGACACATACGCGTCTTTATAGGAACTAATTATCTGATATTGAAATCAGAGTCCCTCAAAGCAAGAAGAGGTGACACCAACCCCAATGACTCTGAGCCAGCTTTGTTCTGGGGCTCTTGCTCACAAAACACCCAACTCCATCCGTACCCCGGCTGCTTCCGACTGATGAATGACCATGGGCAAACCAGCCGACTTCTGATGCAGAGAAACCCAGCCAAAGCCATCACTTCCCCCGCTTACTTGCAGAAAATCTCCTCTTCTGAAGGACACCAGGTGAGTTTAGGAGAACAAAAGCCCTGCCTAGCAATGGTGCGTTCGGGATAAACCGGGGGACCTGGAGGCTTCGGCACAGGCTGCGAGGTTCCAACCTGATGAAGGAGCTGGTTCCCACGCGGAGCCAGGGAAGGGAGACCGGGACACAGATTAAGGTGCAAAACTCACTGATGAAACCTGCATTAAGAGCCAGCTGTGAGGTTGATCTGTCACCCCATTGCATGTATTTGTACTAAATCCATAGCACGGACCTGTACTGAGGTCACAGAGGCAGAGGTGCGGGTGGCAATAGAAACATTTGAGGTTTCCACGCTGCGCTGGGTAACAGCAACTGAGCCTCCTGCTCAACCGCTTCGCTGTAAGCACGTGGAGCCACATCTCCCACCTCCAGGAGCTCGGCTCTTTGTGTGTATCGGAACAGAGCAAGGAGCGATTGATTCCCAGGCAACTACTCAGAGACAGACTGGTCACAGGGCGCTTACAGGGGTGTACAGATGCCTGGTCCCGGCACTGCCTTTATGCAGACCCTTCATTAACACTGGCCTGGGTCCTTTGGAAGGGTTTTGCTCATCTTCGTAATTCACAGATCTGGAGACATCAGAACGACCAGTCGAACCAACGCTCAGCATGAGGATCCTCGACACACGCTACAGTTCTCTATTGGTGCTCTCACGGCTCAGAGCTACCTAAAGGACCAGCACCTAAGACAGGATTGCAGCATCACTGCACACTGCAGAGCTCTAAGGCTTCCAGTGAGAGACAAATATCCTGATATTTAAGCTGCATTTTTACCTTGAAAAGCAATTTGCAAACCCACAGAGCGATTCTGACAAGCCTTACTGAAACCACATGTACCGAGTTTGCGAGAAAGATGCTTTTAACCACCTGCCAGCCCTGGGATTCAGGTCAGATGAATCTCCTTTCACTTTATCATCATCATTGCTTAAAAACATTCTACGGGACAAACCGGGTCTCACGTATCCTTGCAGGGACTCGTATGGTTTTCAGAGCATGCAGACAGCAGTGTGTATGAAACCTGATGAGCGCAGCCTGGTATGGCCAGGGGTGCTGTACTGCTGCGGTGGGCTTCCTCTCTTCTCAGTAAAATATAAGGCTATTGGGAGAGACCAAAGAGAAAACACAAACACCCTAAGTCTTCTTTAAGCCCTTCTCCAAAAGCTTGCACAGGAACGATTCTGGCTTTGAAACAAGAGGACCGTACCTAGCACTTCCCGCTCTCTCTTATTACATTTTCTGGGTTAACATTTTAATGCGGATTGCTCTCGGTGGAGCGTAGCAACCAATTAACCCAGGGACTAATTCAAAAAATGTATTTGTTTCCAAGCAGACATTAAAAACTTCATAAGAAGGTAACAAATACACAAGAAAGGGAAGAGAACTAAAAGGCTTTGGTTAGAAAATTAAAGTTGTTTGCCATGGCTTGATGGCTTAATCAGTCGATCAATATTGTTCACAGGGCAGGCAGGGAGGGAGCCATGAGCTGTGATGAAAAATGCATGAGGGGACAAGGGAGACCTGGGAGTAGAAAATTAAAAAGTGAGCCTGTTACATTTGTCCAATATTGGCAGAGAAATTAAAGTGGTTTGGGGAGGGGTGCTGGGCGGGAAGAGGGGAGTCAGCTGCAATATGCACTGCATATCTGCTGCGGGTTCCCTTCACGAGAGAAACTTTCACATTAATTAAGTTGCTTTCTTAGCGAAAAGATGGATTTTGTAACCTTTAGCACTTGCAAGCGCCACAAGCACAGTAGGTGGGGTTTGCACACGGGAAAATAAAACGGGATTTCTTCACATCAGGGATGCAGTAGAAGGCTGCCTGCTCTGATTAGGGTAAGCGATACCAAGATGATGCCAACCAGGGCGAGGCAATGCACTTTTCCTGCACTATTGGGTGAGATTAATGTATCATTGTGCTATAAACAACATCGCTGGAACGATGCAGCTCTGTAACACACAACCTGAGCCACTAAAACAGCACTGTTGTTTCTGCATGTAGATTAGTTTCCTTTTCTCTCTCTCTGTTAATAACAATTTGGCTGCTACTGATTCTGCAGTTGTGCTTGCCTTGCAGAAATAACTATCAGGAGAAATGCAGTTCTAGAAGATGTTTTAGAAGAGGTGAGAGCCAACCATTCTTCAGGGATCACAGTCCTTGCTGTTTGCCTTGAAGATCTGAGCGGTTTAAAAACCTGCAACAAACTCTAATGATAAAAGCAGTAAGGTTGCTCATCCTGCAATTAAACTGCTTTTTGCCACCCATCCCCTTTAACTAACGGTGGAAAAGAAAAATAATCATGTCCAGTATCCAAGCTACAAAGCTGAGGAAGAACACCAACATGCTGTATTGTGAGAATGGTTTTTTGGTTACAATCTCCCAGTTTCTACTCCTCGCGCATTCAGAACTCAGAGCGAGCTTCTGCTTGCCTTGGAAATCCACATCTCGGTGATAATCGGGCACTGGCCACCCAGCATTCAGACTTCAGGACAATTAGCAGAGACGAGCACATACTGCATCCAAACTGCTGAAATTCATAAGCTTTAGAAGCATTCAGACAGTTGAATTCCACTCCCCCAAATGGAAATATTCCAATCTGTCACAGTTAAATGCTTTCAGGGATAAAAATCACTGTTTCTCCCTAGAAAGAGATAAGATTCCCTCCTACGGCAGTTTTCTGGGGGAAGGAACGTGACAAACAGGTTTGCGTTGCACTTCTCTAAGACAATTATTTTTGTACTGAGGTACCTACAGTGAATTTTATGATTCTCCATCAGGCTTGCCAATTACAGGTTTAAAATTTCAGGCTCAATTAACACACAGACCAGCTGATGCTGTTTTCTGCAACTAATTATCTCCAAGTGCCAAGACATGATTCCATTATAGTACTTTTGTGAACTTCAGGATTTGCTTTCTCCACCATTATTTAAGTATAAACAGAATGGAGCAGACAGCGGTGCCTAAAGCAGGCTGGATACTATATTATGACCTTTTTAGTAACAACAAAAAAAAATGCTTACACTATCACAAACCCAGGCCTTCTAATTAGCGCAGTAACAGGACGGATAGCAGAGCCGCTTATTTACGAGGCTCGCTCTCACTGTTCTGTCTTGGGTGATCTTTGTACCGAGAAGGCTACTTGGGTCAAATAATAGCACAAAAAGTTTTCATTAGGTAATTCAACTGCAGCTGGATTTGAAATGGCCATTATCCCACTGCTATGGCCATGTTTCTGTTTGGTGTTTGGGAATAATAATTTAAAAAAAAAGTTGGGAAAAAAAAAGAATCAGATCTCACCAATGTCCTCAAACAAATACATGCTCATTCTTCATACACAATGTTGTGCCTCCAAAGGAAGTCATAAATGCCTATTTTCTTTCAAGTTCCTCTCTCTTCTATACAAGCCAATCTTGCACGGATTTCTATACCTAGAAAGCTGAAATTCCCACATCACATGCTGTCCTCACAGGAAGGAGCTGTTATCTTTGCGAGCTTGGTCTTTTATGTTACCAGCAAACACAGTTAATTTAGTACCACTCAAGTACAAGGTGATACTCAAGTTTCTTCATTTTTTCAGTCTCCACAGCTATGAAACAGGCTGTTTCATAAATGCTGTAGGTTCAAATTAAATTAAACAATTGTTTTAAAATCTTTGAACACCTTATTTTGATCAACTGCCCTTCCTGCCCTGTTTTTGTGTCCCCCCCATCCCCTTCTTTTTATTAAATGCGATTAAATTCACTCAACATTCCTTGCTGAAAACCAAACCAAACTTTGCCACCACCAAAGCCTTCGAGGGGTGTCTTTTCTTTCTGCAACAGAAACTTTTCACACAGGCAGAGGGAACCTCAAAAATTAGTCTGCAGCACTATACCTCAATGTCAATTTATTTGAAAATTAACTGGGCGACAAAGCTTCTCCAGGCCTCCCCTTACCAGCTCCCAAAAGCAACCTTATTACCCAAACCTTTGTGGCTTTTAAAGGAAACAAGGGTGCGCTAGTGGGAATGACAGTAGAATTAATCAAATTGGCTATCAGGAGATGACAGATGAAATGTACAGTCCTCAAGAAAATACCAGAGAAGACACTTAAGCCGCTACAGCCCCAGGCCAGTGAGTATTCAGCTGGGACGCGACCAGGGACCTTCCCGGTCTTTGGGTAAAGGAAAAATGGCTGAGGCTTGTAGGAGCTGAATACTCCCAACCATTCCAAGGGCAATGATTACGGGGAGGGATCTTACTCTTCACTGGTATGTTGCATGTAAATGTTAAATTATTTAGGAAACATGCTGTATGTGTCTGTGCTGCAGCAGCTGTGCTTTAGGGGCTGAATTATTTTACTACTTTCAGTTCTGAAACATGACAAATCATACGCACTGTCACTGCTCATCACAAGCTTTCTAACCACTTAATACATGCAGATTTTGCTAACATTTTTCATTACAATTTTAGTAAAGGGAAACATCTGTTTCCCCCGCCTTAGAAAGTATACTGCATCTTCCAAGCTGCCACATGCCTTTGAAATTCCATGTTTAATCAACACCGTAATCTCTTCCACAAAAAACCACCAGCGCTCAGATAAGCAGCCTTACAACAACAACAACAATCCCCCCCTCATACCAGCATGAATGTTTTAACATTTCCAGTTTTCTAAAGAAAAGAGCAGTGTTGAAAAATCCACACCAAAACCAAGGATTTTGCTGATCACATAATGAAATAAATAGTACAAATTCTGGAATACAAAATTTATTTAAGTTTATAAAAGTCTTCAACATTGCAAATTCTGTCACAAAACAAACTGTACACAGATATTTTCATTAAGGTTTAGAATAATGATTATTACTGCCAGATCTCCCCAGACATACCATTTCAGCTCAGTAGCGTCAAGCGATCACGCACAGCTTCTTACCATCTTTTTCAAAACACATTAGTCTCACAAATGCCTTAGAGACTGATGGCTTTTGAAGAGTCAAATGTATTAGTGCAACCTCACTACTTAGTACAGGATGAAAGGTTCAGAAATGGAACCACCTATTAAACCATCAGCTCTCTTCCAAGCCCGACAGATTGTTCCCTCCTCGTGTTATCAATGGCTGGGTTACTATTGCCTGCAAGTGTCATGAAAAGCTTCAAGTGTTCGGAAATCCCTCCATGTGGGTGGCAGGCCATCCTGCAGAAACTTTCCGCAGCGCTGGCACGGAGCCTGGAACAGCTTTATGTAACTTCTTAACCAGGTCTAAAAGGAAAAGGGAGAGAAATTAAGAAAACTGGATACGGACGTTCCCCTTTGTCATCACTCTTGTCAAACAGTGATAGCAAGGACAGAGAATGTACTTTGGTGAGGCCCCGTGAGGTACACAGTGGTTTTATAAACAGAAACATGCCGAAGATTACAAGGTCACTCTATAGCTGAATTCCCACTTGATTAATCGTCTTTTGCTTTTTTTAGTCACTTAAGCAAATTTGTTAATAGAAATTCATGCACTCTGAGCAGGAGGTATTTGCAGTTAGAGAATCATGACGGAAAGCAAGTATTGTAACACTGCTCATATTTTTACTGGAATGTAATTGTTCTTGATGGGTACCTTCTTCAACCAAATATTGGTTTCTCTTCCTATGATCATCTATCACACCCCTGCTGCAATCATACTGCAACGGTCTGAACTCTTCATAGCTGAAGATATAAGGACTTTCACAGCAAGCTAACTAACTTCCTCTCTAATGCGATTTTAAGATCAATACTCCTTGGTCATAAAAATACTGTACCATTTTAAATCTGATTACACTGATAAATATATATATATAAAGGCTACTGCTGAACAACACAGAGTAAGTTCAGGTGTTCCTAGGTAAAGTTCCTGCCTCTAAACTGGATTGTTCCCATCATCATACATAGCAATGGGCATTACATAACTCAATTCCCAACTCAAGGAGATACGCAACTAAAGAACACCTAGACCAGCAGATTTATACTGTGAAGGATGCACATGAATCTTGTCATTTAAAGTTCTATTGAATTACATCGATAAGAGAAAATTGTTCTCTGAAGAAGAGGTCAGCCGAGTTCATTGAAACAAATCCTTCCATCTTCATCAGAGCCTTCTCTATAGCAACCAAACCTTTGGCCGTCAATAACTCTCCTCCAAAAGAACTAGATCTCTGGGTTTAGCAGTAAATATGGGGACAAGGGCAACAGAACACAACAAGTAAATTGCTGTTATTTACTTCAGCTTGGATGGGCTTTGCTTGCACTACAGAGAAATCAAATTTTCTGAACTATAATACAAAAATAGGTAAATGAAGTTAAATTGTGCACTTGAGACATCTGTTGAAAGAAAAAAAAAAAAAAAAAAAAAAAAAGGCAAAAAAGGCATTCTTCATTCCCAACAGAAAATTAGGGCTTCACTACATCCTGTCATGTGGATTGCACAACTGACATGTGAAAGGACCAAACATATTGACGTTCATGGTGTACATCTGGTTTTGCTTTGTTAAAAGTTTTAGTAGTGTTTTATCAAATCAATAAGGCAGGTCCATGGCTTAAACAAACTACCCATTCTATTAAACATTCATTTTCAGAAACATGTTGAAACATGGATTTGATGAGTGAAGAGTTGCTTTCACCTTTCAAAACCTATTATTTTAAGATGCACTCCAAGAGAAGAGACCTTTGCAAATCTCTCACTTTAGTGGCCTTTTTATTAAATAAACAAACCAGCACAGCAGGTAAGGGAGTCTGACTGATCTGAAATTACACAGTGGAAATTAAAGACATAAAAGACCAAATGCTACTGTACACACCTAAAGATTGTGAATGGCAAATTTAGATGTTTGTTTTTAAAAGTCTCAGTTACATTGCTCCAGGTGAAGGGGTAACGTAATGGAACTTAAGTGAAGGAAAAAGTCTGAAGAGCAGAGAAAACTCTCCCAAAAGCCTCCTTTGGGAGACTGCAGCAGACAGAACAGCAATAGTCTCCACTGCCAAAATTCATCTTGGTAGAAGGAATTCTGAATCATAATCAGAGAGTCAGAACAAGGTTTAACAGGGCTGCTTGTATTCAAGTTTATTTCACAAAATTCTAAATACAAGCAGAATTAAAGGTGATAAACTTAAATCTGCATATCAAGGTAGAGCAGTACTTGATTAATTTTACTCCGTAAGAAACCAGCAGAATACTTCAGTGAGCATTTCCTTGATTCCCCAAACCACCTGCTGTTGTGCTGGGCAAGTACATGCAATTCCTTAGGAACAACCTTGGGGCTGAAAGTGGATACAGCAAAATGGACTCTTTCCGATCACATTCCCCCCGCTCATCATACTCCAAATAACGCACATCACTTCCCATACCGGACAACCTGACAAGCAAGCTGCCTCAGCTGGAACACACTACCTGGGAGTTTCCTCTTACTGGGGAACTTCCAGTGGAGCAGACTTTCTACATATGGAACTCAACTCCTTGTGCAGTATGAACAGTGTGGAAGGGCTGGGCCATAGCAAAGATATTGGTTCAGAGAGTTTTTCCTACTGCCTTTGGAGATGACCCAGAGTAGCTTTGCAAATAGGAATCATCAAGCTAATACTGAGATCTCTGACAGAAGAACCGTATACAGCTCAGTCTTCCAACACCAATTATCCCAGGGTAATGAGAATGAGTTCTTCATCCTAGTCCAGGTATCAGATACAAAGAATTACAGTCTTTCTCTACTGCCTAGCTTCTTTAAAGCTGGGAAATTACAACTGCATCAGAACTGCCTAATGTCAATCACTGTAAGCATGCTGAAGTCTATCTGCAAAAATGTATTTTCCAATACACTTACCATGAAAGATCTGACTACCACATCTGGCATTTGAGGCAGCTGGTAGTGCAACAGAGCAGTGGTCGCATGATCCGTCACCTGTATCAGCCAAAAGGAGAATATACGCTTATTCATTCTGTATTTCAGGCCACGTAGTGTTAATCTGCAGGAAAACAGTATAAATTCCACGGGGAAGTAGCAAACCAAGGATTACATGACTGTGAAGATGTTCTCAAAATAATCTGGGCTAGTTTTTGACAGCTAGCTTCCATTCCCTCTGCCAACTTCGTACAAGAATCAGCTGAAGCAATCATGATAATTAACTTTGTATGCATACAGTAAAATCAAACGCACCTTTGGAAGTTCATAAACATGATAAAAGTTATAGTGTTGGTAAAAGAATCTAGACTGGTAGCTAATGTGAGCCAAGTGATGAGAAAGGTGTCCAGCTCTATGCTGCATGGAACAATACTGAACTAACATGCTTCACTTCCTACTTCGGACTACCAACTCAGCTATAAAAAGGAAAAAAACCCCATCTTCTGTACCATATAAAATAAAAACATCAATTGCAAATAATTTGCCTAACTTTCAAATGTCTACAGCATAACAGCAGAATCTGTGCTTCTGTGATTAAAATCCCATGTATTCTGTGAAATCATAAACAAGCAAAGTCACTAAACAAATCATGTCAGAGGAAAGTACTTTGGTTTTCTCTTTAAATGTTCCCATTTTTTCTTTGGTCTTTTTTTTTTTTTTAGAGAATATATTCCCTTAATCTATGATGATTGACTCAACAAAAGAAAAAACATTGTCAATAATGTAGCTAAATTAAATAGTTATGGAAGACTAACTTATAAGAACAGAGGTTAAGACTTCAAAAAAGAAAAAAAAAAAAAAAAACCCTGAAGTTTTGGGTTTGGTCTGTTTTAGTGAAACCAAACCGAAAACCAAAACACGCCCCCCCCCCGCCCGATAAAATACCCTGAATTGAAACTGTGTCTTTACTAGAAAAAGGAGTACACTCTCTCCATTTTTTAATGGGAAAACTTAAAATATTTAATTCTTGTAGTCCTATTTCAGGTTGCTTACGTTGAACAAACAGGAATTGAGCTCTCAGTTTCATTTCCTCTGAAAACAGGAATCAATTAATATGATTATGGTGTATAAATACTTGCATTAGTAAAAGATTTCTGATAGAAAACTTTCTAATTTCCCAGAGCCATAACAATATCTTACATCTGGGAATTACAGCTAGACAGAATACATATAAAATGTGTATTTATAATAACAAGAATTTAAAAAAAAAAAAAAATCAGGAAGACCAACCAATGCTTTGATAGGGTTTTTTTGCTGGTGTTTTTGGTTTGGGGTTTTTTTTTTTTTTTTAATGATTCTGGAAGGGGGCAGTTTCTGACAGCTGTGATACAATTCACTAACAGTATGCAGCCTGTCGGCTCCCTAAGTTACTAGCACAGTCAACAGCTTACTTTTCTCAGAAGTTCTAGGCTGAATGCAGAAATTCTTGGCAAAATTCTTTGGGCTGGACTATGAAAGAACTCAAGACAACACAACCACGACAGGTCTTTCACATCTTATAACTTGTAAATCTATCAACAGTCCTCATCAGTAATATCAAAGCATCCAACAAACTACATGGTTGTCTAGTTAGTGATTAAATTGTATCTTCTAGTTTTAACATGGAGAATTAGCACTCTTCTCAGGGTTTGTCTATATACTATAGCAAACTTTGAGTAAGATGAAGTGTGAACTGAAATTACAACTACTATTTCCAGCTAACTCCACTTGGTCCTGATTTGTAGTTAGTCTAATTCAGCAATGTGAATTGTGCTGAAACACTCAAACTTTCACTGGTGGAAGAGAGGCTCATGCTTGAAGCTATTCAGGGAGGTGAATCTGTAAAAGATATATTCCTGAATAAATCCATGTATAGACAGGCTCTAATTCACACCATACAAACTTCCTCCGCAGAACACTACATCAAATTAGTCTGTCCTACACTGAATCCAGTTTTAAGTTACACTACAGTTTTAGAAACAGATTCTGCTCCCCATCATTCATGCACAACTAACTCCAAAAGCAGCTCCATTCAACGTGAATAAGGACATGCGATTCTGACATTTGGAAAGGAAAACTTTTGGGAACACGCACATTCTGGTGAGTTTGCAAAAATATCACAAAATGGACCTCAGCCTGCTTAAGCCATTTATATGTTACCATATAAAAAAAAATTAGAAATAATGTGATTAACAGTGCATTAATAACACAGCACAACTCAAATCAGTCATTTAAGCATCTCATGTAGCGTTCAGAAATGACTGTAACCCAAGCCCTACTAGCTATGTGAATTTTTTTCTTTTATGATAGTGCTTTTATAGGATAGTACCAGACATGTCAAAGAATAGAAAGTTCTGAAGATATTTATGAGCAGCCGCTCTCCTTCTGCTGTATCTCTACTTCTAACAAACTGGGTTGGTTTTTTTTTTGTTTTGTTTTTTTGTTTTTTTTTCCCTGAACAACAAAGTTTTTTTCTCTTGGCACTGAAGAAAGTTGCTTAAAAAAAAATACTGCTATTAACAAATTTAAATTGACTGGCCACTTTAGCAAAGTTGCACATATGCTGTTGCTATTGTAATGTAAAGCTAATGAGATTCCACAGGGAGATAAAAGCCATCCCAGCATTGCTAGAACACTAATAATGTTTTCTGAACAAAAAGGAGGCGATTTCCACCATAAGCAAGTGCAGATAAAGTGATTCCAAGAAGATCAAAGTGGGTGTCAAATCTGAGGAAGAGAAGTAGGGGAATGACCCCCCCCCCCCCAACCCAGCAAAGAACATGATATCAAACAAGAGAAAAGACCTGGACAAATGATAAACTGGCCAGTGCATGGGAATGAAGGAAGAATTACACCCCCCCAGGTTAACAGAGATGATGAGAGAAAACACAAACCAGCCAAGATTAAAAAAGAGGAAAAAAAAAAAAAGAAAAAAAAAGGCGGAGGGGAGATCAATACCCAGCTTTACTAATGGCAATACGATTTCACACCAAAGCAAAGCAAAACAAACTGCATATGCCCCAGCTCACTTAAGGGACACACTTTTTCTTCCAGCCAAGTTGGAATCACAAACTAATTTATTCTGGGTGTAGGATGACATTTTGTACATTTCAGGGTTTTATTTTATTAACTTCACTTTTATTGCTCTACCTTACCTACTGCTATCAAAGTTATCAGTCACTTTCTAATTTCTCTACCTCTTTCTATACAGCAACATATTCAGAAGAGCACACATTGATTGGGATAGCTGTTGCTCTGGACCTTGAGATAGATTTTTCAAGAGATCTTGCAGAAAAGCTCAATATTTCACAATTCATATATTGAAAAGCGCTTGGAATTTTTGTTCAAAAAAAAAAAAAAAGGCAAGACAAGGCAATCTCCTGAAGCACAATTTTGCTAAATAAAATAGCTATTGTTTAACTAAGCACTTTGAGACAGAGCAAAAGAGACTTCAGTAACATGGGGAAAAAAAAATTCTGGCAGTGACTCACTTTGAACAAGAAAACTTCCCTTCTTGTTAATAGTTAATTATATCGCCTGAGATTTTTTTTTTCTCCTTTTCACTTCCAAATTCAAGTTGACCATAACCACGTACTACTAAAATGCATCTCTGCTCCCTTGTCTAGGGCACTGCATACACCAGGAATGCAAAACAGACTTGATACTGGATCAAACCTAATCTTCATCGTGACTCTGTGCAAATTAAATCCTACGTACTTGTCGCTTTTGGTGAACAACCAGGCCCCAGCAAGTGAGCAGGGCTGTCTGGGTACCAGCCTGCTGCAAGAAACGACCTGCTGAGCCCACACGGTTGCTCTGCTCTGCAGCAGAGTGGGGAGACCTGGACTCCCGACTTCCCTCTCGCCGCCGACGGCTCAGCTTGTCTGCTGGGTAAAGTTATAAATAGCTCATGAGACCAAGACCCAGCGATGAGCAGAAAACAAAATCCCTGTTATTTGTCTCAACCGAGCCAACACCAGTCATTTCTAGAGCATTTCTGTACCCACTTGATAGTACTGCTCTGCTGAAATGTGCTTTCCAAAGTGACATATCCAAAAAAAGGCATTATTGGGCCTTGATGACAATTTTTAGTCACATAGCATCCCAAAGCTGAAAAGTCATTAAAAAAAAAAATAAATAAAAGCATTCTACAATTCACAGTTTGAGAAAGCTAAACAAGTGCTTCCTCTAACTGGAATAAGAAGCACAAAAACAAAGGCCTATGGTATAGTTTTGCTCCACCATAGACTAGGTATGTTCCATAGATGTATGAACCTACACCTGGCATAAACACGAAAACATAAAAATACAAATGTCACATGACTAAATTACACAAACTGTCTCTCTCTTCTAGTATTTTATCTCACCGCCAGTAAATATGCTTTTCAAAAGTAGGTGTAAAACTTCCTTTAAGAGTCATAACTTTCCTTGCCACTTACTTATTGGTTTATTCCCTCAAGTATGGCACCGACAACTCCATCTAATATAAAGGGATTCTCTAAATCCCCTGTAAGGTTTTTAATTCTTTTTTTAAACCCTGCTAAGTTCATGGCCTTAACAGTAGCCTCTAGCAATGAGTTCTGGAGGATGATCACAGCACTAAAAGAAAAAGAAAAAAAAAAGGAAAGTTATTTTATTAGTGTTTAGACCTTTTATAGTGTGGAAAAACTGCATGAGTGCCTCTGTTCATTTCCAAGGATTGTCATTACTCAATCTTCTCTCCAGGACCACGTTTGAGTCTCTCTGGAGGAAATCTGGTGCAGAGAACCTGGTGCCCGAGAGGCGCTCGGAAGGATGATGGATGGTACCTCTACGAACAGGCACTGATGAACTCCACAGAAATCCTTTACACACCCTTCCCCGCTCCCAATTCAGTAAAGCACTACCAGACTTTTCTGAAGCGTAGGATTTATCACTTGTTTTCAGAGCTCACAGAGTGTTTAGGTTTTTATTTCGTTTGTTCTGCTTATTTGGACTGGGTCATAGAGATTTTATTTCACCTAAGGAGGTCTTTGAACAGCACCAAGTACTGATCATGCACAGGAGCAATCATGCAGGTGACCCTGGAACAGTCCGTCTCCTCTCCTTGAACAGACATCATCAATAGCCCAGTATTTGTCTCATGCATGCATTCATCCCGCATGTGATTTTATTCTGAGATTATTGACAAGAATACATCTTCATACATTACAATACTTATGTGCCCTTGTAGTGGTGAAAATTGTGCTCCCGAGTTCTATCACTTTGGGATTACACCGCTCACAAAGAGCTGGATAGGCACAAACAGCTTCTCAAAGTTTAGGTTAAAACGTGCTTTGGGAGGAAGCATATCAAGCCAAAACAAGAACAGTTTGTGGCATGCTGAAATTGACAGACCATTTAGGTGAAAATAAGAACGGGACTCCAAGATCAGAATGACATACACGGGTTTAAGTCCTATGCATGTGACTTGAACAGCCAGACTGATCATATTACACAGCAAAACCAGCTATGCTGCTCTTAACTAAGCAGCTTGATAAATGAAACAGTTCATGTTTGACACCACCTCCCATTTTGATCCACTCACAGCAGATCCACTATTCTATATTTTTGCCTCTTTTTTGAATGCAAAGCTATGAATATTGCACCAATCTCTACAATACATATTTTTCTAATCCTCTACACAATGACCTGGCATATTATGCAGCCCTCATGTACACTCTTCTTCCCATCAAGATTTAAGCCCCGAAATATTTCCTTATTTCCTGTTTTGTTCCTCCTCTTGCACTAGTGGATCAAGAGATGCAAGGTGTTAAAATAAGGAGGTTTAAGATCAAAACAGTTGCCGCTCCTGTGGAGTTTAAATGTCAGACCAACATGGAAGTCTGAAAAACCTTTTCTCTGCTCCTCATGCTTTTGCCCTTTCAGCCTTCCCTCTCTTATTTCCCAGGTCCATTCTCTGAATCTAACCCTGCTGGTGGATTCAATGCCTATAAAGCTTATTCACCCCAGGACCAGATTCAAGGAGTCTCCAGGGAACTTAGAAAATGACTGTACGCTTTAACAGTAATGGGCCCTCCGGGAGCCATCCCCCATCAAATTATACACACTTGGGTATCCTGCCTAATAAGGAGAGAGAAAAGGCTTGCTGACACAGCCAACGTTTGCAAACAAAGAGTCAGGACAAATTTAGCTTCGTTTGACAGGGTTGAATTGAAGATCAGAGGTCTCTGGTCCTTAACCTAGAAAGTCATGCTGCAACCCTGAGAGAATTTGACAAGCCTGCAGCTACCCCAGACAGGTATCTTGTGAGCTCCAGATGTTGTTATAATATCACTGAAGACAGAGTTTGAGAATTTGGTCCAGCTTTTAAAGAGAAACGGCCCTGCCCTTCATAGGGATGACTGATTTTACAGCGTTAAAGGCGGCAGAGCTGAAAGGGCTACCCAGCCTCCTCGGTGGGAGCGGTTACTCATCCGTATTTTCCCTTCTCAGCACAGCACTTCCACATCGCCATGAGAAACACATTTCAAGAACATTCAGATGTGCTCTGACACATTTACTGATGATTTTTTAATGGCACGAAAACATTTGTTCTAAAGATCCTGCGGTACAGATCCTACACTAGTAAGAGAGTTTAATAGTTTCTCTAACACTATTTTATCTATTTCCTTCATTTTGCTACTGCTAAATCACTAGTCCTGTGTCCTGGTTTCAGCTGGGATAGAGTTAATTTTCTTCCTAGTAGCTGGTACAGTGCTCTGTTTTGAGTTCAGTATGCGAAGAATGTTGATAACACTGATGTTTTCAGCTGTTGCTAAGTAATGTTTAGACTAAGTCAAGGAATTTTCAGCTTCTCAAGCCCAGCCAGTGAGAAAGCTGGAGGGGCACAAGAAGTTGGCACAGGACACAGCCAGGGCAGCTGACCCAAACTGGCCAACGGGGTATTCCATACCATGGGACGTCATGCCCAGTATATAAACTGGGGGGAGTCGGCCTGGGAGGGATCGCCGCCTGGGGACTAACTGGGTGTCGATCGGTGGGTGGTGAGCAATTGCACTGCGCATCATTTGTACATTCCAATCCTTTTATTATTACTGTTGTCATTTTATTAGTATTACCATTATTAGTTCCTTCCTTTCTGTTCTATTAAACTGTTCTTATCTCAACCCACGAGTTTTACTTCTTTTCCCAATTTTCTCCCCCATCCCACTGGCTGGGGGGGGAGCGAGTGAGCAGCTGTGTGGTGCTTAGTTGCTGGCTGGGGTCAAACCACGACATCCTGAGTATTATAAACGGATACAAGTGCAGCTTCAGAGAATAAAGAGAAAATCAAACAAAGCACTACAGAGACAAAACTTACTATGCTGAACCACAGCATTTTCTATCATCTGTTTGAAAACCTGACTTAGGTCCTAGCCTTAACTTCTTTAACTATCAGCTCAATAGTACAGAATCTATTGATTAGAAAGTACCATCACCTCGCATTTTTATCACATTTTTCATGCAAGAATCTGAGAGCACTATGCAACCAATTCAGCAATAGCTCTTGTGAAGTCAGCAAGTATTACCCCGCCTAAGGGATACAGAAAACCGATCCAAAGAGAGGTTAAGTTGCCCAAGGTAACACAGTGACAGAGCTGGGAACAAAATGTATAAAAACACTATTAAAAAAATGCAGGCAGCTGTTCAACTGGTTACAGGCAACCCTTTCTCCTGCAGTCTTTTCTTTCTGGTTGTTGGGGTTTTTTGTTGGTTTTTTTTGTTGTTTTGTTTTTGTTTTTGTTTTTTTTTTAAGGAATACCAAACGTATTATTATTTACCAAGAGAGAACTGGACAACAGGAACTTAATATTCAGGTCACATTATACTATTTTAGAGAATTAGGAAGAGAATAAAGATTCTTATTTATTCATAATGCAGCCACCCAAGCAGCAGTAAGAGGGGCATTTCATGTTTCCTCACATTCCCTTCCTTTCACTTTTGGTCTGAAGGCCAACACCTGGACCTCAAGAGAAATTTACTCTACGTATTTATGCTCCCCAAGTCCTTAACTTTGACTCCTAAGCAAACCTGTACATGTACTCTGCTCTGTTACCTTGCATATAGGCAATTAATATTATATAATCAAATCACCAAATTTGTTATCATTTAGCACAAATGATGGCAATATGATCTAACCTTCCAAGATATTCTAAACCAAAACATCCAGGAAGGCAACCTTATGCCCAAATGAGCTTAGAACCTAACACACATATGGGGAAATTGAGATGGTGCACTTAATTACAGAACCTTAAATGTACTCCACTGCAAAAGTTACTTAAAAGCATACTCACAAACAAGTTACTAAGATTTACGCTGGTTTACTTCCTACTATATTACCCTACGTGACACTAAATATTTTTGGGGAGTGAGAAAAAAAGGAAGAATATTTAATCCACTAATCCCTGGGGTAAAGAATCAACTGCAGCAAAATTTTGCTTTAATGCTAGGCAGAGAGGGAGAGCAACCAATCTCCCCAAAAGCAGTTCTTTGATCTCTAGCAGGTTAATACCACAGGTCAAACATCTTCCCTTCTGACTGCATCTGAAATCTTGGAAGGAAGATGCACAAATACAGCCAATATGCCATACTTTTGACCCTGGTTTTATGCCCTTTTGAGTCCCTGACCCCTATTTGTTACACAAACTACAGAAGTAGATGAAAGGAAGCTAGCACGCTAGCTGGAGACTCAAGCTCCTTGAACTGTGGCTTGAAGGTAAGGAAACCGGAATTTAAACCCAGATCAATCTGAACTTACAGCATTTTGACAAGAGGCTTTCAAAGAGAAATCTTCTCTTCCCTGCCTGGAAAATAGCGAGGTATAGATCCTTTTGAAATACACTTTAACCTTCTTAGTAGTTTTATACTTACTGCTCCCATTCTCTCATCGGTCTTTTCTTACTTTCTGGAATGGCATTAATTTCAGTTAAGTTATTCCTTTTGCTTACACCAACATGGGAAGAGAAGCAGGCAAAATAACATCATGGAATAAATTTCCAAACTCATTTTGGAAAGTGAGTTCTACTGATTTATTAAACTCAAGCCCTCAGGAGAGGGGTGCAACCAAAAACAATGAAAACAACAAAACAAAATCCAAATGAACCTGAAACAGTCCTTTCTCCCCCAAAAGATATTAACTAAAAAAAGTGTGCTTGAAGATTCCTCATGAAATTTTAAGGCTAGAGTAGTATAATCTCCAATTTCCTATTCCAAACCATGAACTGGAACTATGATGGGAAATAAATCCAAATTAAGTAACAGCAGAAGTGATCTCCTTTTCTACTCACAGTTTTCTATTGTTACAGATTATTGTTTGTTATTTGCAAGTTGTGATGACAAAGAAATACATTCTGAATTATTTTACTTAAGGGCCTAGATATTTAAAATAAATTCCGCATATCTCCTATACACATTAGGTAGAGAGAAATGATGAGACTTACCTTCTGAAAAACTTGATAGTTGGATTTAGACCATATATCAAGCTACAGTAGGGGGAGGGAAAAAAAAAAAAAAAAAAAAGAGTTATATATTACCACACATAAAGAAGCAGCTTTACAGAGAAAAAGAAGCTAAGCAGCTGTTCAAATTAAAAGAACAGGCAAATGGATCTATGGAGACATATTTCTCAGTTCACTATTTTGAACCACTGCCTTTACCTGTTGCAATCCAAGAAAGGGAATTAATGATATAAGATTTCCTTTGTATTGCAATGGAGAATGAACATAGTTCATCACAGTTTCAAAGAAAAAAAAAAAAAATACATATATATATACACAAGACCTGTTGAATTAATGTGTTCTCTTTACAAACAGCAAAATCTTCATTTGTATGCAAATATTAATCAGCTTCAGTCTGTTCCTAAAATGAGGGCATTTTTACTAAGTTTATGCTTGTCTTGTGTCTGAATAAGTGATTCAGTTACAAACGACACACGGAACGTTTAGCTGAATTAATCCAAAACACTGGTCTACTGGGGCTAAATAAAACATCCCTTAGGAAACTGCATTTACATTTGCAGACAAAAATCACACTAAAAGAGACTGAAGGTTGTAGATAACTGCACACATCCATGATGTAAACATGTGCTCAGCGATGTACAAACTAAAAGAACAAAATTGAAACCAGTTTTATTAGCCCTGGAACCCAGAAGGTAAGGCTGTCCTTATTAAACAACCAAATGGTTCACATGTTAAACAATTTCAACTGACATGCTAATGCTTTTTCAGCCCAGCCCTGTGGAATATCTTGTACTCTGTCAAGGAAAAGCAGCAGGGAAAAACAAGAGAAATTTCCATCAATCCCAGATTTGCAAATCACTTTTTTTCTACAGATCCCATTGTACTTAACAATTCCATATGCATAAAACTTGTCACAGGAAAGGTGCCTGATGCAGCATTAACCTCAGGAATCTTAGTCTAGACAGAAGAAAATAATTTTTTCAGTTAATTTATGAAGCAGGGGTAGCTCCTCTAGTGCTTGGTAACATGGTTGACACATGTTTTCCCACAATGGGGGTTTATCTCCTTTACTATAAGGTACAATTGATTATTTTAATTCTGTCTTATATGCCCGTAAGTCCTAGCTGAAATTACAAGTCTTTTAAAAGGCACAAAAAGAGTCTGAAATGAAGTCATATGAAGTGAGTAAAACACACTAGAGGGGGGGTGAAGGAGGAGAAGGGGACAGACGCTGAACCCAAGTAATTAACTCACGTTGCTAAAAATGTTCAGAATGCTAAAAGTTCCCATTCTTTTAAGAGTAACACTGTTAAGTGGCCCACTTCTAAATACTGGTACAGAAGCGACTCTTGAATCCCCAATTCTCAGTCTGGACAGGACGGGATGTTAAAGACTTTAAATATCACTTCAGGATAGATGTTTCATGGCTTAGTACCGCTGACCTTGCCGTGAGACAAAAGGCAGCTGATGTCTCAATGCCTTCTCCAGGTTAGATGAAGACAGAAGTACCCTGAGGCATGTACCTACAAACCTTTTTACATTTACTGGCTCTTACGGTAGGATCAAGAACCTGTGTGAACACCAGCAACACTCATATGCTAGAGTCCACAAGCAACGGTTCAGCCTGGACTTGGACCTGAGCTTGATTTACACTGTAATAACAGACCTGTGCCTGTTGGGAAGGAATCATTGCATTTCCGTATTAGAAAAGTCTACATTTGAAAATAAAAAAAATAATGCATATTTTAAAAAAGCTATTTTCATGTAATTTAAGGCTTTCTTTGACTGCAGAGTTGGAATGCATATATGGTTTTGCTAATCTCTAGTGATCAAACCAAGTATGTGATCTTCTCTAGTTAGATTTAAGATTTGAAAAAAAAAAATCCACTTCAGATGCTGCATTAAGATGAATCCAACAGGTTCTGAATGTTCATTAGTTGGCATGAAGACTGAAGAGCTGAAAAAGTAATGAATGTCTGTCTTACAGACATGATGTTATCCAAGAAAAAAAAAAAAAAAAAAAAAAAAAAAGCAAAAGCTACCAAAACCCCCAAACCACATGCATACATCCTAAATGACTGCCCACCTTTCCCCCTGAAACAGAGGATTAAGGCAGAGGCGGATTAAAGAATGCATCGTTATAGGTCTATTATTCTTCAACTTTTCACTTTCAATCAAGACACACATTTGTAACTAAAAAACTGCTGAAAGCACAATTTCAGGGCATCCTCTGCATGTGAATTAAACTGGGACTTTTTTTCCCAATGCCCCACTCTCCCCACCCACCCCCAGCATAAGTAACAAGAGGCCATTTTCTGAAGGTCGTCTGAACGATTTCAAAGGCGATAACAAATCAGAATGTTCCCTGCATCTAATATCAAACAGGTCCAGTGCCAACACTTATTAGAGAAATCGAATTCAACCCCCCCTTCACCGAAACACACACACATCCAGCTTTGAAGTGGAAAGAACGCAGGGATCAGAAATTACCCGAGAGACAGCTCTGCCTGTCTTTGAAGCTTTCCTTTGATACTACTATTTCTTTTCCTCTCTTACCCTAGGAGGCTAAAAGCTGCCTTTTCTTATTGATATGGGGTAATTAATGAAGCCGTAGCATTAACATAACCCAAGTTCCTTAACATGATAATTCAACAGAGACACTTACGTTTCTTTAGTTAAGATTAACGGATGCAAAAATAGGAATTTGGCTAGGCAGCAATGTTAAGTACCCACTCTAAATACGCCCTGTCAAGGTGGTTCTTGGTGTCGCATCCAAAGAAAAGCACAGTATTATTATGCCAAAAAATCCCAATAGGTTTTTATTTTTATTGGCAGACTAGAGGTACTAATGGCTCAGCTGACAACAAGTGTGCCCTGCAAGGGTGAGCTGCATAGCTTCATTTATTCAGGAATCAGGACAACACTATTAATTAATTACTATCCGTGGTTAAATTCCAGTGCACAATGAGTATGTCAAAGTTTGAAATTAAGGGTGGCACGGTGCCATCACTAAAACCACAGGGCTAATTTAAATGCATCAGGTTGTGTTAGACACAATGGGTTAGTACAGTAAGCAAGAGAGACTGCAGAGCAATCAGCGTACAGAACCCACGACGTGACAGAGGCTGCCAGATCTCACCTATTGTTTTTGCAAAGCATCACCAAAAACGTCTAAGTTATGCAGCTGGCAACTTGGCAAAGACGTATTCTGCAGGGTTTATGAATAATTCACAAGAGAAGTACATGAAGCACTTAAGAAATGCAACGATTCTTCGTCTGTATAAGCAAAGTTTGAAAATAAAACTCCAGAACGTAGTGTCTTATTTTACTCGCTGCAAGCTGAAGAAGTCTATTTTTTCACCTTAATTTTGAAAGTATTTCAATCTGTAAGAGGGAGTACCCAATTTAACTAGACTTCGGTACAGCAGAAAGCACGTGAAGCTTCCACATAAGTACCTGTCAACCTACACAGCACAACGTACAAGCACACAGCAAGCTGAAGCAGCCTGGATAATGCAATGTCAGCTTTCCTGTGTAACTGCTAGTATGCCACCATGCACAGTCCCACAACTATGAGAAACACCCGTATTTGTTTTTTTCTCAACTTGCCTGACTAATGGACCAGAAGACTATCAACGCCTCTGCTGTTTGCATTCATCTCTTCCCTTTTTCTTCCCAGTAATGCAAAATTTGCTAAAACACTTGTACTTTCAGAGATAAATGATGACTCCCCTGATCTGCAAGCAAATTGTTGGCCTGTTCTGTGCAGAGCCTGTTTTTCACTTATTGTCTGTGTGATCATTCGAGTCTCCCAATGATGGCCATTTCTTTTGTTGAATACTGTTAAATATGTTTTGTTGCCCCAAACCCTGCTCTACTTGGAGAAAGCCCCCCTCTGAATTTCACTTTTGTTACTTGAAGGACCTTCTGACATGTGCTGTTGGGAGGATGACTCAACAGACCCTCATTCAGCTATTTAAGTGTAAAGAAGCACAATGACTTATCCAGTGTCCCTTCTTCAATGTGGCTTACAGAAAAGACAGGAGCTTCAGAACTGCCATACTGTATGATACCACCTAGTATCATAGAATACATATGCTAACCCCCAAATCAGCAATTACTGTGCAAACTGCTCACTGGAAAAACAATCACCTCCCACTGTGATCCTGAGGGTTCTCTGTATTTTTGTTATTTAATAAAGATGATACTCGCTGATCTCCTTTTTCATACTCTTCTGTGTCTCCTCTGAATGCTAGAGCATTTTTCCCCTCTATCAGGCTAGAAACTGAGAAGCTAGAATAGTACGGTGAAACCTCATTGGAGTACTTTCCCCACAGCATCTGTTGTGACAGAGAAGGAATTGGAATGGACTATGTTTGCAATTGACTGTAATCGCTCATTCCCAGCAGGCACAATAAGTAAAGCGAATCATTGCAAGAGCACAATCTTATTCTTATTCTCCAATTACCAGTGTAGTTAATTAGTGAGAAAGAGGGAGCTCACTGTTTGTCAATATGTGCTCCAGTTGGCAAAACTAGCAAGCTACGCATTTATTCAATCTTCCAAGCCAAATTTACTCATTATTTAAGTGGCTGCAACTCCAATTCTACTTAAGTCGAATGAAATGTTCCTATTTATACCTAAAGCGCAGACCTTCAGGTTTGCGAAAGCCCTGGGATGGTCCAATGGAATAGCAAACTGCCACGTAAAGGTCACAGGTTCGTGCAGCCTCGTGGGAGCAGACACATAACCTGGCTTTGGACACAGAAAGCTAAATCGGTAGAAAACAGACTCCCCTGCAGACTGGCTTAAAGCAAGAAAACAAGCCAGGTGTTAGCACCAAAGCTCTGGAGAAGCCGAACTGCTCCCCACTGACAGCAGACAAAGGTTAGTGCCCCGCACCCAAAGCTGGCCTTGGTGAGTCCCGCTCTCCCCCTCCCAGCAAACGATGACAGCGAAATGGTATGCGGCCCTCAAGAGAGTTAACCTTGAGCTAAACAGAAGCCCAATGCCAGATGCTGAGTTTCAGAAAGGAACTCTTTTACTTAGCTTTTCAGCACATATAGCATTATTGTATTTCAAGGGAGCTTCAGAGGAAACCGGATTCATCAGAGAAAATGAGCACACCCAAATGAAGTGTGACACAGGAATCCATCAAGCACTGTCAGTGCTCTTTACGCAGACTATTATTTCACTTCTGAGCAGAACTTGGGGTGAAGAAGGGCTGGTGCTCTAAGTCTGTATTTATATGCTAATATACAGGGGAGTATAGTGCAGCTGCTTCTGTGGCAAAGTGGTATTTAAACCTGCATATTTGAATAATGCAAATCAAAATCAGGCAATTTTTATTTTACTACTTCTTAGGCCAATCCCCCGCCCTTCGAGTGAGAATCTCTCACCTGGGAAATACAGCTGTACTGTTTCCTTCAGCAGATCAGCTCCTGGCCTTTTCTAGAGAACAGAGGTTCAGACTCAGAGCTGCTGAACTCTGGGTCAGTACACAATGTGCTTCTGTGTGCTAAAACACAGTTATCACTTTTGAAAGGAAGAAAAGTCTCAACTCATTATAACATGGCCTATGGGTGCCAAGTACTCATCTTGATATAATGAACTTTTTATTTTAATAGGTTTCATAATCAGAAAAGAAAGCTCCAGAGAGAAAATGTTAAAGATGGAGGTATTTAGTACTGTTACTGGCAAAGGAGAGTCCTGGCGCATGTCTCGGTAAGAGAGACCATTCCACCCTGAAAAGAGAAACAAGCTGAGCTGAAGGCCGTCAGGTCCCGTTAACATCTTCTGATGCGCTAAAGAGAGCCATATGGAGTGTGTTGCAGTCAGACGAAATTTGAGGGTTCAAGCAGGGTGAATTGTTCGTAAGACAAATCACTTGTGGAAACAGGTAACGCTTTAATAGCTGCTGTTCAAGATGTGCTACTACTGACAAGAAAATTACTGAGGACTACCTACCAATGATTCACACAGTTGCGTTTATCAAGTTGAGCACAAAACTAGCCCAAGATTTCCCAATGGCTCTCAGAAGAGAAATCTGAACCGTGGGCTATTGATGTGCCTCTACACTGAAAAAATGTTTTCTCAGTAGACACTATTAATGAGGCAACTGGGGTCTAAGGTGATAAATTAGAAATTCAAGCAAGGGCTTCAGAGCTTAGAAAGAAGTCAGACATTTGGGTATGAAAAAACCCAAGCAAAGCATGATAAATTTAAACCTGAGCATTTTGCAAAACATCCACAGAGTCTTTTGACAGTTTTATGTTTCTAGCATACTCGTGATGGGATTCCTGTTCTCTGTCATTTAAATACCAGGTAAAAATAAAATTTAATGTTGCTGGATATACAACAACCTACCTTGCCATCTTCAGTATAGACATTTTCATTGTACCCTTTTACTATTGTCCGGTCAATGAAGAGGCTCCGCATCACCACTATCACTTTTAACACTTTTCCTAAGGTAACCTGTGAAAAACAGGAGGACAAAAACAAGCTGAAGGAGAGTTGATGGTGTCTGAATTCACAAGACCATCAAGTTAACAGCCTAAGTTGATGTAATTTCAGTTTTCAATATTTTATAGACAGACCAAAATAAAAGATCTAAAACCACTGTGTGTGTTATGAGGAAGAGATAGACTATAAAGTGCAGAACAAACAAACATTCATTTGCAACTGAAAATGTATGAATTCACAGAATTCCCTTGACACTGCCAAGCAACACTCTCAATTTTATTAACACCACAACTCAATAACTTGTCAAAAACAATGAGCAAATGTGATTATTTTCAATGTATTTGATACTCTCCAATATAAGTCCACTTAGAGAAAAATAATTTGAAAGAAGAATCAGACTCTTCTCATGCTAGCTTTTAAAAGCACGCCATGAGTTTAATGGTCAACACTTTAGGCCCAATAAAAATGTAAAATTATTTAAAAGGAAACTACAGCTAAAAAGTAAAAATGTTACATTTTGAGAAGCTTGATTTTCTTCTGGGAAAGCCGTAAAGTGTAAAGAATAAAACTGGTATCATGGAAAATATATAGGGTCAGTCAGAGTATAACAACAGAAATAAGCCTAAACTATATTATTGACAAGAATGCAATAATGAAGGCATTTTAATCTAAAAATCAATTTACATTTCAAAGATGAACTTGCACTTCCATATTATTAAGATGCGTGTCTAACGATAATTCTTTGTGTTTTGTTATACAGAGATTATTACAGAGTTTTTCTTCATCTACAAAAGCATAAAACTGTGATAAAAAAAGAAACAATTAGTTCATTTTAATATTTCCCAACCAGCAGTGGCTCATTTTCCATTGTCTGTGCTCCAACATGTTGTCCAGTATAGATTAACACACACTAGAACAATTGTGTTTTTACTGCTAACCTCAGCAAACAGATCCAAAGAAATCAGTCAATATGCATCTTTATTGATTTGTTACATGTTTTTCCTTTTTAACTCCTGCTAATGACTCCTACTTACCACCTTGTTTCAACACAAGTAACCTCAACCTGATGCTGACTAACTAAGAGACTAACAGGCAAATCAACTCTGAAGTGCCAAGATGCTTTTCCCCACAAGAAGGAAGACAGAAAATCTGTCAGAAAGACTCCATCTCAAAGCTGATGCAGGGACATGCTCCTGAAGGAGTGTTAGGAGGGGAAATGGTGGTAGGACTGGGGTAACAATACAGGACTTTGCAGAACAGTTGCCCAAACTACTCTAAATGCTGCTTATTATATCACTATATAGCAGGACAGAGTTACAAATCCTGAAAAGAACTGATGACAATTCTTTGGCATGGGACATGGAGAAAGCAACTCTAGGAGAGAAGACTCTGAAGAATAGGGAAGAACAAGTTGACAGCAAGAGAGAGGACAGGGAAACGAGACGGGAAAAAACAGTCAATGATAGACTTCAAGAAGACAGGCTGCTAGGCATAATTTTGCAAGAACACGAAGAGGAAAAGCAGGTCAGAAGAATGGGCAATTTTTTGAAGAAAAACGTTACAGGCTGAAGTAGGGTAATTTATACCAAGGCCCGACTTACGCACATACCATGAATAGCTTTTTCTGGTTCCTACCTTCTTACAATAGGTTGGGATTTTCTGAACGTATATGGAACTGCCTAGTGTTCTCAGGCAACTATATCATGGTATCAGGTACTGTAAATTTGGGTCTAAATGTAGTATCTTGCTGGGATACTCTGTAATAAGATCTAGTTGGTCTGCAAATGAAGTAAACTGGCAGAGCTATTTTAGCACTTAGCACTGTATCAACTAAGTTAAATAAAAAGTCATGACCCAGAGGTGCCTTCATCTATAATGCTGATCATCTACTGGAATCAGAAAGACAGTTTTGTCGTAACTAAGATAAGCAAATGGAGTCACTTTGGAAAACAGTTGTCAGTACATTTAGAGTTAACAGTTTTTTATTTGTTTTTCTGCCTTAGTAAGACCAGCACTTCGCTAGGATATAGGTCTACTGAGAGAACTGACTCTTATAACTTCACACTAGGCATCAACCACACAGTAAAATTAAAAGGAGGAAAAGAAGAAATTCTAAACAAAAAGAAAAGAAACCTTCTTAATGGAAGAGCAAAAAGGCTGCCCTACAAAAACCCAGACCCCGCTTTACGTATAATGTTTTCTATCTCCATTGCCTTCACACACTTCAGCGGATGCTCACTTCTTTCCTCTTCCCTTACGTCCTGCATTCATGATATCTCACATTGCTGCCAGGTAAAAAAAAAATTGGATGAAGTTGATCTGAAGCCTGTGTGGGATGTTCCTGAAAATCCTCAGAGTGAACAGTAGAATGTAACAAGCTGAAAAATCCCATGTTTGGCACTCCAGCTTGCTTGAATATGCTTATTGCTGGCCTCAAACCTCCCCAGAAGATTTACCTGCACAAATGCTTTCAAAATGCTTCTGCATTAGCTCATTGCCTTTTCCCAGGTCATCTGTTTTCATGCCCTTCCAATGATTCACTCTACACTTTCAGAATCCATCACAGCTACCCAGACTCCAGCTATCATCCACCATGCAATACTCAAAAGGTCCAATTCTGCAGACTGGTCTGGGACAGTAGCCTCGATCACCCACTTGCTTGAATGTCAAACAAGCAGGGTTACTCTGTCTCCCACATGTGTAAGGAGCTGTGTAAACCCATCCTTAGACTGTGAGCTCCCTGAGGAAGGCACTACTTTTGCAATCTCAACTTAGACAATAAGTTAGTGCAAGGGGGTCCTCTCCAAGAGTAGGGGCATCCAGGCATCGTGGTAATACAAATGAATGATAGAATACATTCCAACTTTGTCTGGGTTAGTGCTAGGTTGTCTGAATTAGCTCTTACAGTGCTCTGGCACTGAAATAGAAAACTTTCCTGCTCTCTGCCGCTGTTGTTTTGACATGGGATTCCTGTAGGTTTTACACCGGCTGGAAGAGAGATCAGGACTTTCAGCTTATTTTTATAGGACCATCTCATTAGTTAAGTCTGAAAGAACGAGAAATTTTGTAAAACTAAGCGTAGCTCAGATAAATTATAGTTCAGCATTTTAACAACATTGAAAGAATGAGGCTAGTAGTACAAAAAATGAAAAACAGCCTGTCACTAGACTGGAGGATGCTGTTAGATTTGGAAGCCAAAAGTATGCTCCACAGCTATTTTCAGGGTAAAGCACATTCCATATTGTACACAATAAATGGGATACCCTTTATTTTCTCCTCTAATAATCACACCTTGTAACTGTTTTCGGGACTTAATGTTTTTGTTCACCTCCACCATATTTTACAAATCATGTTTTCCAGCAAACCATTTTCTTTCAACGCCTGCTCAACTTAGCTAACTGGAGATCATGTTCAGAAAAGATCTATGTATGGAATATAATTTACACCTGTAGCCATACAACTGTGTCCCTACAGATCACCTGAAAGAAGGTAATAAAAAACTAATGGCTCTGGTAAAAAAAAAAAGTAATTTGATAGTTCTACTCTGAGCTCCAGTAGTGCAGGTCTCTCCTCCTGGAGGTCAAGACTCACCCAGATGGTCCTTATTTAATGGGCACTGAAACATCCCTGCATTTCCACAGATATCAGCTGAAAGAAACTTCTTTCATTATACAGAAAAGATACCTTTCAATTGTGACAAAAAGGCAACAGTTTCCTTTCTAAGCCAACTTTTCCTATTAAATTTCAACTTCTTCTGTCGATATCCTGTTAAGACAGCACTTGGCTTTTTAATATTTTGCCTGAAGGATATATGCCAACACGTCCTTGATGTAGAAAATTTTAATTCAAATCAATACATGTACAAGGTCACTTTAAAATTCAATTAATATGAATGAAAAAATATGCCCCACAGTTCTGTGAGCTGAAAATGGAACAGTTGCAAGTTAAATACTTCTGTAGCTTCTGTTTTGGTCTGTGTAATAACAATGTACTTCTAACTTCCTTTTAACTAAAGTATACTAAATTCAGACAGCTAAGTTATTCATAAATCCCCTGCTTCCTAAAATGGCAAGCTCCAGAAGAAGGTAGGACAGGCAGCTGATTGAAATCTGCAATATTATGCAGCTTTTCTGACAAAGATATATAAAATAAAAATCTTCTTGAAATATCCCAGTTTTAAAAATATTTTGTCTATCACCAAGATAATTCTCAAAGAGCATATGACAGACACTGTATGCCAAGAAAGGGGGAGAGGGAAACGGAGTAATCAGTGAGAATGGCTTAGATAATTTCTTGTGAGACTGCTAAAGAAGTTCCATTTAACATCACTTATGATTGGAAAAGAAATAGGTACCTTTCCAAATAAGTCAGAATCAGGGTCAAAATGAATTTACAAAATGAAAAGGATCAAAATTAATTTACCATGCCAGAATTCTGCCTGGAGGAAATAGCTTGAAATCCCTCCCTTTAATTTTGCCTCCTCATTGAAACTGATACCACATGAAAAGCCCTTTTATAAACAATTTTAAACACTGCATTAACAAACATTCTTTCTTCAGATTTATTTAAAAGTTTGATATTAGGAAAACGTGTGCTGACAACACCAAGCTCCAACACTTAGCAAAAAATTCCCAAAGCTCCAGATTTCCTCTCAGCATCCCAGGGAATTTGCTGCTGATTTGAGCTGCAGATGCTCTGCAATGCAGAGCTACAAGATAGAAAGCATTAGTTTCAGTTAACATGGGTACCTCCCTGCTTGTATAAAAAGAAGCACAAGTTTGTATGCGTTTTTTATTCACCTTAGAAAATAATAAGGTAACATCAAACCAGAGATGTAACCAAGCCGTACATATTTCCAGCAAAAGGCCAGACACCTGCTCCCTGCCAGATAGCCAGCCATAAGCTTGTCCTCCCACTCATATATCTATCTTACTGATCAGTACAATGCCTGGAAATCATATTTATATATACTGAAAAATAAGGGTTTGTATTAAAAATAAAGTAAAAAAAAATATCCCACCCAGACTTTCAACTAGTTATTTTTTTCCCTTTGTCTCATCTGCTGCTGGTATGAATGCTGCACTTTCCCTCACATGCTCATTATTCTTTAATGATGCCTATTTGTAAATAGCAAGATAAGATGCAATTAAGCCATTAGAGTCTAAATAAACAAACATACTAATTAGGTTCTTTACAAGGATTTCTTTTTTTATGTAAGGGCTGGAATTTACCTTTCATTAGTCTAACCTAATTGCAATAGTGCATGATAAAAAGTCAACATAAATGAAGGACTTTAAATTATATCGCCGCATTAGGGATGAGCTGGTGACCCCCTCCCTTGGTAACATGGCATATTCTCTTAATAAAGTGAACAAACTGGCACAGAATATTGTTCAAAGGTTAAAAGACAGATTTTGCCAGTGGCTAGTCACGCTCGTGGAAGGGTCATGGTAGTCCAGCATTGCTACAGATGATGAAATGGATTCCGTCTCTTTTTTCCATTCTAAATTATAGCACACCAGGAATTTTACAGGGATGAAAACAATGTCTGATCTTGCAGAATATAAACCTATGGGAATATCAACACAGACCTGTGAACCTTTGGGACTGGACAGCAACCCTGGGGCACAGTAACCCTGTGGAGGGAGCAAAGCTAAGGGAATTTCTCACAGGTCTTCCTCTGCTTTTTCTACTCTTGTTCACTTTCCCATCAAAAGACTCTTCCTCATTCTTCTATTAGACAAGCAGAGAATAATTTACAATTTACTTGCCATCCCCCGCTCGCATACTTTGTTGATTCAAGACATTCTTCCTCTGCATGTGACCTCAAATGTTGGCTTAATGCTCTTTAAATGCTGGTTCTCAATCTTAAGAGACAAACTGTGAAGCCACCGCAGTCACAACCACCCCACTATGAGCTCAGAAGTGATTCCTCAAGATCCAGCTCACGCAACAGGTCCTTAAACATCCCAGTAATTCAGTCAAACACCAAAACCTAGCTAGTGTCTCCAAGAGAGTAAATCCCTAAATGAATATTCATCCTATGTGCCTAAAATTAGGTGCCTAAGCCACCAGACGTGACCATCAGATCTATATCCCTACCATGAGCCTGCCTACCTTTATCCAGTGACGACCATGCACTGGTTTCCTAATGAACCACCAGACTGGTAAGGAGGAACACTTACACTGCTAAGCATTTTGGAGAAAAGAGATTGTTTTGAAAATAACAGCATTAAATTGTTTCCCATCAAGTATGACATCAATACTGATTTCAAATCACTTAGCAAATTTCCCCCCCTACTCCCAGCTCTTCAACATCAGGGTGTCTTGAACAAAAATCAGTTTGGTGGCCCTTCTTAATGGACAAGTAGGAAATTTCAGAATCCATTTTTCCAACCGAAAATAATAAACGATTTTATGTAAAACACTGGTAAACAAAAATGAGACACAAGAAATTATTCAGTTTCAGGGAACAGATGTCTAGCCTATTTGCAATTAATACAGCCCACTTCCATACAATCAGACTGTTTAAAATGCTTGGAACAAGATTTGAAAGTTCAAATGCAAATGTGTCTTGATTTTATGGAGAATGAATATGATTATATAAACATATGAAACATGTTTTTATACGAGAGATCTATTAAAAAATCTAGGCATCAGTATATATTTATAAAATTAATTTATCATCAAAAATTTGCAAGGTAACATGAAAAGAAGAAATTGCAATTTCTGCCATGAGCTTTGGTTTGACAGAAACAATTCAATTTTTCAAATTGGAAGTTAGTTATACATATCATTATGCTTTAGAAACAGCTCAAATTACAGTAAACGATTCAATTATCTGTAAAAATATTTACCCAGCATTTGTAACTTCTATAGTAGTGTTTTTACATAGCTTTCCAAACACTGGAGATCCAAACAATTTTAAAGACAAAGTAGTTCCCAGATGAAGACAAGAAAATAAGTTTCTACACCTGACTAGGACTAGCTAGGTACATGACCCTAAGGGAAGTCATATTTGTCAACTGGAAAAGTGGGGCTCATGTTTACTGTTTTTTAAATTATTTCTGATATTAATGAATAAATTAATTGTACACAGCAATTGTTCCACATACACAAAAATATTCTGAATTTTGATAACAGAAACAAGGTGTGTGAAAGAATCATAAAATAATCACACCACCAAATTATTTTATTAGAAAAAATAATATATATCTAGGAATACAACTGATCATTCAAAAAAAAAGGCAAAAATCTAGGTATTTTTCATTAATGAAAATCAGTTCATGTTTTCTTAACATACAAGATGAGGTTTATCGATGTACAATTCCTGGCATTTGACCAACAAAATCTCACAAAAACCTTAAGGAGTCTGCAGTTCCCTCTGCTACTGCTGGAAATTAATTTTGCATAACACTGTTATTAAAGCTGATATAATTCTATGTTTAGTCTTTTTTACGCATAGTACGATTAAAAGATTAATTGAAAAATCACTAGTGAAGATTGGGATTAAACAGTATCTTGAAATGCCATGATAAACTGCTTTTAAAATCAGTTGAGGATTTCACACAGCTCTGAAAGGTTTCAATTATTTATGTATTTGGTCTGTGTAGCATAAATCCAGACTAATGAGGTGCAATTGCTGTGTATAAATCTAAAGCATAAAAAAACCTCCTTGTTGTCTGGAGGAAGCAGTAACCTCAAAGGACTAGGAGGTAGCAACCTTTCAAGACGCAGCATTCATGCTCACAGGAATAGTTTGTTTTTCTTTCTGCTTGAAGTTCTCAGTTTCTGTGAAAGCGGTACCCTGGTTAGGGAGAATCCAGCTTAACACAAAGGTTACTCACCAGAAGAGTTTGACCCGCAGGCTCACAGGGCTGCTAATTATTCCTCTTGAAACACCAGGTGAATCTTAGACCGTGAAAGTCCCACCTCTACAGCTAAGGACATAAATTGATTTCCATGTGCACATGAAGTTGTAGAGTCTGGGCCTGAAACTTTCTGTATTAGGTCTTTTTCCTAAAGATGATTTGTTTGGCAAAATCTCCAGCTATTCTGAACTTTCAAAGAATCTCACAGGCACTCACTTCCCCTTCTTCCCCATCTCTTTCCAATCATCTGCACATTCTTAAAATACGTATAGTGCTCACCAGAGCCTCTGAAGATGAATACGTGTTTTTTTTCTGGTAAGTTGAATGACTGTGTTTAAAGATGTTTTAATATAACAACTAGACCTCTGCATCAAAGACGTTCATAAGCAATGGCAGGTATGATACGAACAGTCCAAGCATGAAAGTGGTTGAGATTATACAGTTAGTTAATTAACTCTGGGCAAACAGTATGGTTGTGAAATATTTTTAAATAAAATAAGCATTATCTGAATCCTTTGGTATTGTGGTAAACCATGCTGCTGCAAGGGAGCAACTCCAGATCTAACTTGGGATAAGTTCACAGTGAGAAATCACAAGTACTGAAGAAACCTCCTTTCTTCTGGGGGAGGTGCTCTTCACACTGCCCATCCTGCAGCACCTTTCACTGAATGATTTGTGGCTGAAAACAGCAAAAGCTTTTGTAGCAGTCAGGGCCAGATGGAAAGTGCCATATTGGCAACATCAACTGAGACAGATGGGAAAGAGGGAAAACCTGCCTAAAAGAAAAAATGATAAACCCATCACACGATCACATACAAAAATACTTTAAAAACAATCTTTTTGATCTCCGATCCAAGGAAAATATGCATACCACTGGTTCAATACAGGGCTGCTATCTTGTAGCAACAATAATGTCCTTGATTTAGAGAGCAACTGCAATGTGGAATTCATGAAAGTACTACGGCCTGTAAAAGGGGCTTCTTTTAGTCACCACTCTTCCACCCTACCTTATTTCTTACCAGTCACATCCAAGATAATTTACCTAATTTCCTAATTGTGCCTGAATCTTAAAAAGCATCATCTATTTTCTGACCTCAAAAAGCCATCAGAAGTGGAAGGTACTTACTATATGCAAAGGGGCTCTAAAAGAATGGAAAGGGTTTCAAAGTAAGGAAGTAATACCAGACATTTTTCTATAGCAAAATAGTTAAATATAAAGTCAGCTTAAGAGGAAATGCAAAAGCTTCCAAGACTTTTAGCTTCTTAAGACTGCACTGATGAATTCAATTCTTTTCTGGAATATATTGTTCCACTTTGTGAATCCAACAATTGCAGATTAAATGTTTTAATGCCAGCTGTTTATTTTAACCTCTGACTCAGTTAATCTCTTGCAAATTTGGGGCTGTTCAAAGAAAGTTAATAATGGGATGTTAGACAGTTGATTAATTAAAACTAAACATAATCACAGCTATACTTACTATAGAGAAATTAACAGAACCTTTGAAAAATACAGGCAAAAATCTAACCATGACAGTGTTTTAAAGTCAACAAACTTTAAAATCAATATAAAAATCTAAGGAGCAATCCTAACATTGACTTGTATTGACTCAATAATTCTGTTTTGACAAAATATCTGATTTTCAGATTCATTTTACTGTTTGCTTGGAAACAAGAAATATACTCACATGTACACTATACCCAAGCCTTTTGTAATAGCCTATGTGAGACCAGAAAAAATAAGAGGAAGTGGCATGAGAAATCTGAGATGGAAAAGACTGATCTGGTCTCAGTTCTTCAGCTATGTATATATTATATTTTCTAGATTTATTTAAAATTTGCCTTTCACCCTACTAGAGGAAAATCAGCATCCAACTGCCACACTACAGACTCCACTTCCACGTTGCTGTCTTAGAGTAAAAGCTTTAAATTCTCTCACTATAAGCGCAACAGCTGCCTGTGAAAATTGATGTGAACAATAGGTTCTTCTGGAATGAAATCCCGCTTGGTCAGGCAGAAGTAAGTCGAATGTATTGGACTTGTTTATCTCTAATCCAGCCTTTACTGCTCATTTACTTCAAAGGCAAATTCCTGACTTCATCGTATAACAGAAATTCACTGACCCAAGAACAATCTGAACAAATTTAAATCATATTGGTTTCCTCCTTCTTTTCTTCCACCCACCACTCTTCTTAATTATCATGATTAAGACTCACTCACTGCCAAGACTGCTGAAAACCACAGTGAATATTTGAGTTTGTGCTCATATTTCTACAATTGCATTTAACAATAAAAGTAATAGATCTTTCGTTTAAAGGTGAAATTCTTTTTATCACTCATTTGCCTAAGAGCAAGAAAGATCCTACATTGCTGTGACAAATGAAGAACACTATGTTTCCGGAAAAAAAAAAAATCTTTAATAACCTGCATTTTAGGAAGAGTAATTCAATCCGCTAAGATATCCACCACAAGGGATTAAATGATCCAACTTACCAGAAGCATTGCAGAGGTTCCATTTGGCCGGGATAGCTGGATAGACATTTCAGGGAACATCCTATCAATCCGATTGATCACATCGTCAACGTATCTACAACAGAATTAACACACACGCTCTTTGTCACAAACTCGGATTATTACTCCTTTTTAAAAATGCCCACAGGACTTTACTGAATTAATTTCTCTTTGATACCTGCATATTCTTCAAAAATGCATTGAAGCATAATTCAAAGTTATTGATAAGAGGAAACAAACCAAAGCTCTGTGCAAGTTGTTTGGAAAATTAAATACTCTGCCCTTAAAAACATGCACTCAATTTTTAGTCCAAATCTGTCAGCCTTAAACTCCTGCCATCATATTTCTATACTTTTCCCTCAGGAGGTCAAAGGCTACATTGTCAAAATTACTCTTCCAGCATAGGAATTCATAGGATGTCACCTCCTTACTCTCTCTTTGATAAACTAAACAGATAAAGGTTTTATCAAAGTCTTCTGACTGTTCTTAGAGGGGGGTGGTTCTGAATCTTTCCAATTTATTTCATGCACTGCTGACTCTGAAATTGGCTAGTACATTTCAGGAGTTTCTCTAGGGTGATCAAACAGCGAGGTGAAGTAACATCCTTTCTGCTGGGTATAATCCCTCTGCTTATGCAAGCCAAAGTGAGCCAGCATGCAGTTGTCTTGTTTCCCTGGTATCGTATAAGGAGCTGACAGCCATTAACAATGAAAACTGTCTTTCAGAGACCTTGCTTCCCAGGACACATCGCCCCATCCCATGGGCACGTCTCATATCCTTCAGCCATTCCTCTGGACGCATTAAAATGCACAGTATTTGCTTCAGCAGAGTTTACGCAACAGTCTATATCATCTGAGTGCTTATCTGTCCTCCAGTACTAATTTCAGTTCTCCTGAAGTATACGGAAGAAGAGAGGGGCACTGCTGTCTTGCTATCATAGGCATCTACAAACTCTGCAACTTGATCAGATCCATGAATGAATTTATTGATAAAACTGTTTTCATGCTAGCCTACATAAGCGCTCTGAAAAAAAAGATTTTTGGAAAAAAATCTGTTGCCCCAGTTTAGAATAAAAGTAAAACTGAAAAATCTAATTATTTCCCTTTAAACTGCTTAAATAAAGGCAAAAAATGTTGAATTCTTGCTCTTCAAAGTTATTCAGTTCAAATGTTAGTTGCTAAAACCCCTCCCAAAACCAATGAGGTGCTATGCTCCAATTGCTATTTTGCAAGGGATTAAAAATCATCAGAAAAACATAAAATAAAATCAAGAAAGCTACACTCACACAGCTGGTAAAGTCAGCCCACTTTTAAAAGTAACAAAAGAATGGAATTAGTTATGACAATTTTGCATAAAAATCTTAATCCACACTTCTCGTGCAGAAAAAAGTTTTCCCATTCACTTGAATGACTCATTAACAGCTTGCTTGCTGATAAGCAAAGTCAAATCATCCATAAGCGAAGAGCTTCCTTAGCATGGTGAAAGAAGAGACGCATAAGACAGTGCTTCAGGATGAGTAAGCTACACATCGACACTACGCACCTAACTAATTTTAAATATTACTGAATCCCATACTTTTTTTATATAGCATGAGAGTTTATACTGTTTCGTAAATGCAATTACTCCAGGCTCTGCAAACAAATTCAGCTATCGCTTGTGTGTGAATAGAGATGACTGATTGTGAAACAGGCAAGGAGAGATTTTGTGTTTCTTGATTACTATGTGGTTAGGAACGTGTCTTATAGCCTTGCACACTACCATGAAGATTATTGCATAACTTTTCTAATTTTTCAAGCTTTGGGCAATAAGAAGTTAAAACCAAACAAAATATGAAGTTGCATAAAACAAGACAGTGACACAGTCCATATGCATTAAGGAAGGAAAATTCAAGTAATTTTAAATCATATAAACAACAGTTGGACTTGGGCATTTAATCTGCTTAGGTCCTTCTAAGAAATCCCAGCGGACATGTACATTTACCCTTGGAAAATGTTGGAGGCAATCAGTTCTTCAAACCTTTTTTTAGATACAATGACTTTTTAAATGTAAAACTTGTCTTGACCACGTGCCTTAAAACTTGACTCAAACCTAACTGTCACCTTGTACTACCTGAGCAGTATAAGGCAGAACAGGGAATTCACAGGGAGCTTGTGCAGAGTCTTTCCCTTTAAGTGAAATCACACGTACAGCAAAAGAGAAATCTTCTTATTTGTATTAAGCAGCTTCTGAAATAACTTAAAGATGAGTTTCCAAACACTTTGGGCTTAGAAACCTGTTAATTTTGTACCACTCTTCATAGGTCAGTTGACAAAAAAGAGAAAATTAAAACCACTCACTTAAGGAAATACGACGTTTTACTTTGGCAAGGCTCAGCAACCCTCTCACGACCATCCACACAGGTAGCCTTTTCCTTTCTTCTCAGTCAAGAGGATGTCAGAGAAAATCCAAGACCAGTAAGATAAAACAGCATTGATGTACATATCATTGTTTTGCCCCTTTGCCTTTTTCAAGTAGACATCAGGGTTTCCTGAGGATTCATCAGAACAGAAGGATTCTTCAAAGATGCATATATAATTACTAAATTAGCCTGACTACACAGCGGCCTCAAATATAAAATGACAAACAACCTAATCTAAAGCAAAATTCTTCTATAGATGTGCCCTTCAGAAAGGACATCTGGTAAAACATCTTGCGAAAGGGATGGATATGATAAATCAGATGCAGCAAAGTAATGTAAAAGTGTAACTGGTGACGACTTCAGAGAAAACTGAAGAACATATGATAAAGACAAGATAAAGTGCACTCCTGAGGCTGTCTGGAAAGAGGGTCAGAGAAAAAGCTGCTGTCTGGAACTTATTTTGCAGAACTGAAATACATTAATTTAATGCCAAATTAAGCAGAGTTGCAATTTACACACCTCTGTCCAATCGGTTTTAGCTCAAAAATATGATAGTTCTATTTATGTTACAGAACCTCTTACACAGTCTCAGAGCCGCGTAGCACTTAAGGATGGAGAAAAGTCTAATTTTACTCTGCCAATAAGCACTTCTAACTTTTAACATACTACCATATCTCAGTTTTCTCCTACTTACAAAAGATGCTGGTTGGAACAAGCCTTTACAAACCCAGAAGAAATAACACAAAGCAGGGAAAAGCAAATGGAAATAGATGTGCTCAAACATTTGGCATATCTTAATCTTAAGAAAAAAAATTCATGGAATTCTCAGAATTAAATACAAGCTGAAATTATAAGGTAGTAGCTTCTCCTCTTGTCCTAGAACAGGTGTTGTTCCACCTACAAAGAGTTGAATAGCATCTAGGCAGACTCCCTCCCCATAGCTTCTCTATCACACAAAGGATGCTCAATAATGTCTGAAGAGAGCGCAAATGACTGCAAAAGATCATACCCAGTAATCCCCATATTCAATTACAGCATGGTATTTAAACTCTTTATAGGCAGAATTTCTTCTTACTCATTCTTCTAGGCCTCAAAAGACAATACATTAACACCTTATAATTGCAACATCCTAAGTTGGTCCCATTCTATTCAAAAAAGCTTCAAGTAACCTCATCAATACCTGTGTCCTAACTCAGATCCACACGCATCCTAGTCACAAAAGAACAACAGACTTGACCAACAGGACTTCCGATCATTAAATCATATCAAATACTAAAGCAATTTTGCTAATGTAATTTTACTGGTTAGAGGGAGGATTTTTAAAGAAGCTTTAATAGCAGGTTTTTACCAACTTCCCTCTCCCATTTTTTCTTCTTCCTTCTCTCCTTCATGACACAGATTCATGATTTTTAAGGAGGTTTTAAAATTATATTTTTGACAGAAAATCTTTATTTTAAAAAATGGTAATAGTCTCATTCAGGGGTATGCATCTGAATGTGTAACAGAACTAGCCAGTAAAATCAGACCTGACATCAGATGCTCTCCAAAGCTGTCAACACTATAAATCCTTATCTTCGTTTTAATGTAGTAGAATACTTTTTTCTACAAACATGCTATATTAATACTGGGAAAGTCAAAACACAACAACCTACTTCCTGAACATTAGCAAAGACTAAAATTAATTTGAAATGTTACACTCCAAATGAAGTCTTTCTATGAACATGCAGAAAAATCAACACTAGAATAAAGCAACAGAGATATTCTTTGAAAAATCTCTCTGCCATTTTGCCAATAAGCGTATACATAAATCCTTTCGTCCGTATTAGATGAACAATGCCCGGAACAGACAGAAGACACTTTTGAAGTCAGTTAGAAAATACTGTTTATAAGGTACTAATTAGTTATGCAAAATGCTAAACGAGAAGTTTCATACTAAAACATCAGGTTGACAAGGTAGAAATAATTCAGGAACCATCTCTGTAGATAAACGGTCTTGTAACATCTCTTTGATTCACACAAAGGCCCCCCAAAAGACAGTAATATAGAAAAGTAATTCATTATAAATGCCTTTCAATTCCACACTGGACAGATGGCTTAGTTCTCTAATGTGACCTTTTTTTTTTTTTTTACTTTTTTTTTATTTTTACTGGATTAGATCCAGCAATCCAATGTTAGTGTGATGTTTAACAGCTTAGACAAGATTTAAATAGCATTTATCCCACACAGTGTTTAACTTGCATGCTGTTCATTTTTTCCACTCAATACAACAATTTAAAGATTAGAAATATAGGTATTAATAATAATTTTCTGAGGAGGTCTTTTGGAAGAAAGAAAATTTTGCTAAATGATATTAGGGAGACAGAAAAAAAGAGAGGGAAAAACAATTCACATTTGTAATATAAAATAGCATAAACTTTCCTATACACTCAGTAGAAAACACCACATATGAGACGAAGAGAAACTCTATGACTCTGTTGAATCTGGATTCATGATATTCTGGACAGCAATAGGGGAAACTCTCCACACATTCTCTCACTTACTAGCACAGTATTTACTGGCTCCCAGATTTTTTTTATTTGGCTTTCAGTTACTATTTTCAACACAGCTAATTTCTTTTCACATGTCTGATATTTCAGAAGCATGGGCTGGCCCTGCAGACTCTTGCTAGCATATGTAGTGTTTGCTAATGAAGGCATCAGTGCAAAGAGCTTGCCTGCACTCTACTAAGACCTACGAACAGCTATTTTTTGCAGAACTAGACTCAATACATAGCTTAAAGCTTTTAGCAGCCCCGGGATTTTATAAATTAGAGATTTTACAAAGAGACTAAATAGTTTTCAGGTAACCTGATTAGAGAAATACTGTATTTTAAAACATACAACGTAGTCACAGTTCTAGTCTGATTTACTAATCAATGAATTAAAGTTATAATTTGATTCAGCTACCTGCTGAGCAAGTCTCTGCAGGTAGCAAATTCAAGTTGATAGAAGACTTTTCAGAAGCATCAATTAACAATAGTTATTAAAACAGTGACTTCTGCCAGCTTTTGTGAGATGACACTTCCTGCTTGGATAGGCAATGAAGAGTGTGAAAAGAAATTCAACAACTCTCACGCTGAGAAAGCGACTTCAAGTCTCAAGACTAAATTAGACAACTGGCACAATCCATGACATCTGTACATCAATCCTGGAAGTCTCTGCCTCTTTCCCCAAATTCCACACGTTTTGTTGTTTTGGTTTTTTATTGTTAATTCAGGCTCTTGCTCTTTTCTTCTGTAGAACCTCTATAAAAATGCTCATGTTTCCTGGCTCCAGTGCTAAAATGACTTGCTTGTTTTGACCAACTTCTCCTCCAGCTATAAGCTTCCTTGCCAGGCTGTCTTCTCTTATAGTCGTTAACACTGTCCTCTTGTCCTTTCTGAACAAACTGCTTCCACGGTTTCCTCTCTCTTCTCACCCAATTTCCAAGTTTCTGTTGGTGGAAAACTCCAGCCAGGCTCCTCCTGGCTCGTCTTGTTTCCTTCTGTTCCCTACTCATCTGCACACTAATTCGGTGTCTGCTACTCCTTCAATGCCTCCATTCCTGCTGTGCAATCTTTATTCATGATACGTTATAAAGGAAAAACGTTACCTCTTTCATATAACTGACTTCAACTACCATGAGGTAAGTTGAGGGCAGAAGAGGCAAACCTGAGTCTCTCGAGTTATACACGGTCCTTCAGTCTTGGGGCTACAATATATGATCAGCACGAGGGAGTTTCAGCACTGGAGCGTCTTGGTAACATGAATCCACAGGTGTGGGAAGAAGTAGGCCAGAATGTGTGGACTGTATGGAACAAACTTGCTAAGATAACTCGGACAAAGGTCCTAAGGGACAAATCTGCTCCACCTTGCAGAGGAGAAGTGAGACAACATGCATCTGAAAGCACTGAAATATTCAACTCCAAACCTAAAAGAAGGCAGATTTCCATTTATTCTTGCAGGTTAGCTTGTTTTCAACTTTGCTACGGATGTTATTTCGGTCATAGACGTTTTATTATTGAGTGGATGCAGAAGATTAAGTTATGTGCCTAAATAGTCTAGAAGTGTTTACATATAAACACAGGGTGGTCTGCTTCAAAAGCATATGCACATATAGCTGTATCAAACACTTAACCATCTGCACTTCTCACTCACAAAAGGCCAAACCTGGTACAGCACTTAAGGATGCATGTAAAGTCGTTTGGACAGTTCTCTAGAAGCCAAGACAGAGTGTTTAAGGGTTGGATTTACAGAGACATTCAGAAACCTGAGGCTGTGATTCAACAATTTTCAGTCTCCAGCACCAATACTGACAGAAGGCACTGACACATCCCCTCCCGCACGCTGCAGCATACAGCCCCCTCAACTGTCTCAACTGTGCTGTGCTGGAAGAGCTGGATCACACAACTGATCTGTCTTTTAAAAAAAAAAAAAAAAAAAGGCAGAAGAAGAATGTATTAGTTTAAATCTAAAATGGTTTCATGATTCAGCTCCCTGTGTGGCTGCACACATTGTGTGCCAGCAAAATTCCTGCTGGGACCATGCACTGTGGGCCAGGAATGCTGTACACTGGGGTCGTTCTATTACAATAGTAAAATATTGGTTTATGGTAAAATGTGTTACTTACACTGTATTGTTTATACAACAAACACAATTCTGAATTCTTCAGTGCTGCTGTGAGCCTACTGATAAGCAACATGGTGTAAACCTGCAAGGAATGTTCTCAAAGGTATGAGCTGACAGCAATGCTACAAATGCACGCAGGTTCTCATGCTGAATGCTTATGAAATGCAAACCTGCCCCTGAATCAAAGTCTCCAGACATCTGCACATTTACATTAAATATGAACACCTCTTTAATGCACTCTGAAAACACATGTTGTCAGTGCATAGTTTGTTTTTTAAGACAGAGCAAAAAGACATCTGTTTACAATATCGAATTCCAGTGCACCACCTTAAAAAGTGTAACTTGAATAAGGAAAACTTTAAGTTACAAATAGAGACCTTGCAGTCAAATTCCTATAGATATTTTATTACACTGTTGAAATAGTCTTCTTTGTACTTATGTGGAATGTTCTTCAAAATGCCTTTAATTCACAGCAGTAATCAAGAGAGGAATATGGATATTAGAATGTGTGAAAGCTGGTTAACAAAACAAGCATGCATCTACTTTACAGTCATCACCAGGATCTTGCCTGAGCCTGTTACTAGTCTGTGCTTTATGGAAAACATTAACTCCTTTATACATACCTCGAGAGGAAAAACAGCCCTCCCTATCTATGCAGCATCAGTAGTAATAGAATTTCAGAAGCAATACTTCACAGCACATATATATTGTTTATATTTCCACTTCTTCATGAAACTAGATGGTGCTCCACAGCCTAACAATAAATGCTAACAACAGTAATTTTCAGGGGCCTGGATGAGAATCAGATTATTACATCAGTGTTTATCTACAAAGATGGTCCTTGAATTACTCCTAACTTGTCAAGCAATTTGTGCCCCACCTGTTAGCCTAAATTTGCACATGCACATGCATGCTTCCATACAGTAAAGCTGTGCCAAAAGTCCTCAGGAGAAACTCAAGCCAAGAGATCCAGCCAGCCTTTAAAAAAAAAAAAAACCACCACCAAACCCAAACCAAACCAACAATCAACAAAAACCCAAACACCGGTTTGCACAAACTACACAGTTGTCCCCCACCCTCTCCACTACTGGTGGTTCAGCAGAGTTCACCTGAGGTTGCTTGGGTCTGCACTGTAAGGTGAAACCATCTCTCCTGCACTCACTAGTCAATCACACAGCAATGGAGAGAGGATTCAACTGTGACATGCTGATGTTCAGTAAACACCAGACAGGGCTTTGCCAAAGGCCTCAAAATAACGCATCAAGTTCAGTTCTGCCTCCAGAAAAGACAATGGGCTGGGCTGGTTTTCAGCCCACCTGCCCAGCCAAATTCCCAAACAAACTAAATGGAGCTCCCTGCAGATGGGAAAGGTCCCATTGTGTGGACTGACCACTTGATGGGATCCCGATACTGCACATCACTCGCTCCACAGTGTCATTCCCAAATGCAGCCTTCTAAAGCTAGAATTCAGTATTTTATAACACGTTATTTTCAGCTCTGCTACTGAAGAATTAATTCAATAGCAAAGTCTTCTCACTTTCTTTCTTTGTGCTTTATTTCTCCCTCAACAGAGCAGAAATTACAGTACTTACCTCCTTTTATAAAAAGCAACAGATGATGCATGATACCTATTATGTATTCTATACCTATCAAAAGCAGCGAGATTTTACCTTTGGGTGGAGAGATTGATGAATAGGAAACATAGTATGTTGTGCACAGTTAGACCTTTTTATACACTATGCTTGACCATATGGCAAGCACTGCTGGAAGGAAGAGATCTTAGTGATCATTTATGTTAGGCACATCAAGTCCCAGAACTTAATGAAGGCAACACAAATTCCAGAGGATGGGAGGAAGGCAGGATTAAGGATATAACCCTCTGGAGAATGGCTGACATAGCAGAACAGGAGAGCAGAGCAAACTATTTCATAAGACAGGTTTTGTTTGTACCAGTTAAGTTACCAAAGCCCTGACATTTTCTGCTTTTAAATAAGTGTCCCCTACTTAAATCACACTCTGATGATTTGCAGGCAGTATCATGTGGTTTTAAAATATTCGCTAAATTTTCAACGGCTCAGTACTCTGAAAACCTCTCTTGCTGGAATTTCTCATCCTTCCATATGTTTAACTTCAGCTAAAAACACAATAGATTATTGTCTCTGCCATGCCTGCATTTAATGCAGGCACCAGCATGCGTATCAGAGCTTAAGCCTTCATTATTTAATGCATGTAGGGTGCGTTGTGTTGTACAGTTATTGACTATCGTATCTAATGTTTCACGACCTGTTAGAAGCTACTGGGATGAAGATACTCAACTTTTATGCAAAATGGTTTAATTCCTACAGATACAAGCTAAGATATAGTGCTACCTATTACCTTAAGAATCTGTACCAGACTCTTGCTGTATTTTGCAAGTAGATCTCTAAAGTTTGTAACCATGCAAACACCTAAGCATACTTAGGTAATGACAGAAGTGCCTGAAGGAGCAAATTAGGCAACAGAAAGAGCACAACCAAAAAAACCTTCATCATAGCCATGAAGGCATTAAAAATATAGCTTCTGTCATTTCATTCAAGTCCTCACAGTGATGTATTATTATATTTCTAATTTCTTCCTTTAGAATTATGTTATTCTTATAGAACAAGATGTTGGAATACACAGACTCAAATTTTAGGCCTTGCCGATAGACTTCAAGCCCCCACTCAAGAAGAGCATCCACTTCAACATCTAGTGCTTTATTAAAATGATAAACTATGGTAAAAAGAGACAAGTCTTAATAGCACCAGTTCTAAGGGTACTTAGGATACTTGATATCAGCCTTTAAGGACACTTCAGATCAATTTGTTCTTCTGTAATTAAGAGGGAAGTAAGGGTGAAGAAAAATGAGAAAAGATGAGATATTGTAACAAATGATTGCTTGTACAGCCCAGTGCAATTTATTATACAAACTTTTACCAAATACCCATTTCAACTTTTGTGATCACCTACTTTAAGTCTTCTTGAGGGAATTACATAATTAGTCCTGATTTCTTCTCTTCAGGATTATGCTCTGACCAAGTATTTCGATCTGCCTGTGATACTACAGAGATAAAAGATCTATCTTAAAACTCAAAGGTTTATCAAAGACTCCTTCAAGGTCATCTTTACACTCCCATACAAAAAACTGCACATAACAAGTACAATTAGGCATTTATAAACTTAAGACTCTCCCAGTACAAAGAGTTTGGAGAGAGAAGCCCTTCAAAATATTATTTTCTAAAAAATACACTTTCACCACTTCTTCCTGCAACATGACAAGCTGTTCCTTACATTGGGATTTTTTATAGGGCTCATGGAAATTAATTACATGGCTTCCACTGAAAGTCAGTGTGGGGGAGGAGGGCTAATTCCCTTAAGCAAATTCTCTGAAAAAAATTTTCTCTTTAAACAACAGAGCTGGTTAAAAGAAAAGGCTTATCATGGCAGTTACTCTTGGGCTTGCCAAACTCAGTCCAGACACCTCAGCAGTGACTGCAGAAATTCACTGCACCTTTTTGGCCATTTTCCCACTCCTGTAATCAGGTTCCCCCTCATTTGATGTTACTTCCCCTTGCACACAAGAATCAGTGTGCAACCACAGCAGAGATCAGACAGGTTTTATGTTCACTGTGGCTTTTTAAACACTGGAGTTTCTGCTGTGCCTGTGTTCCTCCACTGCATGGGACAGGCAGAGCAGAGTTTAAAGCCAAAGTAGTACTATGGTAAGCAAATACAGTTCTGTTTGTAAGTATATTCTTGTACCTGCATCAATTTACATTACCTGCAGAGCTTCCCTAAAAAATAAAACACAAACCAGCTTTTATGACAAATATATCTAAAGTAGAATAACCCTTTTAGAACTACTGTGTCTAGTGCTACCAGGGAGAAATGTTCAGCCTATTAAAAAATAATACAATTCTGTTTATGTAAGTATACTAACAGAGAAAACTGCTTAAGTGGAAAACAAGAATTTGAGATCTCCTTAGGTAAATACAAACATGATTATTAACACTGCCTAGCTGTTTTCCTAGATACGTTTCCCTAATTCTGAGCATCCACTTCATGAATATCGAGCTCAAAACTTGTAAAAAGCAAGTTGCTTTAAGAAATGTCAAGTTGATTACCCAAAGAAATTACAAATTGTCAGATAATTTCTAATAATAAATAGGTACAAATTTACAGATTAAAAAAAGTCTCTACGTGTTCACAGTCCTTAATTAAAAAAAAAAGAAAAGAAAAGAAAAGAAAGAAAGACTGCCTGCTGTAATGTGAATGAGTGGCGTGAAATAATCCACCACCGGATGAGACTGTACATGGTCACAAGCGAGAACTTGGACTCTGCCAGACGGCATCTCAAAAGGTCTGCTACAGAAGGGACAATAAAAGATTTCTCATAGACTCTGAAGACAATACCAGCCTGATCAACCTGTTCTAATCTGCAGCCAAAGTGTCTCGCCTGTCTGTCAATGACAGTGTCTCTCAGCAGGGAGTGGTTTATTATTCTAATAAGATGCTCCAATAAAGAGAGGGTCAGCTATGAATCACTACCATGAGAAGATTTAATTAGATTTTTACATTGACTAAAGACATTCCCTGCACACAGAAAAAAATTTAAATATGGACGTAAATGATAGTGTATTTTAAGGCAAGGTTACTTTTGGGTTTTTTGTTTTAAACTTCCTGTTTATATTTTTCCTTTTCTTGAGATAGCTGTTTACATTATACAGTTACACTGTCCAAGCTTAAAGGTTTCTTGTGAAAAAGAGTTCAGTAATTTTTTTGATTGAAAACTGTCTAGGCAAATCTTCTGAAGTATTCCACCCAACAGAGCTCTCTATATTTTCCTAGGAAAATGTCTGACGATAGCATAAACAAAAACCCATACCCAATTTAAAAAAATCAAAATCTCTGCTTCATCACAGAGTAAAAGCTACAGAATAGCTCGTTATCAAACACACGTACAACATATACCAATGTATTACTGTAGTACAGTGTTTTAATTAAAAATACACTGTATAAAGAAGGGAATGGGACTCAGCTGCATTAATACATACAGCTGCAAACTATCTGTGTTAACACACAGAACCTTCATTAAGAGTAACCTTATATCAAAGATTTTTCTAAAAACAACCAGAGGAAAGTCGAAGTCAACCATGAGGGCCAGGGCTATTACAGCTATTTCGATTAGGAAACCATTATCTCAAATTCATGCTGCTACCAGGATAGAGGTTCACCTAGTAACATGACAGCAAATTATATGATTAATGAGCTAACACGTAGCTCCTGAGAGTCAACCAGTTGAAGCTGATGCCCCACAGAAACAGATAAAATATTACCAAATGGTATCTATCACCTCAAAAGATTGTCCTGCAGTTGTATTTCCAAACATCAGTGAATTTGCACGTTTCAACGGAGCTCTCCATTCATGCTCACTTTGCATTCACTACCCACTGCATTGACACGCACTTCTGTATTTGACTTTTGTTTAATCATTTAATTATTCTTCACTTTTTGCCTAATTGCAATCATCAAGTTTTCTGTAATTCAAAACACAAAATACACTTGCACTGATCTAATGTCAGACCCATTCTAAATAGCACTTCACAGGTATTTTTAAAAGGGAGACAAAAATACTAGCCATTGATTGTATTGTATTCGGCAAAAGACACAATGAGACAAACATTGCACAACATCTCTGAAAAGGAAGCATGAAGACAGGAAAGCAGAAAAAGAAAGCTTGACTGAAAACAAATCAAACACAGTTATAGTTACATCCTCAGCTGCACTACTGAGAGGTTCACTGCTTTGACTTTCTGCAACCCATCCCATTATACTGAAAAAAGACTTCTTCGTAAGCTGCAACTAGTGAGAAGTCAGCAACAGCAAAAGACAGAAAATATGAGCAAAACCAAAGGGCTCATTTTACTCTTTTCAAGGGCTTAAAAAAAACCCCAAACCCTAAAACATTAGCTTAAATACATGTGTGTACATACATTTCCCAGTATCACAGGGCAGTCAAGGAGCACTTTCCATCCTCGCATGCCACACTGCATCAGTGCTAACTGACACGTCTGGAGAGGCTCTATGCTCAGATCAGAGATGAACTTTTCTCAGCATAGCCTATCATCCACACTCAGGACATGGAAATGAACTACTTATTTAGGATCCGAAAGCAAAGGGAGTCAACTATTTGCACAGACCTTATGTGAGAAAGAAAAGCTCTTTTTGAAATTCTCTGAAATAACCAACCAGAACAAGTTAACAGATAAGCAAATATTTGAAACAACCTGAAAACTAAGGACCCTCCAACTACCAGATACTCTATGTAGCTTGTTTACACCAGCATTTTAAGATGTGTGGAGAAGAACCTTCAGCAGAAGGTATTAAAGACATTTGCAAAATGCAGATCTTTAAGATCCAGTATATACTGACACTAACAAAGCAATAAATAGCAAAAGCAAACAGTAGTTCACTTGCATAAGAGCTTGCTAGTGGAGGATGATGCCTAAGACACAACAAAAATTAAGTGGCTTAAATACATACAAGCCTAGAAACAGATGATTCAACCATGGTACTGCAGACAGATGCAAAAGTACAGAGCAGGAGAGAAAGGGGGATATTACAACACTTAGGCTTCAGTATCAGAATTCCTATCCCCATTGACAACTTAATAAAAAACAGAGGGAAGACAGCAATTGTGGAACAACAAAAAGAAATTAGTAGCAGCAGATAGTATTTTAGCTGTACTAGCAAAAATTATAATTGATTTTCTGTCTGTGGTGTTAAAGTTGCTATCTTTGCACTGAAAATAAATTTTCAATTTAAAAGCATAATCACATGTTAAGATAGTTCTACCTGGCATTTTCTGCCAACAAACCCATTTCACAAGTGGCATACAAGAGCCACCATTGCTCTGTCAAGAAATTCGTTTCACTTCCTTAGAAATATCTAAGATTAGATAGGATTAGATTTGCTTATCTATTATGCTGTAAAATCACGATGTTGAAGAAGTAACCTTTTGTCTAAATGAAGAGCAACTTTCAAAGTAGAATGAATCATGGAAGAATCAACATGTAAACTGCTTTTAAGCCAAATTTTAGATTTAAAAAAAAAATCATACAAATATTATTTTAAATCCCAAGCACTCCTCCTTGTAGCACTTCTTTTAGTTAACTCATCTGCTTTTCGTTGTGTTTTTTTTTTTTAAACAGGCTACTATAATCTACATTACTAGATAATGCAGTTTCTCGAAAAATACCTGCTTTTTCCCTCCACCAGCCACCCTCCCTCGAACCCTCCTTAGAACAGGGTTATTTTTAAGATGTGGGTTTTCAGCAGACCTGTTTAAACAAGAACAGCACTAAGTGGACCTCTAGAAGCAGGTGAATTGCTTTGATAATAGCTACAAGTGTAGTCTTCCATCCCCGGAGGTTTTCAGGATTCAGCTACGCAACATCACAGCTAATCTGATCTAGTTGTGACAAGAGACCATCTTTGAATGGGAGGCTGGACTAGATGGGCTCCTGAGGTCCCTTCCAACTCAATCTCCAACTAGAAATCAAAGAGGATTCAGAGTTGAGAGCCTGGAGCACCCACTACCACAGCAGACTTCTCCATTACTGTCTACTTGACTAGAAAATACAAAAAGCTGCAGCAGGCGGAGGGTTAGTAGAGGTGGTACCTGAAGAATAAACACAGAGTAGAACAGCTGGAGTAATTACAACTACAGAGTCTATTCAGTATGCTCAGTGGACTGATCACACTTCAGCAACAGAAATGCCAAACCAATGATTATCAACCAGGAACTATTTCCTAAACTTTAAAATTTATGTGTTACTTGCTAACAATACACCTCAGCAACATGTGGCTAATCAGCCTAACACCCTCTTTACTTAACTTAAATTTAAAATTGAACCATAAAAAAAAAGTTTAAAAGCAATAAATGTTTAAACTTACATATTATTTATAATAAAGCTAAAGTATTGTTAAGATTCAACTATGATTCTTCAAACTATGAGTATGCCATGTAGTTGATTAGCCCCAAATTTAGATCCAAGTTTGATTTGTCATTCAGTCCTTCACAAAAGGCTTTTATAAGACCTGTCTACAAGGCGCATACAAATTTGTCATGAGCAAAAGCATCATCCTTGCTGAGCAACTGTCAAAATGCAAAAGCCAAAATGAAAGAACGTTTTGCATGTAAAATAGGAAAGTAGAAAAGCCTGGGTTTTGGCTTGAGGGGAACTCAGTTTTATAGTGCTGTTTTGGACACAGGTATTAAATTCTGACTTAAAATACATCAAAACAGTGGGGTATTTTTTGCCACTTCTAGAGCACATTTGATTTTAACACCAAACACTGAATGCAACAATCAGCAAAAGAGCTCAACAATTTAGAGATTCAAGAAGTCTAGGGAGCTTGACACAGACTGACAGGCTCCAGCCAAGCTTGCTGTGTAATTATTTCATGTGTCTGCACTTTGTCTTCCATCACTGAAATGAACACCTAAAGGCAAGAACACAAAGGATACAGAATAATAGATCACCATTCATTTATCAGAATGAACGCTGACAGTGGATAGTTAGAGCTTCCTATTAGGTCTTGCAAGTAGGAATTATATGGTCATTCATTCTTCACAACGTGTCACTTCTGGACTTTGAATTTTGTAAAAAATTAACTGGTCTTGAACAACTGACAATAAAAGACAAAAATCCAGACTCTTCCCCTGGATGAAAGCATCTGCTTATAGTTAATACATTCTCTTATCCCAGCTTTGTACAAATATTACTCGAGTCACTCTCAGCACTCCTGCACAGTTCCCAGATGATACAATTCACGTAGTTCATGTGGGGAAACCGAGACATAGAGTAACTCAACAAAACAGTAATTTGCTCTGCAATAACTTATTCAGGAATCTCTGTATCTTTAAGTGCTTTCAAACATTCATGGTACAGAATGAAAAGGCTGAACACTCTTCCACAATCATATTTTGTGAGGGACACAAACAAAGTATTATAGGCAACAGTGGAGCACAATGATCATACACAGAACGTAATCTTTATTTCATTTCATTCAAGGTGTCCAGGTAAACTCAGCAAAGGTTAAATAAGCAATTAACTACCTTATCATGATTTCTGTGCCAAACTCTTACTGTCTTTCCCAACACAGAATTTGTAAGAACAATCCTGAGCAACACAACAGAAAAATTTAATTCCAATGCAAAAATTGCTGCATGGAGATGCTTTTGGTTGCTAAAATTAGAGGACTTACTACAAGATTCCCCTGGCCATGACTCACAGACAATAGAGACTGTATGCAGCCACAGAAAAAAGTCAAAACCAAGTCCGCCAATGTTAACACGGTCTTCCCTGTCCACAGTGTTTTATGCCCTTTGCTACCCATGCAAAGGTAAGAATCAGGAAATACTAATAATGAGGCAAATGTATCTATGTCCAATTAGAAATGTGCATTACACTATTAATACACTTGTTTTCAAAATGACATACACATACTACTGAGTAACATTACTGAAATTAACAAAGACAGTGTTAGTCTTTATTAGGTAAAACCTACACAGCAAAGAAGTGCCTTGCAAAATTAAACCATCAGAAATGAAAATAACAGTAGAGCAGCACCTATAAAGGAATGAAAACCAAGTCACTTCACCCAGTGAAACTTCTAATGGCTACATTTTATTTATTTTTTCCACTGGCAGTTGGGAAAATGGGACTAGCAAAATAATTGTAACAAAATACTTGAAATCATTATCAATGAAGATAATGTTTAGAGGAAAACTCTATGAAGTCATCAGCTGGAATTTGCTACCCAAGCTTTTTTCATTTAACCCATCCACAGGGTACCTCGTGAACACATGAATACCCAGAGAATGCCCTAAAGTGAAATTAAAAAGTAATAACAGTTATTTTTAACACCAAGTAAAGAAAGCAGAGCAAAGCAATTCTCCTACTCTGTATCCTTCTAGTTAGAAAGGGCATTTAGCTGTCTTTCTCAAACTCAAATGTCCAGTCGGTTGATGGGTGCTGAATACAGCTGCTCGAGGCAGCACTGCAGCGTGGCCAGCCCACCATCCACGTGGTCCTCAAGGAAGGGAACAGCCCCTTTAGTCCCCAGGTAAATCCCCATCTGCAGTTCATTACTTCGGAAAACTTTCCCCTTCTGTAGAATTACTGTCAAAACTACATGGGACTTTAATTGACTTTATTTTCAGGTACGACTTACATGTCAAAGTTTTTTACTGTGATACACCTAGAGCTTCCTTCTCCTTAACAGTACAGGTTTCACATTTGAAAGTACTTTTATCCCCCCTCGCAGTATAGCTTTTTAGTTTTCCTCACAAATAGCTAACAGTTACTGGGAATCATGTAGAGGTACAGAAATAAAGCCATTAACAAATAAGTTCACGATACGTTCATATCGCATCACATTATACAAGATGATTATGCAATAACGCTGTTCTTGCTAAGCCACCAAAATATAAAGACCTTCCCCTTCCACCTTATTATGGCTCTTCTCTTTCTGTTCAGCATCTTTGACAAGGGAATACACAACCAATGCAGATGGAAACACTTGCTGTAATGCGTTCCTGAATTTGGCAAGCGGCAGTTTTAATTTATTCTTTTTAGATAGATTGTCTGCTGCAGTAAAACAGCCTCTAATCCCCCTCCCCCAAACAGTAAAGCAAAAAAAAAAAAGGGGGGGGGGGGCTAAAGCAATCATATGATAAAATCACAGCTTTAGCAAAAGCTTTGATATCATTATTAAGTTCATACAAATTTCCTCTCTTATCTAGCTTGTTCTTCACTGTCTAATTAGTCCAACCACTGGTAGTTTGTATTCCTTTTTTTTCTTTTTTTTTTTTTGACACAGAAACAAGCAGTTAAACTAGTATTTGCAGTCTTTAATTACACATTAAAATCTTCATCCTTAATTTTCTTTTTTTACTGAAAGTACAAGGATTCCCTACAGTGCAGTATTAGTGTTCTGCTGTAAATGCTGCAAGGGCATCTTCTAATGGTTGGGACTGTGGAACAACTTTTAATTAATTGCCACCTTTTAATGGCACAGTTCTCACACAAACATTACCTTTAAGGCAAACATACATCAAAGAGTCAGAAATTTGCTCTTTTACAACACAGCTTCAATCCTCAGTAACACTAACATTCAGTAGGGGCTACACTCTGCTCCAGATCTGTGCATATGCTGGAAAATGAACTTGTACATCAAGGCCAGTACATGGCACAAAGTTTCCAAAAAGATGCAGCTTTTTCATTTCCCAACCATGGAGTGTTCCAGCTGATCTTCAGCAAAGTAGATGGGAATTATTTCAAACCACTGTGCTCAGTCACACAGTGCTGCACATCACACTCGGAGCAATCCTGTTTGCAGGATTAGTTTGGGCAATATGACACCAAAATATCAACAGCAATCAGCCCCAGGCCTCTTCTGGCTAATGTCTTCAAGACAGACGTGTTCATGGAGGTGTTCACTACAAGGACATTTGAGCTAAGGCTATCAGTCCATAACAGCTCACAACACGCTAGTAAGTGAAGCTCTATACACTGTAAAGAAATTAGAAATCTTAATTACACGCACTCTCTTTCCATAGTGGTTGGTTAGAATATTTGTTGAAAAGTGAATAAATAAAACAGATTTTACTTCTATGTTAAAATACACTGTAAAGTTTAACAACACAACTAATGCACATTTCAGTAATTTATTTGGGATAAAGCAGCATCCAAGATCCTTGTCTCTTATAATTGTATGGATAGAAATTATTATCCTGTTAATGAATATCATAAGGAACATTTGGGTTTAGTCAAAATCTTTCCTTTGGACAATCTGTGTTGATCAATGCCTGCTGTTTTTTTGTAATTACTTTGTAAGAAAATATGCAGCTGTATAGCACTTAATGGAATGAAATGAAATTCAGCATATAAATACAGCCCCCCCCCCCAAAAAAAGCATTGATCTGGCATAACAAAACAAAGAAGATTATTACAGAACCCTCTGCTGTCAGATACATCAACATATTAGGAGATTAGATCAAGATTAAAATTTTTAAAATAATCATATTTCTAAAGATGCATAGAACAGCAAAGGTGTTGACTCAGTACTGACTTACCAAGCATCACCAGACTCAAGAATGGCAGCTGTTACAAAAAAACAAAAAAACTTCCACACAAAGCCATGTTGTACCAGACCTTTGGCAACACTCAGTGAGCTTCCACAGAAGTTACTCTGTGACCCACCTACTACAGACTACTGCAGGAAGGCGCAGAGCGCAAAGCAGGGAAGTACCTCCTCACCCCACCACTCCTTGCATCACACATACTGGGACCAAATCTGCTAAAAACCACAGCAGTTTATTACGGAACTGCTCCCTCTTACCAGTGTAACGGTCTAGTTTGGATCCTGCTCAACTCCAAGTCATACAGCTCTATCTGGGGCTCCAACACTTCTACTGATTGGACATAAATGTGAAAATCCAGATAATATTAACACTGTAAGAGGGTTTCTCCTATAGCCCAAATGCTGGCTTAATACTGTTGGAGTGATCAAGTTTACAGTGTAAAAGACAACTGGATTTATATTGTATTACAATATGCCATACAAAAATTTAGAAGTCAGAGATGCAGAAGTGGGCTACGGGTCCCAGCAGCTATCTGTTGTAGGACTGAGTGCTATGGTACATTTTTACCATCTACAAACTTTAAAAGCAGATCACATTTTTTCCCTCAGATTTCAGATTCTCATTAAATCTGTGTTGGTCCACTATTCAAAACTGTCGCTAACTAAAAAAACAACATATATCCTTAATAAAGCACAGAAAAGGACAATCAACTGAGCTCAAGAGCCCCACAAACTAAACAGGGAAAGAAGGGGGGGGGGAGAAAAATGATCATCTGCCTGCCTTCTGTATCTTTGGTATCTAACCAGGTTACAAACCACATGTATGGTTCCAAAGTTAACATGATAGATAACCCAACTGAACAGCAGTGAAGACAAAGCAGAGACATAAAACACATTAACAGCACTTTGTTTTAAAATTTACCTCTTACACTGAAATCAAAAGTTCAGCTGGATTACACCCTTCTCTCTTTTTTGGAACAGAGCTTGGTAAAGTATCTTTGGCTACAAATAGTAAGATGACTAATCAGTGTTGTATCCCCAGTAAGTTATTGTATTTGATCTCGTTGGAGTTGTCTAATAAAGCCCCTCATGAATGAAAACAGTACTTTGGATTTTTTCTTTCCAGTTAAATTACATTGAGTGCTAAACAGTGAATACCACGTAACTAAAGAGATAGACTGCTATTACATTTAATAGCAGACTGCTTTTCTTCCCCTCAGCATTTAAACAAAACACACAGAAAGAAATAGGATAAAGCAATAGCAGGCCCATCACTGCTCTATGCCTGAGAACAGCCAGCCACCGAGCTCTACGAACCACTCATCACTGCTGTTGACATTGGCCATTAGGAAAAAAAAAATTTCTCTTTAAAAGCTTAGAATCATATTTCATCCAAATGACGAGGACTAGTGAATTCACTTGTGTTACATCCGAAAACCAGAAAGAACAACATGACACCCACATGCACAGCTGTTCTCTTAATAAAACTCAGTTCAAGCAAGTTTAATGATGTGCTATCACCTAGGAATTTTCCCTCATAATTTGTAACACAATATGGGTTCAATCATGGCAGATGCTTCCCCAGCTTTGGGATCTGAGTGTCCCGGCTACTGAATCTGAAAAGAACCAGATCAGCTCCAAGCCACCTCTTAAATGTTGCCATTGAGTTTAAGGGTAACCTAAATCAGAATTTCTAATACTGTGGTGGCAACGTACTTCATAGTAATCCAGACAACCAGATTTCTTAGCTTTCAGTGGTTGGGAAAACAGTGTTGAGAAGAAAATGAAGTAGTTAGGATTATATAACTATGACTCTTCCTCCCATGCCCTAGGATACAACTTTAATACTTACTGTATTTAAGGAACCTAGAAGTACCCAAGGGTCTCACTAAAACTAGAATGAAAGGTGTACTCTAACAGGGTCCAGTCTCATTTCTGTAAAACAACTGGTCTAAAAGCAACTGTTGTCATCTCTGCTCAGTAGGCAGAAGGGAAACCTGAAGAAAAATCCAAAACAAACCAAAACATGGCTGTATCTTAAAATAATTTGAAACTATCATATTTTCGATAGCTGCTGAAATTCATTATGATCTGAATTTCTCAGCACTTATCTTCCTGTAACAAAGCTGTCAAAATAGTGGTTTCCTGTTTGCTCATTATTCTCTATTATATTCTACATGGTTTGAAAAATTCACTTGAGGATGTTGCTATTCTCTGAAGCAGCACTGTAGGCAGCAGTTTGAATAGGTTCATATTATTCTGTAGTTTTCCTTTAAAAAACCTAAATACTACATATACACTGTTTGTATTCCCTTCAAAAATTCTAGAGGAATGCATACTATCCAACTTCATCGTTACATCAAACCTCTCCACCACCACTTCATTTAGAAAAGAATGGAATACTAACCCCTGACATGCACAGCATGGACTTTATAATTCAAACAGATTTTCCTCTAGGGATTGGACAAATGCTCACAAAACCACCTGTTTAATAAGCACTATCCTTTTTACGAGAGGTGAAGAACTAGTACTCTACCTAGCTAGATTAGCTTTGGTAGTTAAAATACCAATATTTGAGGGGGGAAAGCCAGTATTTTGGACCTTCTGTGCAAAATTATGGAGCTTCTTAAAAAGCAAGACAAAGAAGTAGTTAACAGAGACCGATCACATACAACACCACCAAACACATGGGCAGGGAAAAAAAAAATAGAAGAGCAAAGAACCAATTGGCTAAGGTTCTTTAAGGGGAAAATAAGAGTTATTTAACAAGCTCATGATACAATATAGAAAGTTTTAAAGTGGCTTTCTACTTAGTTGTCATGGTTTAACCCCAGCCGGCAACTAAGCACCACACAGCTGTTCACTCACTCTCCCCACAATAGGATCGGGGAAAGAATCAGAAGAGTAAAAGTGAGGAAAACTTGTGGGTTGAGATAAAGACAGATTAATAGGTAAAGCAAAAGCTGTGCACACAAGCAAATCAAAACAAGGAATCCATTCACCACTTCTCATCGGCAGGCAGGTGTTCAGCCATCTCCAGGAAAGCAGGGCTGCATCACGTGTAATGGTGACTTTGGAAGACAAACACTGTATGTAACTCTGAACATCCCTCCCTTTCCTTCTTCCCCCAGCTTTATATGCTGAGGATGACATCATATGGTGTGGAACATCCCTTGGGTCAGTTGGGGTCGGCTGTCCCAGCTGTGTCCTCTCCCACCTTCTTGTGCCCCCCCAGCCTGCTCGCTGGTGGGGTGGGGTGAGAAGCAGAAAAGGCCTTGACTGTGTAAGAACTGCTCAGCAGTAATGAAAACATCCCTGTATTATCAACAGTTTTCAGCACAAATCCAAAACATAGACCCATACAAGCTAATATGGAAAAAAAAAAACAACTCTATCCCAGTCAATACCAGCACGCTAGTTGACCCAAGTGAAATACTAGAGACTTAAGTATCAAAAGATCCTGCAAGATGTGCACATAAACTCCAAACACAAAAAATGAGTATTATCAGTAAGGGATAAATGCAATCTCACTGTATGGTAATACATTGCAACTTATACTAAAACAGCTTCAGAAAACATCTGCAGAACAGGTGTTCATCAGTTTACTAAAAATAGAAAGAAAACAGTGCAACGATGTGATCCAAACTGTGCACAAGATACCAAATACTAAAATTAATGTTCAATCTACACGGTACACGGCTGCAAAGTAATTAAACCTATTCATGTAAATATTATTGTCTTACAATATAAAGAACCAATAAGGGATTAATTTGTGGAGCAAAAGTGTCACGTATTTCAGCAACGTGTTCTTTTACAGTTCCTGTTGCACTGTCTTGCTAAAGTCAAGCTAAAAGGAATACCGTGAGAAACTTAAACATGAACAGGGATATTAAATGAGCTCCTAGTATTGAAAGTTATTGGAAACTGATCTCTTCCTTATTAATACAATTCCCCATCATGTACAAAAAGATATCTCCATGTTCCAGAATGCAAACAGAGTTTTAATCTTTAATTATATTCTCAACCTCAACTCTTCTGGAGAGAAGTATAGATGTGGGCCTGAGGATTATTGCTTTATTACATTATCATCTCTGTGGTATTTAATGAATATTGATACTTAATACAGCTCTGCCAGTAGGGGGAAAGAAGAATTTTAGAACTGCACAAAGAACTTCTGATGACTTTTCTCAAAACGGAAAAATATAGCCACCCACTTTGCTCTTCTACTCTTGAATGCTTTTCTTCGAAGAGGCCCAAATGTTAAAGAGTACAGCTCATAATACTGAATGGGATTATTGCAATAACAACACTTGCGTGTTAAATAACCACATTCCCCACCGCCTATATACCAGGTGTCACACTTAGCTGGTACATCAGATTCTTGGTTTCAAAGTATGAATCCCTGGCTGGGATTTCAGACCTCTGTAACACAGTGAGGTCAGACTAGATAAGCATAATTTAAACATACGGTCTTAAAAAATACAAAACCTATGAACATTTATTGGCTTAAGCATGCTTTGCCATTATCTTTAGAATAATCTGCCTCTTTCTTTCATAATTAAAATCCCTGAACCTAGGAAACAATTAGATGCTGTTTATAAAACAAAATGCTGAAAAAAACCTTTCCTCCAAAAACTCTTGGCAAAGGGCTCATCAGGATTTTTCTTAATGTAAAAATGATAAATTACACAAGTTAAGTTCCAAATAATTTATTCTGGCACATCTGATGACTGGGTGCATGGTTTATATATATATACATACCTTCCAGTTAACCACTAAGAATAGGAACATTTTATTTTTTGAATACTACATCACTATTTTAAATGAAATTCCTTCCTCAAGAATTAATTTGTGTGTCCTGAAGAAAGCTGTTGAACAAATACAATAGAATGTTACAGTACTACTTATATGACAGAACCATAAAACTGATAGGGCATTAATGTTATTTATGAAAGAACTACACTTTGACTATGCTGGTACTGAATCAAGCTGCAATAAACACAGAGTTTGGGATATCTGTAAATTTATTTTCTAAATCCAGATGAACAGATACCTGCTGAACCAGTAAATTAATTTTTTTTAAGGAGACCCCTCACTAAAGAGCATCTTTTGCTAATGTAGTTCCAAAGGATGGAGCAAGTATGGACTTCTTTTGAATATACCCATCTTCTCTAGAAGAAGAATCCAGATGGATTCTGAGGAGTAGAGAGCAGAATAGACACCTCCTCCATCTCACACAGAACAAGTGGCAGAAACCACCTGGCCCTCCTGAGCCTCTGCCCAGCACTCTATCCTCAAGTCCTTATTATCTCCTAAAAGAAAAGTTATCTTCACAGCTTTTTGTTGCTCATCTATCTAGACCAATGTCTTTTTTTTTTTTTTTTTTTTTTTTTTAGTAAAGGAAAAGTAATTTTGCTGGTCTGCTCCTAGCAATAGGGTACAAATTCACAGAGATTTTTACTCAATCTATTACAATGTTTTCACTGTCAGGTTAGGGCATACATCAGACCACAAGAGATTTACAAGACAAGCTGAAGAGCCCTAAAACAAAAAAATTAGACTCTGTTTTACTCAAGCCTCTCTGTCCATTGAGCCTGAAGTTGTCAAACAAGGACCAGACTTCCACTTGTTTGTTGTTTATAGTGTGCTTATTTCCCCAAAACTGCAAATGTCACAACAAACGAGCCTAAAAGGCACCATAAAGGGCAAGAGTCTCAGCACCTTTTGTGGTGAGCAAGTTCTTGTTCTGGCAATTTCCTTCCAGACAGAGGAGACAGATGATTAATCTGGGAGCACTAAGAAAGCCCCACACAAAAGAGCTATCAAAGTCACAAGGTTTTCAGCTGGCACCCCTAAAAGTTCCCATTAAAACTAACTGACCCTCTTGTGTATGCCGATGAACACAACCGCAAGAATATAGTCAACATCCTGTTTCCTCTTTTCTTTCTTCCTCCTCGTCTCACTGTGACTCACTGCTGTCATTTTCCAGCTAGACAATGACATACTAGAGTCTGCTGGGCTCTCAGCAGGGTGGTCCACTGGCAGGGACCACCTCCATGGTCTTACTGCTCTCAGCCACCCCAGACTTTGGGGTGCAGCGTTCTGCTCCCACAGGGTCATGGAGACAACTTCATAACTGGGAATTTGCTTTTGAGATGTGGCACCAAGCAAAATAATACAAGATTAATTAACTGCATCAATTACTACCTTTCAAAAGGAAAGAAAAAACTAAGAGCCATCATTTCTTACCATATTTATTTATTTATTTCAAACAGAAGAAGCCATCCTAGTTTTCAGAATGGTTGCATGTATATGCTTTCCTAGTCACTTGGAAGGAGCTGACAGCTTTCAGCACTTCAGCAAACACTGCTTTAAGATTCTTAACAGAAGGAAGGAACCAGCAGCCAGATGAGAAGCATGTGAGGGAATGCATCTATTAGCAAGTACAGGGAGATGTCTTGTTAATAGAAGACAGAAGGAGGGACAAAGCAGGGAGAGAAAGCAGCCAGCAGTTAGTCATTTTCTCAAACAGATACATTTGGCTAGAAATGAGACGCATATCAATCTAGTATTCCTTTCTGCACTTTCAGAGCCAGTGAAAACCAATACTGAAAAGCAAAACTGAACACCAAAAGGTCTCTCTTCAAAACTGTTCAGCACCCTTAGAAGCCCTCAGATAATGAAAACAGTGAGAAAATGAACATTTTCCTAGTACTGGTTGCATAGGACAGAGACCTTCCATTTTTAAAAATACCTTTTTGATTCAACATTGATGCTGCCATTTCAGGTACCTACTAGTGAAAAACTAGACCTCTTCACCTCCAAACCAGAGGACATCAAACGATGGCCTAAGGCTGGCAAGGGACAAATGAATGTGCTGACCAAGAATCAGCTTTGCCATTAGCAAAATCCTTTGTCCAGCTCCTTCTGTGACCAGGGAATAGGAAGAGATGGCTGAGCCTTCAAGACAGGCTGAGAAGGTTTGAGGTTTTTGTTTTGGGGTTTTTTTTGGTTGGTTGGTTTTGGTTTGTTTGTTTGTTGGAAGGGAGAAGAAACAGCAGAGCAGGGAGAGAGACTAAGGGCTCAAGTGAACAATGAGTTGACACAGCACAAGAATCAAGTTTTGTATCACCCCTCATGTGAAGAGACACCATTTGGGTATGTTCAGTCTGTGGAACAAAACTCAAGCCTCACCATACCAGTAAAAATCAAATATATGGATTAGCAAGGTAATTGCTCAGCTTGCATCATTGCCATTAAGAATGTAACGTGCAATAGCAAAAGTTACCTGTGCAGTTTCTTCAAGGAATGGAAACGCAAACAAATAAATAGATCAGTAACATGGTCTCTAATGCTACCTTTAACTCAAATGAGGACATGTTTAGTATCAAACTATCCATATGCAAAATCTGCATAAAAATAAAACAGTTTTTAGAAGAGTCTTTGTCCAAATCATCACCTGCGTTGCCTCCTGAGCAACAGTGTTTCCTGCATTCCGTTGCTGGCTGAAAAGGATTACTATGGTGTTGCTATTTGCTCCAATCGGCTATCCTAAAATGACATTTTGGCACATAGGTGGTTTTAACTACTTAAGTTTAAGAAAAGCTCTAGATAATATAGTTGCTCTGAACAACATTTAATATGTACTTGACTCATAGCACATTGTTACTCAGCCTAAAGACTTGTCACTGAGCTTAATTTTAATAGCATACATCAATGCAAAAAAAGACAAAGAAATAGTTAACCCTTTCTTGACTAATCAATAAAGCTAAAAAAAAAAAATCCCTGAATTGCCATGGGAAAATTAGTATGCAGTCTGCCCTTTCAAAGAGATATGTAGTTGTGTACCCAGATGTTTTCTTTTTTTGCATTTTAGAGAGAATGAAGAGAAATAAAAAGAAAAAAAAAGTCACAGCATGATTCATCATTATTAGCATGAAACTACAGCAAAAAATCAAGATATTGAAATCTATTTGCCATACTTTTTTTCTTTTCATACTTCTCATAAGCCTGTTTTTATAAGTCTTTTCATAATCTGCTTCTGCCCTGTGTTGGAGACATGATATTGGGCTCAACAGGTATTTGATTTGACTTAATATAACTATTATTCTCTTCTTAAGACACACCAAGATAGTAGATAAGGACAAATAAGGAAAGGTCAAAGCGAAGCCAGAGAGGAGGAAACCAGTGACAGATAAAGGGCCAGCTCAGCATAAACATATTATTTTCCCTGTGAATAATGCTGGAAGTAGTAATAAGATACTGAAACATACTTCAACTACTAGCTAAAGTTTAGTTACCACACTAAAATTTCATTCTATCTGCAAATTCTACGTAAATGCACCACTGAAGGAAAAATGACCTGCAGATAAAAAGACATACAATACCTTTAAATGTGTATATTATATACCTCATATTTTACAGTTTATACAGTTGCAACTGTTTCAAGTACAGACTTTTCTATGCAAAAATAGAAGCTAGCTCTTTCTCTCTCACTATACATATTTCTAGTAACTGGAGAAGCCATGATTAAAAAAAACAAAACAGAACACCAAAATATTTTAAGATATCTGAATAAAAACTGTGACAACTTGTATCACAGTACTCTAGATTACAGACTTCTTGGAGAAGTCCATTTTAAGCTCTGGATAAACCTGATATCCCAACAAAGGAAAAAAACTATTTAGCCAGTTTGTCACAACATACCCCCGATCTTTCACAGGTATAAGAGAAAGAACATCTGGTTTTCAAACCTGTAGTTCTGCTAGAGCTGCCCTTCTAACCATTCTTCATCATCTGACTTATCGGTAAAACAATAGAACATTTATGGATTCTTGAGTTAGCAGCCTTTTAAAGTTAATATACAAGGGGAAAGCTCTGTTGACTCTGATTTTTTTCTCATTTCATATAAGGAAAAAACTCTAAACTTCCTTAGATTCTTTCATCAACTTAGGCCTGTGGACTCTGGTGACAACAGGGTCTTTTATCATTACAACTATGAAGCTTTTAGTAGCATAGTGTTTATACATCAGGGACTCTTGTTCTGTGAAAAAAAGCAGGCAGTTTCCACAAACTACAAGGATGCTCAGTACAATGAATAATTGCTTAGCACTTCATTTTCTACATAATGATAATTTTCTTATATGTAACTAAATATTTTAAGCAGTTTATTAATTTATAAGCTTAGTTGTGGACATTTCTGTGTTTTTGGCATCAGTACACAGACTGCCTAAAGTGTTGATACTCTATGTCCTCAAACAGTTTCTAAGTGTCCTCGTAATTGCTTGTCACCTGTAAAAGAGGTTTAGATCCAATGCAAAATTAACATATGGTGAACAGATGGACTCAGAACAGACGTTTGTCGAGAAAGTACTCACACCAAAGACTTTTTGGCTTCAGCCTTTTAGGACCTTCAGAAAAGTCCTACTTGAAGCTCCAAGTCATACTAATCAGGGGAACATAATTCTTCAATGACAATCTCGTGTTGCAAAAACTTTTATGACCTGCTACAGAGAAGAATGCTTGCAACTTTTCTGTTGTCACAGTGCCTCCATAAAAAGAAGAAACAAAATACTGTTTCCATAGGGTACCCCACCCATCCAACAAGAATAAGTCAACTTGTATGAAACAAAAATGCAAGCACAAAGCTGCTATTATGATGACTTAAAAGAATAAATAATTAAATAAAAAGTTAAAAAAAGCATCCGCCCCCCTCCCCTGCCAACTCTTCAACATATTCCATTACTTACTGCGGAGGTAAGACAAGAGTTGTCGGCTGGGCTTTTGGTCGGCGTTTTGCAGATACTCCCATCTGGTTGGCTGAACGTTTCAAAGACTGCTGATTCAAAAGGCCAGATGCTAGCCCGGCATGGTACTGCAACTGGATAATAAAAACCATATATATTAAAATACACTCCACTGCAGTACTCTATGTCAGACCTCTACTATCTGTACCACCTGATTCAAATTACAGTCAGTCAGCAAGTTAATGTATGGTATTTCATATATATATATTGCTTGGATGGAAGACAATATGAACAACAGCATATTAAAAAAGTCTGCTGTGAAATAGGTATTACAAGGAAATTATGCTATAGGGCAAGTAAGATGATGAATCAAAGACTTCCTCTCAAGTCCTACCTCTCCTGAAACTTGGGCTTGCTTTTAAATGTTAAGACTGTTTCTCCTCTCAAGGGATCAAGCATTCTTACTTTTTGGAAGAAGATAAGAGGAAGAAAGATGCAACCCTTTCACTATATAAACCAGCTTTTTAGAAATAACACATCTTTTTTTCTTAAACATAAAACCACAAAACATTCGCAAAGAAGTTTCTACCACTGTAAAGAAAAATCTAGCCTTTAAAATACCTGCTAGCACATCTCCATAGCTTTGCAGAAAGATTCACATTCAGTAGCTTTCTCCTCTAACCTTTTATTTTACCTGCCAATGAAAGACAAATTTATGAAGGACACAACATGAATCTGCAAGATTTTTAGTGCATTCCCACTGCTCACAGATTTAAGAACAGCTACAGTGCTGTGTCTGTCCTGAAACCAGCTTCAAGCGCAACAAGTTACAAGCTCACCTCTAAACACTTTCAATCTACATTTACATTTAGTCCTCCATTTTTGAAGAGAAGGGGCAGGAGAAAGATTCAGTGTCAGACAAATGCAATTTCCTTCATCATTCTAGTCCCCACACCAAGTGTTCATTAAATTGTCTAAAGATTTGTTCTGAAAAAGGCAAACTGTTTAACACATTAACAACTCTAACCCCATGGTCTGCATCTAAAAAAAAGGTTACAGAAAATAAAGTGGTCTTAGGCAAAGCTATTCTGCAGGGTACTGGCTGAAAATGAGGGAAGCAAAGCTTGGTAAAGTGATCTACTTGAAAACGACTATTAAAATGAGCGAAGCTATCCTGTGAGCCAATTTGACTCAAATGTCAATGCTCAGAGCATCCATAAGGCTTTTTAACAGGCTCCTGATTTACTTGGCTGCTTTGCCACGTAATCTCGGCCGTGGCACAACATGAAGACACATCGCATTCCTAATAGGAAGAGAACCATGCTCCACCAGGGAAGGCGGGGGGGATTGTAATGCCCCGAGCACTCTGCTTAGACCAATGAATTTTGCTCAAATTTGTTTTTCTCTGACAGATTTCTGAAATGGGGGAGAAAAAAAAAAAGAAAAAAGAAAAGAAGAAATCAATGAGAGCAATGGACAGTACATGTTTGAAAGGCAATGTTTCAAAGTGTCAGGGGCTTAGTTTTCAATCTTCACTACCAGAATCTGCAGTGAGTGCAATATGCAGGGAATTAAAGGGAAAGACCGCTCTGGCAGAAGACCCCTCTGACTCCAGGAATACACTTGTTCCTGTTCTTCTTGCATCTTATTAAGAGCAGCCCTCCTTCAGCAATTATGTGCTGTTGACACCATTCACTTACGTTCACTGCGCAGAATGACACTGACAGGTATTTCAAGTAAATACCTCCATTTCTGAGCAAGTATCCAAATAATGGTAATGACAGGTGCTAATCATAGATGAATTTTAAATGCAACCTTTTAAAAACATTTCATAACCTCCTGGTTAATCTGACATTTAGTGGTCAGGCATAAAAAAAAAAGGAATTAAAAATAAATACATTCTAAAAACCAATTCTGTCCTTGAAGGCTGACTCCCAATGATTAAGCTATTTTTATTAATTATAAGTATTTCTTCATAATCTACCTTTGCTCCTAGGAATGCAGGTCCAACTGTCAAAATCTATAAGGGCCATTAAATATTTACAAAACTATCCTTATAATGGGAGAAAAGGTCAAAGTTAATAAAACTGACAGGCAGCTTCTGTCCTACTTGATTTATACATTATTAAAGTATCACATACTGTATTGCACAGAATGCATTCCTTTTTGGGGGCACAGGGGTGTTAACTGAAGAGACTGGGAAATTGTTTCTTAATCCTTTGTTCTGAGGAGCAGAAACAAGACCGAAAATAGTGCCAAATCAGTACCACTAGCATTAAAAGTATAGCAGGGAGATTCAGCAGTCCTGATAGATAATAAACATGCCATTCAGTTCCTTTCTCCTTTTGCAAAATAAATACCTTTGTCTGCCAGCATCGGCCATGACAGCAAATCTCAGCTAAAAAAATAGCAATCGCCTCAAAATTTTTGCTTATTAACAAGAGAACGCTGTTTCCAAACATCATCTCTTCACCTTAGGGAACACACATGAAACATATTGTCAGAGGATACTAGGAGTGCTAAAAGGCTCATACAGGGAAGCTGAGATGAGTTCATGGGACACAAACCCTTTGAGCGTTAACAAACACACAGAAACCATATTAGCTCAAGAAATCCCTGAGCCAGAGACTGCTGATAGCTGGAAGAACATTGGGGAGAACATTGTATACAGGCATATGCTTACAGCGACTGCTGGAGATGAGATATGGGGCGACATGATTCTTTGGTTTGAGTCAGCAGAGCTGTTGTGTCTTTCAGTTAGTGTCTACAGAGGGGTGCTCCATGCAACCCAACGCAGCCAAAAGTTGGGCACTTGTGGATGGTCACAACTGCCTTCTCTAAGTGTATTCCCAACGTCCTTCCACCTGCTTTCAAAAACCGTGCTCATTTAAACCAGCAGAATGGTAAACAGCAATAGCTTTATCCATAAAACATGTTAAATACTCACTGAACTTGAGTATTTGTGCAGCACTAGGTAGTACTGCAAATCATTTCTTTATCAGCCGCTTAGGAATTCCCTATCATTCAGAGGCTTTATTACAGCAAGCATCCACATCTTTCAGCTTTGGGGAATTCCAACTGGTTTATGTGAAGCTAAGCTCTTTACTTCCTAATGAAATATTCCTCTGTAAAATTTCAACAAGATTGATCTTTGTCCCCCAATACATGCAGATGAAACACAAAATCTATTTCAGAAAACTAAGAAATAAAAAACAACAACAAAAAAATCAATTTATAACACTTAGCAGCTAGGATATACACCAGTGCCAACCTGTGCAGTTTTATGATGAGTCTCATGATAGCTGATATTTTTCTTAAAACTGTGGTTCCAAGTAGATGTGTGAATTCCACATTTTAAAAATCAAGAGACTCTAGTTGTCAAGGATGTAGGAAAAGTACTGAAAATTAACACTTCAGTACATACAAAAGCTTTACCTGAAGGTAAATAAAAACAGAACTTGGAGTATTTTTAAATTTCATTATTTTTGAGATTCATTATTTTTCTATGGTAATAGCAAGATGGCCTGTATTTTCTAGAAGAAATGTTTATCAGTGATGTTTTACAGGTGCCATAATTCACATTTTCACAGTGTTCCTGAGTATATGAAAACTACATTCATATATTAACAGCTCTCCATCTTCCTCACAAAGTGAAATACATCATAGCAGAGATAGCGCTTTGGAGTCAGTTTTCTCACAGCTGTAATTGTAAGGAGGGCAATTTCTTCATTCACGTAAGATGTCTTTGGCTTTCACATGAACTATTTAAACAGAGAAGGTGTATTAGAGAAATGCAGACTGGATTTATTTCCGAGAGCATTTTTTTTTTTTAGAAGTTAATCACATATCTTTTATTTATTCTACACCAGTGACTCTCTTCTCACAAGAAACAAGGCAACGCACCTCCTAAAACAATCAAAACAAACAAAAAAGAATCCCTCCATGCCCCTGAAAGATCACACTGTCTTCTGCAGATGATCTTTAAGGTTTGGAGCAGACAGAGACCTTCTGCTACAGCCAAACCACAGCCAAAGGGCTTAAACCAGAACAATGCAATAAGGTCCCTTCATTAAATAGAAATGTACTGACTGTATCGTGACTGATCATATTTTGGCCTATAGGATTACTTTATAGTGTATGTTATGAAACTACAAACACATACACAGAGCTAATTTAAAACTTTTAAAATTAAAGCTCCATCATTAGAATCATGCTGGGTCTAAAGGTCTTTAGCTTACATAATTCATGGGCTGGAAATTTTGCATGTGCTGACTGCTGACCAAACAAGTCATTACACTCCACTTACTGACAAGGCCATTTAACATTGCAAAAACCGGTTGGGTAGGAAGAAGGTAAGAATCAAGGGGGAAAACAAACAAACAAACAAACAATCACTTGGAGCATTTACAATTGACCATGTCAACTCACAGTTGCACATTAAATTTACATATTACCATTATTTAAAGCTTTTTAAGCTTTAGGTTTTCTTTGAAAAGTGAAAGCAGAAAAATGACTTCTTTGTAACCACATTACTCTGTTGTGATGTTTCTTCCATTCTCATGGAAATACTTACTGACCACATACATAAACAAAAAAGCATTTTCTCAGATATAGGTAATATAAAAAAAAAGAGTTTATTTCCATTCCTCCAAGAAATGGAGTTTTACAGAAGTGGCTGACAGATACTTACCCATCACAGAATTTGAGTTCACTGTAATACTGGAGAACGCACACACATTTGCCTCCTTTTAAGATACACAGTACTTTGCCCCTCATCATTAAACTATTTCTCCCTTACAGCTAACAAGGGATTTGTCTACTATGATAAAACTCCAGTTGTTCTTTTGAAAAGAGCAATGAGCAAGCAAGCAAGCAGGACACTCCCACAGTTTCATCTCTGCAGACTTAAGTAGGCAAGAGAGAAATTACACTACCATAATTGGTATTTTTAAGCTTCTCTCAGATAATGAGGCCGGTTTGGAAATTCTCTTTTTCTCCAAACAATGTTTGATCATTTTAGGATAGCTGAATTCTTGACTTGGCCAAAACAGCATCAATAAACCAAAAGAGCAGCCTCCAATTCCTCTACTCATTGGTTTTCCCCTTGTGGAACTGGGTTGCAGGCTTTTTAATTAATAGGAAAGCTAGACATTGTGCCTTTGCTCTAGCTTACAATTTAATTAGAACACTTTGTTCTATTTTTTCAGAGCATTTATGCCCCCCAAACACTTTCCAGTTTACACGAATATTTAAGCAACAAATACCGATCCATGATGGGAAGAAAGGCTATCCCCATCCCATTCTTTTTTAAAATCCTTGTACAGAAGTTACTGTATCTTTTCCTAAACACCCTGATCCTACTAAACTGTGAAACTAATGAGCCACTCGCAGGCCACGGCTCTTATTTGCATTGCATTGAGATGCACAGTGCCATTGCCTCACCCTGGTCAATTATCCAGGAGATATGGAGCATTCTGAGGACATCTACCTGCACATGCAATCTTGGTTTTCCCTTAGGTCTCTCCTCCTCCCTCCCAAGGCTAGGGGGCTGAAGAACAAGTTTAGACTTTTTTTTTATATATATATACACACACACACACACATATATATAAAAAGGTACAATAGTAGGAAATGGATTGACACATATCCCTGTTTCTTTTAACATTTTGTCTTTACTACATTTTTTATTCCATTGTCTTTGAATTCCTATTTTTGCTGAGTACTGTTTTAATTAGTTTCAGATTTCAGCCTTAAAGTGTGTTCTTTCCATACTTTTCTTTCAAAAACATTGAAGTTCAGCTGATGAATGACTGCATCAATGGTCCCTCACTCCAATAACTGCTTGCAATTCTTTGGCTTTTCACCATGCAGAGATAGCAAATCTGGCGCACTTTCTTCAAGGAATTGGTCAAAACTTCAGCATCTGCATCCTTGCTGCCAATAAAATTATCTGTGCTGTTCAAAGCCTCTGCAAAAGCCACTAATCCTCCTCCAAGTTTCGGGTTTGTTGTTTGGGTTTTTTTTAAGTATTGTGGAATCCATTGAATATTTACATCAGTGACATGTTCTTGCTTTTTGGATAATATCAACGCAAAGGGACACTACACAGCCAACAGGCTCTGAGGTTTAAAGAGATCTAGTATTTGAAATGGATAAAGAGGCAGAGTAATCATAATCTGGGGCTACACACTACTTTATTTACCTCTTCAGAATAACTGTATTTTATGCTTAAGAGGTTTATAAATACCTCCGGGTGCTCTGAAGGGCTTGAACATATATATTTCCTGAAAGATAACTAAATGAACTGGTATTTCATTGGATATGCAACTACAACCCAGACACGTAACAGAATCACAAAAAGCAGAGTAAAATTATTACATTGCGTTCTGCATCTAAATGACAAAACCATGTGCAGTAACAAACAGCAGTGTTTTCAAGTAACTCTGAGCTCAACGGTAGTAGTTGGTACGGAGGTCGTCCACTAATAGGCAAATGGTGTTAGTGTCACTCTATGTGATATATTCACACTTGTGTGTTCACTTAATGGATTTCATTAAAGTCTAAAGACCCAAGAAGTGCACTTGATCAATATTTGACAGAAAATCCAAATTCCTTTTTGACAAAAGCATTATCTTTGCATAGGACAAATAATCTGTAGCAGGGAAAAGTCATCATTAAAACTCAAGACTGAATAAGGACACAATTAGTATCTTTCCTCAGTGCTGCTGTGCTCCCTTAAACAGCCACCAGAACTTTGAACTGAAGACACTGCTCTCACGCTAAAATTAATATTTTCTAAAGCCCTAGACTAAATCTTTGGTGTCAGGGGCTCAGGTGGCAGCTATGTCAGTATAAAGAATGGCCTGCTGCCTCTGTGACAGGGGATGCTCAGGTGCTTATATAAGAAATGTGGAGATACTTTAAAAATGAGTGGTAGAATAAAGGGCTACAATCAGCTACAGAAACACTCTTCAAATTGTCTACCAGCATGCCATGATTTGCAGCACCGTGATTGGGCTTTACCACTACAGCAAACAAACTACTTTTCAGACAAATAAAGAAATGAATACTCTTCTTCAATAAAATGTCTCCAAGCTGCAAATCCAACTAGCCCAGTTGCACCATCAGACAAAGGGGAGAAAGACAGTCAAAGAACAGACAGGGAAATCCATTAGTGGATAAGCAATATAGCAGTAATGACCCCAGCTGGTACTTGGGGAAAAAAAAAATTTAGCTCCACAACTCATTAAATTTAATTATTTTAACTTCTGTTCAATGCCTTTCTTTAGCTTTGGTCACCTGCACAATAATTAAAATGCACAATATATTTTGGACTAGCAAATACCCATACTGAGTATCAGACAACAGCTATTAGCCTAGCCGTAGGTCTTTCTGCCAGCATACAGAAATCTGGCTTTACTCAGTCTCCCGTGGCCTCCCTGAAGGGGAAGCTGTACTCAAAGATCAGAACTCCAGCATACAGTTCATCCTGACGCAGGTATGCCATGGGCAGACGGATACACTTTGCCAAGGTATACCAGACATCACCGCTCTCTTCTACTAGAGGTGATCACACTACCATGCCAGCAGAAGGGGTTGCATGAATATGGTTTAAACTGAGCTGAACTTGCCAAATTAGGAGAGAACTCTTCCTTAAATGGCTGCTTTTGCTAACATCCTCTTTCTTTACATCTAGCAGACATCCCAAAGCAATGCTGCTGGGAATGCTGACTTCCAGCCCACTAGCAAGGACAACCAATTAAAGCTTGAAGCAGGACAGTTAGATCTGGAACAGAATGTATGTGGCCTATTTCCCTATATGAACATTCCTACTACACCTTCAGAATATTCATGATCGGATTAATTTATACTCCTTCCAAGACACTATAAAGTGACCCACAGAAAGCACTCATACGCAAATAACAGCAACCGATACAGATCGCTTATAAGTGGTTAGAAGAGGTTTAAATTCTCATCCTCCCTTGTAACACAGATTTTTGCACAAACTCTAGAATCACCATAGGTGGCTGGAAGTTAGAAATCAGCTGCATTCTGGAGGATGAGTGTCAAAAAGAAACACATCATTTTCCCCCCTTTAAAACATATCACATTCAACACTGAATGGACATCTCTAGAATACCTGTTGGAAAAGATGACCGTAACCACTGTACTTGCAAGCAGAATGCTGAAATGTAATGGTCAACAAAACCTGAAACTTTGCTTCCCCCCCCTCCCCCCAAGGCAATTAAAAAAAGAGCTTTTCTGCCCTTACTCAAGTTTTCTGTGTTCAAAAATTAACGATATATACCTGAATCCTGTCTTCAACCTCACACTGACTTTTGGGAGACAGAGCAATCCTGCTGTTACTTAGCAGGAGCGTGAGCTCTTCCTTCTCTAAGAAGTTTCACTGAAAATTACCTCCAGCTAAAACAATATTATGCGTTAACTAAGAACTCTAAATTTAAACTCAATTGTATATATTTTTTTAAAACTCTTCAGAATAGCCACTTATGGCTTACAACATGGACTTTTGGGAACTTTATCTGAAACAGAACACCAGATTTAAGAAAAACTAGCTCTCTGCTTTTACGTAGGACATTTACATGAGAAGTTGGATAATCATGTATCCTTGTCATTTGTATACAAGGTAGAGAAATCATCTTACTCCATACTGCTAGAAACCAAAAAGTGTTTTACTATATCAGTTTGTGCAATGCACTATTGCTAATAGCAACATATGGCCAAACTTTATTTCCAAAAAAATAAATGAATCCCCTACCCTTAGTGATTTCTTAATGTCTCTACTTTTTAGATGACCAAGGTGTAATGCATGAAAATGCGAACTTTTGAAAAATCAGTTTAAAGGATATTTCAAGTTAGACATCCAAAAAATAGACATTTATAAAAGTCTTAGCCAAATTATTTCTGTAGACTTCAAAGAGTTAAATTATGAATGTTTTTAGGAATGAAAAAAGAATCTATCAGGTTTGATTGATAAAAGTGTAGCTTTTAACTAAGACTGAAAAAACTGAAGACTGGCAACATTTTTTTCCAGAATAATATGCTTCCTCTGCTTTTTTCAGCACAGTGCACATAAATCAAAGAAATGTTAAAGAGGCCCATACATCACAAGCTGGCATTTCCAAACTATTTACAAAATCTGTAATAGTCAAGAGGATGGAAAATATAGAAGTGTGACCAGCAAAGTTACTGAAAGTAAAAAAAGGTAGTTCTACCATCCCATCAGGGTTAATTAAGGTTGGAAAAAGCTCTCAATTGTAGAATTTAAAAATACTAAACCAAAATATCCTGATAATGCAGGGTTACGAAAAGGAAAGAAGACAGTATATCAACCAAAACAGAGAAAAGGTGGATTTGAGCAACGTGCTTGTTCCACGCACATGGTTCTGAAAACAGATAAAGCAAATGCCCTAATAAGGCTTGCAATACATACAGAAGGGCTGACTTTGCATCTGCAAAAAGACAGCCCCCAAAATATCAGTAACTCCAGTACTTAGCTGCGTATCCATCAAATTTTCACACCGCAACATCTAAGCATACAACAGACTTATACAGATGAGGTTTTCCTCACCAACTTTTACAAATGAGAATCTCATCTCCTCTTCTGAAAGGAAAGACATGGATTATGGAAAGTTTATCTGTCCATCTGTTGAAGATGTCACACTCTGACTAGAGAGTGCAAAAAGCACAGAGATGTTTTACAACCAAATCCAAAACTTACTGTAGTCTGAACTAGTGTAAAAGCCATATGCTTTGCAAAAACACCTCTTTTGCTACACATTTTTTTACCACAGCACAGAGTAACAGTTCGAAAGCTGCTGTAATCTTTATTTCTGAAAATAGATCACATATTCTTACTCTCATCTGCCACGCTCGGGTAAGATAACCGATCAGAAACCAGAAAAACAAGGGAATACTACACTGTGCAATGAAAGCTAAAAAAAGACACATTCCATTGCAAGAAGTTACCCGCAGTTTACAGGTAAAGCAGCAGCTCGGAGAGCCCAAGACCAGGAACAGGATGATGCGCCGAACAGAAGGGTTTGGTGGAATGGCACATAAAGCCGTCTTACAGTTTTCTCTGTCAGTGTTGAAGACTTCGAGTAGCAGTATTCCAGATGAAGCCAGGGGGACCTCAGAAATATCTTTAGGACTAAAACAAATGGAATACATTTCATATTATTTTCATGGGAGCTTATAATGATATTATAACTAACTCAATTACACCACAAGATTAATAGCCTTTAAAACGCTCCCAGTCATTCATTACAGGCCTAATTAAAACTCTTTTGGTGCTGAGCCAGCAAGAAATATGGAACTACTTGCTAACTAACCATATATAAGTATATATGGTATTATCTTTATCATGCTGTTTGTTTCCATGGCCACAATTCAGTAAGCAGTTTGGTTTGTTTTTTTTTTAAAAATAGTATCAAAGGCAACAAGAAAAATGGACAAGATGCCACTTGAGAGGCTTCCACACCTGCAAACTCATCAGCTCACTACAGCTAACCAGTTTATTTCTAGTCTTGCTGCAACAGTTCAGGGCTTCTACAATAGCAGATGCCTTTCCTCCCACACATCAATTAATTTGCAAATGCACTCAGGTTGTAGAAATAATGAAGTGCTGAATGCTTTCCTATTGACAAGTTTTGCTGTCAGGAGGTGGATGCTGTAGGCGAGGTGCTAAAATGTGCTGCTGCTACATGCATGCCAAAGGAAAGACATGCCACGCCACATGAAACTTGGTCGACAGCTATCAGGGCACATCAATTATTTTATTTACCCCTCTCTCACTGGAACCAAAAGGAAGAAATCCTCTCCAAAAGCTTTTTATTGTATTTATCTAGGTATTTATAACACACCATTTACAGTGAGATCTGAGCTTTTGTGCTGACCCAAGAAACTTTTCATATTCGAGAAGAAGAGTAGTGTTTTTTCATGTATTGTTATATATGCTAAAAAAGTTACATTAAAATAGTTAAGGTTACAAATGAAGAATTCAATAACTAGGAAATCCTTGAATTCATATTGCCTGCGCAATCTAAATCAGTCTGTGCTAAGGATGCAGACTGATTATGTGCTTTTTCCCCAAGGACCTCAAATTACCAGTCTGCAGGATTGCATGGATGAAGAGGCAGTTATTCAGCACCCATTTTCATGCACAGAATGTTATTTACAGTATTTCACACAATGCCCACACTTATTTTCTCAGATGTCTTCTATGATATTTTCCTGCTTTATCTTGCTTCTTTACAAATACTGTTAGATATACCTTCACAGTTCTTATTCCACTCATGCTGGGTGTGGATCTGAGGAATTTTTAAGAACATTAAATGTTTTTACTACTTACTATATTTGTAGTAGACTTCCTATAGATAACAACTGCAGTCAGGTGCTCAGCAAATCTTCAAAGGAGCCTGAAAAGGCTTTAAGCCAAGTCATGGCAAGGTTGGAATCTCTACCCCCACTTCTATCACTTGAAATAAAGGATTAGTCAGTAGCAGTTCACCATTACTTTCTGTCTTGATCAGCCACTAATTGGAAGTGAAGCAGATCTTGCCAGCTATTATCTGAAAATAAGTTAAAAAATGAGATTCTTAACTTTCAAATTCTATTCTACGCTCTGGAGGACAGCATGTTCTCATGGATACAGACCCTTCTCATTTTGTGTCCTCAAATTAGAAGCCATATAGCTAGTGAGCACAGAACAGACACAAAAAAAAAAAAAAAAAAAAAAGTGTTATATTATGGTTAAGAGCCTGGATGGTTGGAGCAGATCCTTTCCACAAGTTTCCTAGGAAATATTAAGTCATTCTAAAAGAACCTTTGTGAACATTTAGTCTTGCCTCTTACCTAATTCAAGTTACTTTGTGTTTATAATTTAGCAAACATAGTTAGAAAAAACAGAATATGCATGTGCTCACCTTTCAAGTCTTCCAAGGAAGGTGAATCCCATACTATTCCTCTCCAGCTCTTCCAGTGCTTAATTACCACAAGTGTTTAAACCACACACCTCAGCTGTAGTCTGAATTTGTTATACTTCTATTTTCAATTACTGATTTTTTTTTTTTCTTTGCTTGCTATAATGAAGATCCCTCTTATCCACTTTTTCCCCCCTCAATAAAGATGTTGGTACAAAGCAAGTGAGTCATCCATTATCTTTTCTTTCATGAGTGAAATAAATTGAACTTGTTTGATCATACAGAAGGAGCATAGGAATCCAAATGCTTTTGATCAGTTCTCATGTCTCTCAACTAGAAAACCTCAAATTAACAGGCACCTAGACAAATGGTAACTAAGTAGTTTTACAATTAAAATAATGCTTAAAACCATTTTCAAGTGTTAATAACTGAAAATATTACTAGTACAGGTACTAACAGGTAAAGAAACTTGTTGTTAAAAATAGATGATTTTCTGCTTTTTTAAAATGCGATTTTCAGGCTGACCTTGTCCCCTTTAAATTTTTATAGCATCTTCAGTTCCAATTTGAGATTTTCATACAGGGTAGGCAAACCTTCTTATGTTCTATATTAAATGCAAGACACCTTCTTGGCATGATGTGCAATATTAATAATATAACTACCAATTTCAGGAGCAGCAATGTAGCATCAACACACGCATACCTACATGAATAGAAATTTAACCATATATATCACAGAAATCTTTAATACATCACAGGAAAAAAAGCAGGTCTAAGACAGCTCAAACACAATTTGAGATTTCCTCTTTTGCCATACAAACACATGACCTTGTCATGCTTCACAAGGTAACACCAACGTAGCTGATGCAAGAAAACATATGCTTCTCTTTACTAGACTCAAAACAGGAATAGAGGGGAAAGAATGATACTCGGGGCCAAACCCAGGTTTCTGAAGACTAGACTGGCAGCTGTTGCTGTATTCAGCACAAAATGTCCCCACTCACGCAAGCTCTACAGTACTCCTATCACTAATTGCCACAACAGAATTTGAAAAATACTTTTTGGAATTACATACACTACAGATTCTTTATTTAGCTAGGAATGTGCACTGATGTTATCAGAAGAGTTTTCAAACTTTGAGACTGAGCCATTTTTAAGTTGCTGTGGGACACAGTTAAAGCCACAGGAAAACCTAAATGATTAATTTTTATGGATTTCAAAGGAGACTGACACACATTTGACTTTCCATGCATCGGCTGTCTTGCAGGGCACTCTTCAATAACCCAATTACCACTTAAATGTCTACCATCTAACCCACAGACACTTCAGCTTCTCATCTAAACCTGGACATACCTTATTTCTCTATCTTGATAATCACTAAGAAAATCTTACTGAATCAAAAAACAGCAGTTCATCAGTAGCCCAGTTTAAGGCACCAAGTAAACAGACATTCCTCTCACTGCTTTGTGGACTTCATTATTAATGAAGTAAAAATTGCAGACATCAATCTATTGCTTCAGGTGGCCATCATAAGAAAAATAAATAGAAAGTTAATGTGGCTGGCCACAGTGGCTTATCTGGCATATTTACTGGAAGGTAAATTAAGAGCACTAATGACCACAGTGCTACAAGCAAGGTAACAATATTGGATTGGAATAGAAAATTCTTCTATACAGCTTCATCTGACAAAGTGCTGTGCTTCCTCCCTCAAACTGTAAGACAAACTTCTGTGATTGTTCCAACTACTTCACCCTTCCCTGCTGAAGGCCACGCTGTCTACAAGCCCCAAGGATATACTGGTCAAAACAAATGGACAGTACTGGCTGCCCTCTCTTTTACTGAATGTTTCCCATTAAAAAGAAAAGGGGAAAAAAAAAAAAAAAAAAGAGAGAGAGGGGAAAATAAAAAACACCAAAGGCAGTGGCACCACAATATTACTTAGACTCTTGAAAAAAGCTGGAGGAGGCTCTGAGGAGGTTCTCCTTCCCCACACCTCTATCACCCAGCTGAGGGTGCCCCAGAAGGGAGCCCACAGCGAACAGCAGAACTGCCCCACGGCACGGCACGCTGCAGCGGAGGTTGCACAACGCTCCTCGCTGCCGTACCTCACAGTCTGACTGAAATAGCAGCAGCAGCTTACCAGGCTTCAGATGCTACGGAGACTCAAAGCCTTCAGCTAGATTTGAGCTGTCTGACATTGTATCTGAAATACGCAGAAGGAAGAAATGTTTTTCTTGCTGTTCAGTTCATTTTATGGTATGTTATCAAAACCACCCCTCTATCCTCGGCTGGAAAACTCCAAAAAGTCCATCTGACTTCGGGGAACGACACCCGCTTCCCTACACACAGTTTCCGTTGTACCAAAATTTCAGTACCACCCTACCGTGAACGGGTATCCACCTCATCTTATCAAATGCCTCCCATAAAATCATAACACATCCAATATACGTGGTCTGCCACCCTCCAAAACTTGCCAGTCCTGAACAGCTACAAAATGCTGTACCCTATATTCTCACTCGATACTACCTTTCTCACCTTAAAAACCAAAGGATCCCCTTCTCCTCCAACAGTTTTGATCTGCCCAGACGCAAACACCTTATGAAGCTAAGCACGCCACGGTGCCCATCGCTGCAGCTACAGTGGGCACAGAACATCAGAGAACTATTGAAAGCGACTAGTTTAGCCTGAACAGTGAATTCAGAATGTAAAATACATATTATACATATAAGAAAAAAAACCCAAAAGCAAACCTGCATCTTTTTGATCTTAAAGATAGACAAGGAAACTACATTTAAAAAAATACACAATTGTTACATTACGATTAGGTTTTGAAACAGACACAAGCTGATGAATTCAGCATTAAGTTTTCCAAAAGTATCCTTAACTCTTCAGCAGTGCACATACTTACATAGCCAAAAAGGATCTTTCTGTATGAGATCAAACTGCCAGCAGTATGACAAACTGGTGTGCATTTAAGGAAACTGGGGCGGTGGGGGAGCAAAATACTGCTTTTCGCAAACCATGATTTTTTAACTTGTTTCTATCACTTCTCCAGCTACAAAATCTTTTGTAAATGAGGAAAGTACCTACCTACCTCCCAAAGTTTATTTTATCAAGCCAATAATTCAGCATGCGAATGACCAACAATTCACTCAACTACAGTTTTTCCCCCGAGGCATTAAAAAAAGAAAAAAAAAAAAAAAGAGCAAGGAAAACTTATAAATGGTGCTGAAAGAGCTGAACACTTGCTGCTGGCACACTAAACAAACAGGAACAATTGCAAGCCACAGAGCAATTAGTAATTTATACTACTGAGCCTAATGCTTGGACAGTAAGAAAAACAGATGGCTCTGCAATATGGAGACGGGCTCCATGAAAAGCAATCAGCACAGGGATGCTGCAATAACATAGTAGCAATAGTTTGCCTGGTTATTGCAACAGCCATAGCAAACTGAATTGCATCATTTCAGGGTATAAAACAAACCAAAAGTAAACAAGATTAAAACAAAATAGAACTTATTACAGTTAGCTTATATTCCTTGACAAAGTATGGTCTAGTTTGAGGGTTTTTTGGACAGTCCTGCATAGTTCTGTGCAAATAAATGAGCCTAATCTACCCGGCACTAGCAGTGTTCCTCTTCCTGTCCCGTCCCCCTCCCAGTAATTCTGCATCATACTGAACGGCTATGAACGTCAGCTGTTTAGTTCTACTTTTAGCTCTGCTTTAAATAAAAGTGTGTTGAGTGCACGCTGCATAATGACGGCTCAAAACCATGGAGATGGTACAGACTGCAATTGGGCAGCATTACCAAGGTGGGGGGGTGGTGGTATTTTTTGGTTTGGTTTTTTTTTGTTGTTTTTTTTCTCTCTCTTTCTGGCAGACTTATTTGATTTGTGGAAAAAAACCAAAATTTGCCAAGGGAAGTTTCCAACTACATGCTGGAGCAGAGAAGCAGCTGGCTGGTTTCAAATAGAAGTCCTGTTTCAGACCTTAAGGACATTCTCAGAGGCAATGGACTCACAGTGCACATGCACACATAAACACATGAAAAACAGGTGAAGGACTTCTTGACAAATGTGTAAGGAGCTCAAACTATTTGTTTTCCTTAAGTATTACATTTCAATGCCATCGTGATTAAGCAATGTATCAATCATGCAAGACTTTTAATAATCTAAAAATCTAATTGCAACTTTTCTGAAAGGCCAAATAATTATAAACAATTTGACCACAGGAACCTCTTAAAAATATATATATATGCTCTCTATCAGAGCACAGATGAAAACCTAGGTTTAAAGCCAAGCATAAGATTCTTCTTCCTCTGCAACTTTCCTACAATAAACCAGGTTGTTTAAAGGGCAAGGTCAGTAGCTGGAGTTAACAGAGGAAGCATCATCACGCCCTGCACACCATGACAGGCGATGCTATTCAGCTGCAGATTATGCTGACATATTCTGTTTTAGCAACAAGACTATTTTAATTTAAAAAAAAATAATCCATTAAAACAAGTGTTTCACTTTAGAATATGTCTACTATTTTTCTTAACTCAAAACTCACTGACACAATTGCTGATGCTGGTATAAGGCAGTGGAAATCGAAGGCCTCAGCACGCAGTTTTACAATATAGTTTAGAGCCAGGGAACTTTTGCCAAAGCATCAGCTCCCCGCACCTCTGTGAAAATTTTTCCACATCCAAACTTTCCATAGTTTAGGAATTTGATTAAAGCAATCTCCAGGTATTGTTTACTCAGTAACATTAGCTATCGGTGTTTCCTGAAATCCAAATGTTTCCCTTTGAGGGGGCAACAACTTCTAGAATAAAAATTCCAACACAAATCCTCTTGAAGATGAGAAAAGTGTAATTTGTTATGAGTAAACACACCAACATATACATGTTGTTACAGATTACAACTGGAGTTCAAAAACAAAAAAGGCAGAATAAATTGGTGTGAAGCATTTCCAAAGTGCAGGGATAGTGCACTGTCTGAACACTGATGAAAGGCGTAAGCTCAGCAGTGTTATGAAAGACATCAGCATTAAAACACAACTGACTGCAATTGTGTTTAGTTTGTAAAAGAAACATGAAAGCACAAGTTTGTTACCACTCTCAGTGAGCAACCAAATATTATTGTTCTTTAAAGTAATAATAAAGTAAGAAATTAAAGCAAGCTAATTTTCAGGAAAATGCGTTCAAAATACATTTCTCTTCTTCTGCTTCTTAAGCTTGAGGAGTACATTGTACAACAAGAATTAGAACAGAATCTGTATGTATATTCACAGCATTTTGCCTGACACGGCTGCTGCTACTGGTATTGCTCCTCTCAAGAAAGCAAACTATTAAGATTGATTAAATACTTACTTTGCTTAAATACACTCGATAATAAAGGGATTTTTCTTCCCCTTTCTAATGGGTGTTTTACCTTGGCAACTGAAGGATCCTATATTAAACTGGTTTCATTCAAAACAGCAATCTGCTGCTACAATTATCGAACTGAAGAAAGGAGGGATGCTAGAGCCCTATGACTTGAAGGGAAAACAAGAAGAGAAAAAGGCATAAAGTTCGCATGACATTGTAATAACACTACTGACAGGTTTTTTTTACCTTGCAAAGAGCCTTCCACACAGAAGCATTCTTTTATAACCTGACAATTCCCTGTAGCCAGGAAACTTCACAAACATATCATGTATTCTTGTTTTTAACCTCTTTGAAGTCCCTGCAAAAACATCTTTCTAACCTACTGATCAGGATGACACACAACTGCATACATGAAAAGAACAATCACATTTCCAGTACCCTACATGAACTACTACTGCACTTCAGAAAATTCATTGTTTCCATAAGTGCCCTTTTAATGAAGACAGACATCATCAAGGGTTAAAAAAAAAATATTTAAGCAACTTGCAAGAAAACAAAAACCAAATCAGTCAGTCAAGGCACTGTTTGACTTCATCAGCCACCAGGAAAATCACAAAGGATTTGCTGCTACTCTGATTTGATCATGCAAGCCTCTGAAAACTTTGCCTAGTCCATTATTTATTTTAAAAAAAAAATTCTTTCCATATTTACCGTAAGTGTAGTGAACATGAGACATTAGTTTTCCAGACTTCACATTGTGGCTGACAAAGCAAAATGCATATTGAAGTTAGAAGGCCATCAAAGCAAGAATCTCTGAAAAAGGCCACCTTAAATAAATGCACAATAAATGTCTCCTCAGTCCACTCAAGCAGAGTCTTCAGCCACTGCTGTATGTCAGCGTCTATTTTAAAAGCAGGTCATGGATGCTTACAGAAAAGCTACACACCCTTGATTTCTATACATCTGGGAATTACTACATTTTGCAAGTTAGCACATATGAAAATGCACTAAGGACAGTACTCTCTGAGTTAATTTAGACTCTGGGAGTTCTACTACAAATAACCTTTGTAAAACAGTTAACATTCCCTACAATAGATTTCACTGGGGAAAGTGACTCTTAAAAGAGTCATCTTTCTGTGTATTGTTAATGCAACAAAACCCTTACTATAGCATGACCATCATCAAGTATGCATTTACTAGCCACACAAAATCATAAAGTTACTTTGAAATTTCTTTGAAGATTAGCTGAAAGCATTTGCAACGCAGTATTCTCTGATTCAGGAACAGTTCCCGTGCCATTAAAGTCTGTTCCATTTTAAACATTTTCTCCTCTCTTCCTCTATGGAAGATCCACACAGAAGGACAGCAAGCTTATCAGTACAGGAAAAGAACAAAACTTAACAGTGAACAAGGCCTATCAAATTAATATAGCAATAATATGGTTCATGAGGGAAAAATCTTGAAGAATAATGTGTTTTGGTTTATCAAATTAAATCTTTTTCCCCCATCAACCCTTTTTCTTTTCAGGACTCCTTTTGGTTTGTGGCAGGGAAAATGAGTTGTATCTGAGCAGGTGAATGTTCTATGGCCCTGCTGCTTTTAGTTCATGCAACCTGCTATAGCGAAGCAGTTGTCTCAGTTGGGTTCTTGCAAAAAATTAACAGGAAATTTATTCACCTCTGTATACAGATATGGTTGCCTCTTAGATGGAAATATGACTTTGAAACACCATATTTATAAAACATAATATTCCAAAGCTGCTTGGTGTCTATGGACATCTGTGTAATACCAAGCTGCTGCATAAAACACTACTAATGAGATGTTCTTTTGATTCCCCACAATCAAAGGTCTCCACCCATTAAGAAGGTTATGCCAACTCTCTCTTTCATCTCTGCTGCACTTTGAACAGACAATAACATCCTTCGGATGCATCAACTCTAGCAACTGAATGGATCATCTAACGAGACAGCTAGACAGCAGCTTTCCTCACAGCCTTCCCCTGAAAAAGAGATTTGTTCCTTCCATTTCTGTAGAGTCTAGTGGACTCCTCCCCTCTGCTTCAGGTCTTCCAGAGGGAATGTATTGGCTTGGAGGAAATACAACTAACTAGCTTCCTCATCGGCAGGAGAAAGCAAGCACATTGACTTGTGCCCTTTATGTATTGATGCTCTAGCTGAGTAAATTAAGATGTACAGGGGAAAAGCAAAGAGCACCAGAAGTGGGTATACAACCCAGAAAAGCATAGTAGCAATTTTATATCTTCAATCTTCCTGAAATGTGATTACAGTTGACCTTTAAATCTAGTAGATCAACCAATCAATTCTGCTGGAACAAGCCTGTATGTGTGATCTAAGAGCATACCCATACTTAAAAAACTTCCAACTGCTGCCTGGCGTAGTCATTTTATTTTGCTGTAAAAGTTACCAAGATTTGTCTCAATTGATTTTACTTGCAAGAAAAACACATCAAAACTGCAGCATCAGCAGACACTAAAGGTCTTAGCTTCTTGCAGGATGAATGCAATATCAATAGTTATTAGGATGTATTCATACAAAGTACACAAGAGGGATGGAAAGAAGATGCTAGTAATCTCACTTAATCCTAACGCAACCCCAAGTCAGGTTCTTTAGACTGTGGGAAAAAAAAAAAATGCAAGGAAAACTAGAAAACACTCCAAAGTATTTGCCAGGCAAAACGTTGCATTTGGAACTGAAAACATATTTAACGGCTCTTTAAGTAGTAAAGCTCTCATGTCATGTTAGATGTTAGTTTTATTTCAGCTGATAAATTGTGCTTTAACAAAAGAACCCAAAAGAGGCTTCAGGATGGTATTTGTCCATAGTGGGCTCAGAAGCAAGATCAGCAACCAGCAGTGATCCCACTCGTATGCAGCATCTCTCTCAGATTTCTCAAAGTACTCACTCCATAGCACAATCCTCATTTTATAGACGGGAAAACAAAGACATGCATAACAAAGTGATTTGTGAAACCTCATCCATGCAAGCTAAGGACAGATGAAAGAAGAGGATGTACAGCTCCAGAGTCCCTCCAGTCCCATTATAAACTTGGCAACACTGCCACTCCTGAAACCTTCACCCTCCCCATCAGAAATGTTTTGAAATGTCCACACACAGTATCATCACACACTTGGGTTCACATGGTCAACTAGATAGCAAGTTCTTCTATGCAGAAAGTAATTAACTCCACTCCATATTACATGCTAGGGTGTCCAAAAGAACCAGAGAATTGGAAAGAAAAGGTTAGCTTTTGCTTTATCAGGGACAAGAGAGCTTACAGACTTGATCAGTTCTGTGATCTATGAAATTTCTACAAACAGCTTTGGAAGAGGCACCAAGCAGTGCAGCCAACCCAAAGGAAAAAAAAAAAAAAAAAAAGAAAAAAAAAAGATGGCACTGAGCAAACTGAAAATGCTACATTGAAAATTCTGAAAATACAAGATTTGACTCCAGAGTAAAACTGAACCATAAGGCAAGCCAGAGAACTTGTTAAGTCTGAGTGCAGAGACAACTGCAGAGAAAACTCTAAATAGAACCCAACTGAAAGCATATGGGTAGAGCAGAGAACATTAGAATAAAAATCTAACTAATGGTAAAACACACAGTGATGTTTTTTTCTTAAAAGTCATGTAGGAAGAGAAACATATATCCAACCTCATTGAGAGATAACCTTGGGGGGAGGAGGAAGCTATTATCCTTTTAACTGCAGCTTATTTGACACAAAAGTGACATTTTCTCTGAATGAAGAATTCTTTTAACATAAAGAAAAGCCAACTTCTGAAATAAGATAGAGCCCAGTAACACTGCAGTAGTTGAGAATGTCATGATTTCCATCAAAAAACTGTTTTGCAGGGATTAGGAACAGCTGTTTCAAACTGAATTAGACTAAAACTGGAAACAAGCTGTCAAGACCCAAAAAATATATTTTATACATAAAAGAACGTATTTGATTCAGCTGTTTTATCATGGTGGTCAGCCAAAAGAGAGAAATAAAGTAACATTCTGAGATTCCAGACGTTGTCGCAAAGACTCTCTGATTTCCAACACTCTTTATGTAGATTTATTCCTTTCAGCATTTGGAATAGGAAAAATGTCAAACAGCTCATATCACAGATTCTTGAATATTTTCAAACCATGGGCAGCTTAAAACAGTTTAAAGACACCTGAGGACTCTTTCTGCTCTAGTCCACATTCTCTACATCTTCTGGAGCAGTAACAGGATGTTGCGAAAAGGAAAATATACTCAATTGCTGTTGACATGAAAAGATTAAAATAATTCACTTTAACCCACCACTTGTGAGTAACACTACATGCATACAGCTCCTTTTTGTGCATGTTTGCAGATCATAGGAGGCTTTTAGTGGGTATTTTAAACATCGATTTCCACAGGAATTGAGGTTTCATATAATGAGAAGTAAATACATCTATTTTAGCATATACTGTAAAATGTCACATCTAGATATAATTCCTTTGTATCTAATGGCCCGTGCAGTATACAGAGCATCTCTTATACTATGCCACTGCCAGTTACAGAAGCTTAGAGACTCCAAATACAGCCACCAAATTAATCAAGACTGGTGCTGGTTTTGACTAGAACATCAAAGATCCCTGTGATTTTATTATATGCTCCAAGATGAAGCCATTATACTCTGCTTTCCAACCAAATCTAAAGTAATCTTGAAAATATCCTTAGCATTTCAACATGGTCATTACTTTTCATAATAATGATATATACTAATTCTACCCAATAAGTATATTAGTTATTACTGTCAGCTTATCAGTATATGTACTTTTGAAGAAGAGGTATCTGGGAACAAGCCAGTTCATGAGCATATAAAAAAATGCATGCTCCAAGAAATGCATTTTTAACTCAGTAAGACACCAGGCAAGTGCGCAACTCTCGTCACGTGTCAGTTCACCTTTCAGATTACTCGCATGGTCTAGCTTTAGGCATTTAACTTAGGTACTTATGTTCTCAGCAAACTCAGCTGAGCACCATAGCATGATTGAATGCTTCACACTAAGCCAAGAACCTTACAAAAGAGCACAAGAAGACAACTGATGCTCAGAATACATAAACTTCTGATCTTTCTGTGAAAAGATCAAGAATGTCAAAGACTAGCACCTGGTAGAATCAATCACCTTTCATTAAATCTTCTGTTATTAATTCAGAGGACATCTTTTTCTAGGTATACTGCAACTGAACAAATGTCAGTGGCTAAAAGATTTTATTCGTGTTTTGTTTCTTGTGCACATGGAAGCCTTACATTCAGGTATTGAAAATTAGATAAAATGAACTGCTATACATGCTTGGGCTAATCTTGTATTGGCAGAAAAAGTGATAGCATGTACCGATAAGTCATCTTTATCTCCAGAACTTCAGATTTTACAGCTCTAATAGATTTAAATGCTGGCTCATACCAAGAAGATGTACCAACAACAAATGGAGTTAGGAGTGAAGTAGCTCCGAGTAAAATGTTCATATTCTTGTCCCTACGCTACAAGCCCCAAACCTACCCAACCGTGGCACTACTCAAACTGCTAGGAGAGCCAAGATATAATTCTACAACTACTGAACAAGTCTGACAGTCAGCCATAAAGTTATATAGGCTACAACTCTTAGTACTATGTTTAGAATATTGTTCTTCCCCATTTCCACCCCCAGCTGATGCAAGACAGAAGAACGTAATTACAGGGGCTGGGGGGGGGAGAACGCAAGCCCGTTTCTCTAGAGGCAGTATTTTACAACAGGAGCAAAGTCTTGGTTTTCTGTAGAAAAGTCATTCATCAGAGCTCCTGCAAAAAGCAGAACACCAAATTCAAGTATCCCTAAAAGCTGGGTCAGGTATCTGGTGAGATCTGAAACAAAGTTCACCAGCAAAACCAAACATTTTAAGAAGAATGTAAAATGACCACATCTACTGCAAAGCATGGACTTCCTTAATGGCTTGCTTAATGTTATTAGTGAAATCTTACAACTTTGGGGAGAACAGACATCTTGCTTCAAATTATGAAGCAGAATTTTATTTTATTAATAGGAGTATTTTTGAAAGAGCAAATTCACTCTGAAAGGTCATCTGAGATCAACTGCACATCTTTTTCAATACACGTCTATCTATGTTAAAACCAAAAGCCAGGAACAGATATGAACAGTAATGGTACTGATGTCATGGTCTGTAATTTCTTATTCACATTCTTCAATTGTCACAGCATAAGAGCCACAAAAAAACCCACTCCTGCAGAGCAGGATTACTCTTTCCTCCCAGGAAAGTAAAAATCAGTATGCATGGATCCCAACAGGCAAGAGATTTCAAGAATCACCATAGATCTTCTGGCTACATGCCTTCAACATCAGAAGCTCAGTATTAACTACTGCTGAATATAAAACTGCTGCCACATTTTTGCCAAATGTGTATTTCCATGAAGCATTTGCCAAACCAGTGGTCTGAACTGCACTGTTGGTTACATACAGCTCCTTACACAAACTACTTTCAATTTTATTAGCTTTTAGGCTATTTCCATGTTTTGTAGCCCGGTTATCAACACTATCTGATTAAGATACAATGGGGAAGAATTGAGTATTGCTGATATGCAATTCAAACCATTAAATCATTCTGTGAACTGAGGGGGCCAACTTTAGTAACTCCAAAAGAGAACTCCAAAAAAAGATTAGAGAGATGAGCACACTTCTGCATTAAAAAAAACAAGTAACAGTCACACAAAAAGACCTGACAACAACAATAGTAGAGAGCAACAGGGTTACATCATTAAATTTTCCATTTTATTTGATTTCTTCCAGAAGCTATCGAAAAAATCTTTTCCATATAAAGAATATCAATGGGATGCTTATCACCTGTATCAGTTATTTTATATTAGTGTTTGTATTCCTTGAATGCCCTTCATATGAAGGTCCCCGAATGCTTTACAAACATCTTTAATTTGCCTCAGAGAAAGTGAGACACAACTATGAGTCTCTGGAAACATCCTCTGTGCTTTCATGGTGGCCACCATCCACTAGATGGTAAGTTAGGCTTTCATCACCAGTAGCAAGTCAGTCTGAGCCACTGAGAACTGAGATAGCAGGCAAACATGAAATTCAGAGGAATGCTGGGTCTGCGGGTTTCTTACAATGCTCTTCTTGTTCTGCAGTCCTACATATTCTTCAATTAATCCCTAGACACCATGGATTTCCAGTTATATTTTGTTGTATTTCTCAACTTTTAAAAGTAAAGCCTTTTCTTCTGATCTAATGGCTGTACTATGACTTATTCATCTGTGCCTGTGCACGGCTTAAAGCAATGCAGTTTCAACCAATTTGGTTTGATGACCACATGTCCTGGTTTTGGCTGGGAGAGAGTTAGTTTTCTTTCTAGTAGCTGGTATAATGTTATGTCTTGGATTTAGTATGAGAAGAATGTTGATAACAGACTGATGTTTTCAGTTAGTCTAAACACTACTTAGCAACAAGTCGAGGATTTTTCAGCTTCTCATGCCCAGCCAGCAAGAAGGCTGGAGGGGCACAAGAAGTTGGGAGGGGACACAGCCAGGACAGCTGACCCAAACTGGCCAAAGGGATATTTCATACCATGTGATGTCATGCCCAGTATATAAACTGGGGGGAATTGGCCAGGGGGAGCGGATCGTTGCTCAGGAACTAACTGGGCATTGGTCAGCAAGTGGTGAACAGTTGCATTGTGCATCACTTGCTTTGTATATTCCAATTCTTTTATTATTATTATTGCCATTATTATTTTCTCCTTACTGTCCTATTAAACTGTCTTTATCTCAACCCATGAGTTTTACTTTTTTTTTTTCCTGATTCTCTCCCCCATCCTACTGGGTGGAGGGGAAGCGAGTCAGTGGCTGCGTGGTGCTTAGTTGCTGGCTGGGGTTAAACCATGACACCACATTATACAGCTTAGAAAGGGAAAGCGATCACTGACTTACAAATTACATAATACAGCCATCCAACATGAACTGTATGAAGAGTTTTTGCAGAGGAAAAAAAGGAGTTAGGGGAGGAAGAAGTAGGAGTGGGCAGAAGTGTTTTGGTTAAACTAGAGCAACATCAATCATTTCCATCCTGAAATAGGCTAACAGCTAGAACATTAATACTTATCAAAGAAACAGGGGAAAAAAAAACCCACTCATTAGTAAATAAAGGTGTTGCAAAGCATTAAATAATTCCCACCAGCTGACAAGGGGGCTGTGATTTATAATAGTGTGTATTGATATATCACTTCCTATAATTAGGAAAAGTGAGACTAGTACTGCTTACAGCATTATTTTGATCAGAGCCTTGAAAAGTACTGTTGAATAACAACAAATGCTAGGCACAACAATAGAAAACCACCGTATCATGCTCTCAGCCTGTTTCAGATTCAAAACAAAGTATTCTAACAAAATCCAGTAAGAAAGGCAAATTCTGTTTGGACACATATAACCTTATTTCACAATATTATTATTATAATTCTGGGAAGATCACAGGTATAAAACATTCAAACTACATAACAAACAAGCCAGAATCAAAGGCTAATTGTTTCTCATTTTTTTTAAGCAACAAGTTACTCACCATCACTCTTTTCTTCCTGAAGTAACAAACTAACCTCAGTCTACTAAACTGTCAAAGAAATTCAACTAACCTGCATACTGGCAAAAGGTGGCATATGGCAAATTCTCACCTGCCATAGCATCTTTCTGGTAGTGCAAAGAAAAAAGAAATTGGTAATTTTAATTTCCTTTTGTTCCAATTACTAGGTGTCAAAAACACTTTTATAGTTACACATTGCAACAACAAAATAGTTAAGATAGCCTTGGGTTGGACTTCTGTTCAAAACCAGCATAGGAATCAAAGGCAAAGAAACGCAGAGTCAAAGAGCCAAAGATTTCAGGGACTCCTGGCTGAGGGAAGATGTATCCTCCAAAAAGAAGATGGACATAACTGATGTCGCCCATCCCCAGTGCCCCCAGATGCTGTTTTAGGCAGGATCTCTAGGAAGAATAAAACCCATCCAACATACCATAGCCAGTGATTCTGCCTGTATTTTTACTGTTGCTATTATTATAAGCTTTCCTGTTTTCATTATGGTTTTCACTATATTCACTATTTTTCCCCACTCACTATATTCACCTTTTTTTTTTAAAAAAAAAAAAACAAAACAAACAAAAAACCATGTCATTGCATAGCTCAGAGACCCTCAGAAAAATTTCATGTCCCACCTTTTTCCTTCTCCAGTAAAGTATACATAGACTATTGTAATTCCTGCCCTACCCCACCCCTTACATTTTGGTACAAGCACTTTTTTCCTCAACATAGCTTTTCCAGTGCTTTTTCCCCCCATCACTGTAATATCAAGGATAATTTGCACACTACTTGAATTTGCCACCCCTGCCATTGCTGGTCACTAAAATCAACCCTGCAATAATAAAAGTCAATATTCTCCAGGCAGACAACTGAGCAATAATTAATAACTACAGCAGTTGGAAGCAAAGAGGTAACCACCTGTTTCCTAGACATATTAAAAAAAAAAAAAAGAAAAAAGAACATTGATGTAATTTTGAACGGCAAGGGCATTTCACCAAAACATTTGCCTAAAATCGCACAAAATTAAAAGCCCACAAAGGGCATTTTTCCAGACTGCCAGGCAAACAACATTAGTCACTAGCTGTATAATACTTGGCATCTACAAAGCATTTCTGTCCAAAGAACCCAATGCACTTGAGACACATTTAGACTAGAAACTCTCCGCAGAAGTAGGTTAAGTATTATTATCCTATTTTATCCGTAAGAAAAATGAGGCACAGAAAAAAAATCATGCATCCTGTTCAAGGTTACAACAAAAATTAATAAGAAAAGCAAGAATAGAATCCAATTGGCCCAGCTCCTATTTTGTGCCCCGTGTACAAGAAAACACCAGTTCGTGTATCATTCATTTCTCCAGTGACAGGAATATAAACTCCCATGGTTTATCTGCACAGAAAAGAAGCCCACGGCCAGTAATCCCTAAGAGCCTTTCCACTCCAGCTCCCTCTATGAAGCACTGATTCTGCTCTTACAAAGCAGATTAAAATGTGCTCTTCAGAGTGCAACAGAGATATCCTTGTAGAGACTCATCACTATGCTTCAATTCAAATAGTATTTTACTTCTTCATTTGTTCCCTTCTGTGAGCAAACGAAGGGATTTTTGTCACTTCGCATCTTTTCTTTAAGTAACTTCTTTAGAGCTCCTGCTCACTGAGAATACCAGTATCTCAAGCTGCACCACTAACCTTCCCACACTTAGCCCAGCAAGCACATGATCTTCAAAAGCAACCTCCAAAAGCACTGGGCAAGCAGATGATCCAGTTACCATGATACAGTATTCCTCAATGCCACATGTCTGTCACTGATATTACAGTACACTTGAAAAGAAAATGTTTCCCAATTTGGGTGGATGAAATCTCAGCAGAAGCAGCTGGTTTTCCATGCAACAGTATGTCATAACATTATAACACCGCATTTTTGTAGAAAAAAGTCCTGAAAGGACAAAATCTTGGCCATCTGCCTGAACTTCCAAAGAGCTGCCAACATAATAATTCAGTTACATTGTCTATGCTACTGTAAAACTACATTAAATTCAAAATGTTTGAGCGCATCCAAAATTTAAAATTAATGTTCCTTGGAATGAACTCTTCATTTTACAATCAAGTTGAACAAAAAAAAAAAATTACTTCAACAGTGTTCCTCTACTATTATGGTTAACATTTAATGTCATTTATTGTCATTAAACTCAATATTTGTGTCTAATCAATACTAAGCTACCAAGGGCAGTCGTAACAAGTCTGGACTTTCTCTACAGGCTCTATTGATTTCTTTTTTTGAGACCTACAACAAACACAATTTATACAAATAATTTATCAGGGAACACATCAAAATAATTTAATAAACAAAAACTATATATTCCTTTTCTCTTCTGTCATGTGACAGAAAATCATTTTAACTCATTAATGGTAATCTCAACAGTTCGATTTTTAAATTTATGTAAAAACAAGAGGAAGCTATGAAGTAACAAATTTAAATCCAAATATGTTTTAGTGTATTTCCATGTAGATCAACAGTAATTTTTTGTCATTTTGTACTTGCCAGCATATTACTTTTAGATAAATTTGACAACTCCTGTCCAGCTTTGTTCACTTGGAATATTTACAATACACTGATACTGTAAACTTTATGCAAGTTGCCATAATCTTCTTTTCACAGATGAGTAAATTAAATAATTTGATCTAAATCCTACTTACCCAGAGAGTCACAAAGTCAGAAAATCTGATTTTTTGCTTTCTACTTGAAGTCGTAGATAATAGCCTTCCCAAACACACGGTTATCGTGTTTTTCAAGTACCATCTCATGATGATAAAACAATACCACCACCAGTCACATACACCTACACACATAGGTTCAAACTACAGAAGTGTTGGAATTGGAGTAAAGCAAACGGACAAATGCAGCTCTGAAAACAGTGGAGCATACAACACTGCACTAAAGTTAAAATGAAGGAAAAAAATTTAAATAACATCACCTGTTCAAGACTAGAATTGTTCTAAATTTCCCCCACTTCTACTGCTGTTAATATTATTTGAAGGCCTGAAAATAAACTCTTTACTGCAAAGGGCAGCAGTGGGGGAAAAGACAATTTATAACAGACAGAATTTTCACTTGGGCAGGTAAACTCTCCTAATACTGCAATCACTCAGCAACTCAGGGAAGACTTAGTTTGCTGCTATCCAACAAACTCAATGTTTCTTAAGTCTGGTAGAAAGAGTAATTATATAGTGTTGGTTTGCTACTTGATCCATTTTGCATATACACTTCAAATAAACAAACAAAAGCAAATAAGCAAAAAATCTCTACCAGTGATTAAAGCTCAAATGTTGGGCATGAACTACTTGACAGCACCCCATTAAGAGAGGGGAAATTTGCCCTATAAAAGCATTTGCCTTGCTCAGTGGACATATAATAAGCTGTGTATTTTCCGTTCCACTGGAGTCAATGGAAACACCTTAACAGACACTGCCTCGGGCATGCACAGAATAAGGGTATACAAATGCTTTGCCAAGGGCAAAGAGGATGAACAAATACACGCTACAGGCAATAAATAACCTCACTAAAGCAGCAGATGGAAAACAAAAGTTTATACCACTCAAAGAATGAGTTCAAACTCCTGGATTCCAAAAACCTGCATCTACTCTGACTGCCAGCATTACTGTAGCTGCATCAGGCAACCACACCATCAGAAGCTTTATTAAACATTTTATATACGGCTAAGCGTATAACATCAGTTTAATCACATCAAGTTATTCCCCCCCCCCAAACCCCTTTTGTCACCCAGCATTGAGAACAAATATCAAGAAACATGCAGTTGCTTAGTAAATGATGCTCTTATTCATGACATTATGGTCTCATCTACTGCAGAAACCAAGAAGCACCCAGAACAAGGAAGGCCAACATAAGGGCACTTGTTATAGAAGTATCCTGAAGAGCAACAGAAGCAAGTTCTTCCGGTGCTCTGTCACAAATATGAGGTCACATCTCTTTTTTTAAAAAAATGGAAACTTAATCAGTATTTCAGTCTAGTAAGTGACTTTTAAAAATTCCTTTCATCTAAACTTATAGCTGATGCATTCTCCCCTGTGGTAGTTTCCCTTGAATTCCAATATAATGCAAGAAGCAAGCACCTGGTAATGAGAGTTAAGACAGCAGCACCCTGCAGATCCAGTCCTGACTGTTCCAAGTAGTATCAGGCCACACGCATACAAAACAGAAACCCTTCTGAGTACTACTGGCATCTTAGATTTCAGCTGCTCAGACACAACAATCTGACTACAAAAAAATTCTCAACAGCCAAGATATATACATAACTACTAAAACCAGAATTCAACTACAATTACTAAACAGAGACAGTCCACATGAAAAAAAAAAAACCTACTGATTTCTACAAACTTCCTAACTTACCAATAATACTTTAACTGCATTACCCATACAGAATGATAGCTCATTTTTATCTTATCTAATATTATATCTTCAGTATTACATTACAGAGCACATATGGATCCTTCTGGAAAACAGCACTTCAACTGTAATGAAGAAAACCTCCTTTCTTAAATAAAACTGAAGAGGAGGGGAAAAATAAAATTATCAAGTAAGACCTAAATACTGTTCCATGGCTACTACATGCCTCCAGAGACTCCACAGTCAGTGAAGTCATTTCCTTGTATGATTTCTACTGAAACATAAAAGAAGCTAAAGCAAAGAAGAAAAACCATTTAGCTCTTGCTTGCAATAAGATCAACTTAAACTTCCTGGGGTTTTTTTGTGAGCTCTGTTAAACACCTGGAAAAGTGAAGTTCCTTTACAGCTGCATCTGTATGTAATTAATGCATTTGACAAGCTGTTGTGTTCCAAAACAGCTGCTTCCATTTTACAGACAAGTTTACCATCTGCAAAACTATTGGGTAAACGACAGTAAGTAAATATCAGGATAGCAGGTGCTAATAAATAACAAGCACTGCCAAGATAACACACTTCTGTAAGGAAAATTTTAATTTTTCCCACTGTACTTTTCTGTGCCCCTGAAGCAGGCAAACTTAAGATACTCAGAAACAGAGAAACTAGCGTTGTGACTCACAGGAGCAGTAAAATAAGGTTCAGGGCAAATATCTCTGAAATCACAATTAAATGCAATCCATCTCCACTGCACTAAGCCAAAGAGTTAGGTCAGTAAATCTGCACTGAAAAGTGGGTCTTCTCACAATACATAACCAGCCACAGATACAAGTATTAATTGTGGTAAATAAAACAAGTTGAAAAGTGTCAGGTAAGTCTAGTCTCCTATGTTAACATTCACATCTTAAACGGAGAATTTTCTATTTATGTCTGTATGATCTTCACTACACTTTGCACCCAGCACTGCTACTTAACCCAAAAAGCTTGTCCGTGCACCCAAGACTAGATCAAAACTGGGCATTTACTTGACCCAGCATCAAAACAAAGCAGCAAATGTAAAGAAATAACTGTTCTAACATCCACTATCTCACGAACCACAAGGAACAATGATTAACACAGCCTCAGCTGAAATTTAAGAAAACAAAACTAAACAATCTATTACTTGTGCAACCAATTTTGCCAGAAAAAGTAAGTCACATAGGTAGATATGATCCACCTCCAGATTTACAAGACTGCTTAAGTTTTAGGTACATTCACATACCCAAAAAAGAACAAATTTGGTAGTACTATGCTTTAAAGAGCTTCACATGGTTTATGGTATTTGGAATGTTACTGTCACTATATTCTCCAAAAACTGGCCAAGGCTATTGTTTCCAAAGCAGAAATACTGATATAAGTGGACCAACTAAAAATCTCAGCTTTTAAACCAACTACTATATAGGACAACTTTTGAAATGCTGGGGGTTTTTTGGTTTGGGTTTTTGCCATTTGGGTTTTTGGTTTGGGGTTTTTTAAGAATTACCATTTCAGGCCTCTGACTGTTCTTTCAATTTTAGATAAAAAAATAATGCAGCAAAGCTTTTTTTTTTTCTTAAATATATAGTACTATGTATAGTGCTTTGATATACCAAACAATAATTTGCTTCTCATGAGACAGTTCAGTTATTATTACCAACCTTACTTATTACTGTCCTACAAGCTACTGCTACCAGCCTCCCCATGTTTTAAAAATAAAGAGAATGCATTGAAACATGCAACACTAAGTCTGTGTAATCATTTTCCCTATATTTCATGAATGTCCTTTTGGAATTGCACCATAGCCCCAAAACTCTACTCCATCTATCCTCCCCTGGCAGCCATGTGGCTATTCATGCCATCAGTAATGCATGAACAACCGAAGAGGGAGGAAAATGCCCTTATCTCAGCTCATTAAAAATACAAGCAAGCCGGCCACAAAGGGGTCACAAATTAAAAATTCAATGCAGACAGACATGAAGTATATTGACATATCACCACATCTCAATCCTCCCTTTGAAGCAATAGAAAGCACCAGACACGTAATAAGAACAGAAGGCAGCCAAAACATGTAATGAAATAACACTTATTCAAGAAGATTATTTAGCAATGAAGAATTAAACAGCAACATACACAAGCATCAATAGGTTCTTTGCTGCTAATGGTAAATCCAGCAGTTAATACCCTTGCACAGGCAACACACTTGCTGTTAGAAACAGGGGCAACCTATCCATGCCTGCTGGTTACTGCAAACCCTAGAAAGGATATTAGTAAAGTTCAGAAGAACCATTAGGTAGAAAGTAGCTATTTAAATACAACTTAAAACAGTATCTTTCATTTTAGCTGTAAAACAAAAGTGAAAGACAACAGAGATAAAAGAAAAAAAAAAACCCGGTTTTCTCCTGGAACACTTAACTGTGTATATGAGTACACAGGATAATAAAACCTTCTCCTTTCTGAAATCAGAATCCAATATTATGAAAAACTGCTCTTCAAAGCTCCGTAACACTCTCAGTTAATAAAAAACTCCATTAGAAGAACTCTGTCAAAGCTATTTCATTATCAACTGAGTTTACTCCGATAATGACCTAAAAAAGTAATTAAATCACCGACGACTTAACTGCATTAGAAGTTTAGAAGTTTTTATATATACATTAGATGGTTTTATTTTTTTCTGAAAGTAGCAAATGAATTATTTTTCTTCAATGCCAATAATCTGCTCCTAACAGCAAGAAACACAAGCAAACATGAAACATCTTCTCAATTAATAAATCTACTTAAAAACCCTTCCTGTCCCCCATTTTCCAACCATACCAAAGTTCTATCAATGCTGAATTCTACTGATTTTAGAAGATGTTAACACATATTTGTATTCTGAAAAGTGACCATACAAACATTATTGCAGTATTCATACAAACATTATTGTAGTATTCTACTGCAAATCTGAATAATGTTAGATTGGTTGGCTCAATGTGTAACAAGAATTTGCCTACAAAGTATTTGTGTAGTCTGAAAGTCTTCCTTGCTCATGTATCGTAATAAATAATTTAAAGTGGAATAGTTTCTTTTAATGCCCTAAATATTTTCAGATTTATTATTCCTGCTTACCCCTGCTGTCTTGTATAAGGTTGCTAAAAGCTACAACTCTGGAATCTCTCATTAGTAATAATTACCATAACAGAAATTAATCCATCTTTTACATTTTGTAACAGCTCACTAGTATTTCAAACATATTTTTAAGAAAGCTTTTAAATACTTATTCATTTAAGTATTTCTATGAAAAGTAATAAGCATGCTCAAAAAATACAGGATGTGAACAGAGACCAGTAATAATTGCAATAATGCAATGTTTACTTATTTAAGAAAATGGATGTGAGGAAAGGAGGGAAGTAGACTATGTTCAGAGCAGAGAAGGAAACATACCTATACAATTTGTCTCTAGATATATTTCAACACACAGGTTTATAGAACTGAATTATGCTCATGAGAAAGAAGTTTCTTTCAACAAAAACAATTTTTTTTTAAATGTAAAAAACTGCATTATCTGCCCCCCCGCTTTTTTTTTTTCACATTACTTAATGTTCAATGAAATATATACAGTCTGAAAACACTAGGTATGCCAAAGCTGTTGAATAAAAAGTTACTTCTGAGACCAGGTGCAAATGTTTTTTAGCAGCAGAAAATGGTATGATAAAGTATCAAGATTTCTGATGATGACAACTTCCCTGTATGTTTCTCTCCTAGAAATAGGTTTGGAGGTGACATAAGGTGTTGGTTCTCTGCTCTAATATCCCACTGCCCTCTACTACAGTGTTTACTGCCACATGCAAGGACACAATACACTTTTATTTTATAACTACATAAGATGCTAAACAGCTAACATGGAAAGTATTGTTCTGCTTGGGAGTTAACACCCCCTTTGAAAAACAAGGGCATACCTCAGTATCACAGAAAAGTCTCCTCTCAATTAAAACACCACTTTCACCCTTGAAAATACACTGAGGCACGTATTATGCTCCTCAATTTCATAAAAACTCAGCAATTTTGACAGTCTCAAACACTCAGAAATCTACTGTATCACAAATCAATCATTCTGTAGGAATACACAACTCAATTACATAGATGTATTCTGTTACCTTATTTGACCATTTGTAGGCTTGAAGAAGTTGGCTGTAAAGAGGTGTTTTGTCCTGCACAGGATCTAGGCTCAACAGTCCACTGTTGTGCAGGGGGTGGTTCTCAGATGGTTTACCAACTAGGTTGCTCAGACGCTCCAGTTCACTGAAAGAAAACAAAATGGCATTTTTTTTTAAAGTCAGATGGGCAGATACAGATATCAGAGATGTACAATCCTCCTGCAGGGACAGCAATCATGCATGAACGCTATTTTAATATCTAAGTGAGCTTTAAATACCTCCCCAAATCAATAAAAAACATAATCACTCTCATTACCCAAACAATTTAAAATGGTCTGTTAGTCGTTAAGCTCAGTGCTTCTTAAAAGAGAAAGTACAAGTCAAGAGTCTTTGTAAGACAACCTGGAAAGAGTCAAACTATTGCAGGTCCTGTTCACAAGCACTTCCAGAACCCAGGGCATCTTCTGAGCAATGCATACCCTCAGAAACTACAAAATTCTGACTTTAGCATTGCCTGCAATACTAGAAGTATTTTTTTTTACCATCCAGCAGGCAGATGCCTCATCATTTCATTAAAGAACTAGAAGTTAACATTGTCCTCATATAAATATACAGAAAAACTGGCATTAGTCCCATGCCTGGAGATGGTCCTGCAAAGTTTGTGATTACTCTAAGCAAGTATACGCATTCCGAGTTCTCAGGGCAAGGAAGCATCTTCTGATTACCACGAGCAATTTGTAGACATGCATAAAATACTCAACTAAAGCACAATAAGCACCATTTTTCCATTAAAAAAAAAAAAATCTCACTGTGAAATGATGTATTATTGCTTCATATCTCATTTGTCAAACACTACATTTAATAATAACAAAAGTTAAGCAATTTTTAAAACTTGCATTAATCAACTGTAGAAGAAAGACTGGCTACGTTGCACAGATATAAAATGCAGTTTTTCAAGTGACATGACTAATCAGGTGCCTTTCCTTTTGACTTCCGAATGTTACATCCTACTCTGAACTTCAGAACTTCCACTACATTAAAAGCAGGATTCAGACCCTTCAAAGGGTGACTTCTGAAAATCTCTGTAAAGAAAAATTCCAAATATCTCAATTTGCATTTAATGAAGGTTATGAAAATAAACACCAACTATCAGGGAACTGACAGTTAAAGAGACTTCCACACTTTACTGCCACAAAAATCTCCTTTATTAGTCATCATTTCTTCAAGCTTACATGGCCTGGATTCTTTCTAAGCCCCTAGTGCTGTGAACACTCATGAATGTACTTAATATTTCTTGATGAAAAAATACAACAAAATAATTGTGAATAGCTATAATAACTAAGGATTTGTTGAACAGGGACCCCAGTCAATACTTTCATGACGTGAGCCAAAGTCCACTGATAACTTTAACTTCAATACACCTTGGAGCATTCCTTTGCTACTTGGAATCTGTGCTTCCCAAACACGTAACAGAATATGTAACAGATGCTATATAAATTACAATATTTTGGGGCAGTTATGTTTCAAAAAAGACAAATTAAATATACTCCAAAATATTTTAAAAAGTTATCTTGCAAGGAATCAGGAAAGAAATGGTCACCAAAGCACTGATAAGCATATCCACTAATGCTGTGGAAGAGACAGGAAAAGGAACTGATGAAGTTTGATCATGAAGCTACTTTTCAGGTATGGTAGTAAGGACAAGGAATGACTGCAAAGAGTCGCACAAGAACTTCACAGCACTGAAACGCTGGATGATACACTGCAAAGTAGAAAAGTGTAAAATACTACACATGAGACAAGATAGGTCAGAGCCAATTGCTATCTATTATTGTTTGGGAACAAGATTTCGGGGTTATACCAGATAATTCTTTAGAAAGCTACCGAGCAAGACAAGAAGGATAACCAAAGGAACGGCACAGCTTCCCTGTAGGGAACCATGAAGCCTCCTCAACTTGAAAACTATAAAAACCAAAGGGATACAACAGAAGTCTATAAAGCTGTGTACAACATCATTCATAAGAATGATTATGTACCATCTTTCCCAACAGAAGGGAAGAAGTAGGTAATAAGTTATATTACCATGATCAGAACTAAGAATCAGCAAGGCCTATTAGCCAGCAAGAAACAAATTCTTGTACGCAAGACCCTGAAGACTAAACCTCTGGAGGCCTGAAAATGTGCTGGAAAAGGGTGGTTACGTGCTTGCCCTGCCCTTGGACATCTCCTTGGACAGTGCTGATGGCTCCCAGGAGGACAGAACTGAACCCTGCAGTCCTCTGGCAGGATCCACACGGACCATCAGCCTCAACAGTTTGTCTCCATTTACATGAAACACACCTGCTGGTACTAAACAGCTCTACTTAAGTGTACTAACTTTCCAGCCTTACAAGTTTTAGTAATAAAATGACCATTCTTGAACCACTTGGATGTTACTCAATAGCCAGAGCCTATAAAGTGTTTAATTTTTTTTTTAACACAAAAACTTCAGAAAACAAAGAAAGATCTCCCTGCAACCAAAAGCATTCACCTTGCCAATGCAATCCCACCGACGGCTCCTTTTTAAAAACAAAACAAGAACAAAAACCAGGTAACTATTATAAGCAGCGTTCATCCCTTTGGAGACTCTGGAATGAAACACCACGAAGGGGTAGCATGCACGAGGTTGGAAGGAATAAAATGGAACGTTTTCGCATGGATTTGCCTAAAACTTTCCCCGGGAGTGGAAACGGCACCGCCGGGCGCCTCTGAGGGGGACAGGCCCTGGGGGCGGCGGGCCCCCCCCGGGACTCCTCTCCCTCCCACGCCGCCACCGCAGGGCCAAGGCCGGGGCCGGGGTCCCGGCTGCACACCGACGCGGGGGGAAAGCCCCCTCAGGGCCGGCTGCTCACCCCAGGTCGCGGCTGACGGAGTGCAGGCTCTCCTGGAAGGCGGCCACGAAGCCCTTCTCACGACCCTCCAGGGTCTCCTTGTTCCGCATCCCATCCTTCAGGCAGTCGAAGACCCGCGTCACGCTGGAGCGCAGCGCCTGGATGGCCGCGATGGCCTGGGAGAAGGCCTCCAGGTTCACCCCGGGGCTCAGCACCCCCTCCGCCATCTTGGCCGGCCGGGCCCGGCCTCTCCCCGGCGGGCCGTGAGGAGCGCGGCGAGGCCGCGGCGGCCCCGGGGCAGGCTGGGAAATGTAGTCCGGGCTCTGAGGGGGGCGGGGGCGAGCAGCGGGGCTGGGCGGGAAGCGGCGCTTCCCTCAGGCGAGTCCCTCACAACGGGTCACTTTTAAGCCTTTTATCCTCTTTTTCTAACCGCGGGGATTTCTTCGGCAAAAGCGGGGCTGCCCCACGCGCCCCGGGACTGGAGCGGCTGAGGAGATGTCTGCCCGGCCCCGGGGCCAAAGAAACGAGCACTGGCACGCATGTATCTCTCCTTCCTCAGAAACGTATTTTTTCCAGTCAAATGTCCTCTTTTGTTTTGTTTTCCTGTGCTGTGCATCATTCTCTGCTCGCAATATAGGGTATATTCCCTCATCGGGATGTTCTGTGGAGCTGTAGGGTGTTTTCCAGGCATAGAGCCAGAAATAAAACCGTTTAAAATAGGAAGCAAGGGCCCCATTCCTGCTGCAACAACTGTGCTTGGCTTTAAGCAAGTGAGAATACTTCTATAAGCCTTACGCTCGCGGACAGGCTGAAAATTTGAAGGTTGGGCCCCTGTGTTCATGTCTTAGTCGTGACTACTGCTGAAATCAACAGGACAGGCACCAGGCCTTCATTATTGAATGTTTGCGAAGCACTGCGAGGTTCAAGAGTGCTAACATAGCACTAAGTAGTACTGGTTCGATTTTGTAGGAGCTGCTCGTGTTTCCGATGCCACTGCCAGCTTTTTTCACCCCTTGAGTGCAGCAAAAATAAAAAGAGCTAAAACAGACGTGCTGTGCGGGCCAATAGTTGCTCCACACAGAGTAAATTGCAGCACAGGGCTAGGTTTTTTGTTTTCTCAACTTCTAAATTAAATAACCACCTCTTTCATAAAGGTATTAATTAAATTCATGAAGCACAATCCACACAGATCTTTTAGTCAGAGGTGGGGTTTTTTTAGATGTAAAATGGAAATGAATATGACAAGGAACAGCAGATGTGTCAGTGGCCAAGTGAAGCGAGGCTTTGCCCACCGCTCAGTGACACTTTTCTGTCTATCATGCAATGGATTCTGAAAATGGCATCCAATCAATTAACTGTTCTCAGAAAACATGCAAGGTATTGATAGTGAAACCCTATTACTTAGCATGAAGAATGAGAAAATGAAAAGGCTGCGGTTCTACTTCTCTTGAGCTTAGTAATGCTGTTGCATCTGAGCACAGAAGTAAAGCAAACCTGGAAGCAATATAGTCTGAAGCAGTGTAGTTCAGCCTACATAAACAGTGAAATATGTAGTGGTGTACTTCAAAGAATCAGCAATGGACTGAGCACACCTAGTAGGGCAAATATGAAAAAGATGATAGGAATAGTTCTTCATGTAAAAAAGCACTGAATCAAAGACTAGCAGCCAGAGGCAGAAAGGACAGGACTATCTCAGCCAGACTGGCAACTGAAACTGTTTCTGGATCTATAATATTAGTTATATGTTAGACATAAAATACCTTTCTTTGGACTACTATAGATTGGTCAAGAAAGTACTGTGTTATTTTAAGAGAATATAGGCTGAAAGATCATTCCTGCATGGCATTATTCTTTTTTCCTCTCACTGCAAAGTTCAGACTCTGGGTGCACATTGCCCATGTCTCTAACCTATTTTATACGTTATCCCTTAGAAACAGATGATTCTTTTCCATTTCTTCCCCTCTGATATAAGATTTATTATTTTTAAATATATATTTTCAGCTGTCAATATTGCATTTATTTTAACTGTCTCCAAGATCCCCGTCATTGTGGTGCCCAAGTGCAAGGATTTCTGATTTTACATCCTAACTGGAACACTAAAAGGGCTTGGCAGTTGTTTTACTATTTTTAAACTGTAATGACAAAACAGTGGCCTGAAAACAAACCCATAGATGTATAAGGAACCATTTGGAACTTGCCCCTAAAGAACAAAGAGCCCAGCATAGCTCCAGCTTAGAAACTCAAAGGAGGGCATTCACATTTTTTGTTCCAGGGATCTGCTTTTTCTTGCATAGATGAGGAGCCAAGCTCTCCTGAACAGACAACCGGCAATTCAGAGCACTGAGAACTCCATTGGCTCCATGGGGAGTTAAGGCAGACCCTGCTTCAACACCTAAAGGTAATGGCTAAAGAAGAGAGCAGGAGTTCCTGTTCCTCTTATTATTCCTCCTCCTGTTTTGCCACATCTAGAAGGAAAAGACTGCATAATTTGGTGTGCTCATTTGTAAGGCTCTGCCTTGCTTAAGTTGCTCACTGCTTTCTTTTAAGCAATATTCCCTAAGTGGCAGCTTGCCCAAACCAAGGCAGTATGCTAATTTCATCTTCATTATAGGTATCTTGTAAGTGGGCATTACAGATATAAAATAGGTGAAACCAGGATATCTCCAAGGTAGTGATAAAAATCTTTTTGCCTTAAAATCACTAGTAAAACATAAAAGCAAGAATCCAGCTGATGTTCAAAACATCCAAAAATCTTACTATCTGACAGCTGTTGAGTGGGCTCCTGCAAAATTATTTGGGTGGCCCAATATAGACACATATCCACATCTCAGCAAGCATCAGAACTGACATCTTTTATCCTCTCCACCAGAAGTTCAATGATCTAGTGATCTCCCTCCAAAAAAAAAGATCACATTTAAAGCATATGGGTTATATCCACATTGCACAATGCAGTGTCATGTAGAGAGATGCTAACAGCTACCGCAGTCCTGGAAGCAGCCTGCTCTGTTAGTTCAGCATTCTGACCAGACTAATAAACCCTGCCTCTCAGCATTGCTAATTAGCTCTGGCAGACCACTGTGCTAACACAGTGATACTACAGCTAGCCCAGTTATCTCCACACAGTGCTGCACTATGCCATGTAGATAGACTAAGAGATGGAATAGAGAAGACTGCAGTGAACTGCCAGTTTTGGATCTGTTCTGTGGCTAAAGAGAGAATTTCATTTTGGGTGCTGTCAGTCTCATAAGGTACATAAGCTCTGAACTCACTTGGAGAGAAAGGGGGAAAAAAAGTAACAATCCAACCTGGCATCACATGCCGCTTGACAAGAGCAGTACAGTTCTCTTCCGAAGCAGAGGCTTGACTAGGGAGCTTGTAATTAAGATGAACCTTTCACAGCAAAGTATGTTATGGCAATATTACTCAAATTGCAGCTACTAAGAACCAAGTGGGCTGTAATTAATCAGCAACATCAAAGAAAAGGGATGATTTCAGAATCCTTGCAGAGGTACTGTAAACAATTTGTTAGGAAAGAAAGTGCCCAATTAGAAATGCATTCTCATTGAAGAGAAATTAATTTTGTTGTCAGGAGAGACAACTGGTGACTATTGGGTTTCATACCAAGTGCAGATAGTCTCTCATGAAACATCTGGACAGGACTCAACATTTGTAATAACTGGCATCATAAGAAACGATCTTTATCTTCCTCTGAGATAGATAAATGCTGATATTTATTCTGTGGCAAGCTGGACTGCTATTCATCACTGGGGCCTCTTCATTTCTTCATACTTCATCGCTACATTCTTGACAGCACTTCAGATAGATATAATAAACTGATTTTTTTTTTTTTGGTTCAAATAATTGTGATGCTCAGTAGCGCAATTGGTAAGATATTGTTGCTATTTTTACATTCCTATTAATTTCTTTCAGGTTTTCAGTCTTCAGTTAGCCACAGAGTTTACTACACAATGCATTATTGAAACAGAAGAGAAGCTGGGGGGGTTATCGACTCATGTTTGAGGCTTCTGCCAAGAGAAAGGAATGCATCCTGCCTCCTTTTCAACAAGGTTGGAATGGCAAGACATTTTCAGATGTGGGGGAGCCTTGATCTTCAGTGCTATTTCTTTCCTATTGTTCCCTGAATCAGAATCTCCCACTATATCCAACAATAGTGAGCAAAAATCTTATCTGAACACTCCTGCCAGAAGAAACAGTGAAATAATGAACTGAGCTGACAATGATGTACTTATCATCAGATTTCCTGTGGGATGAATAGAGTTAGCTTAGTATTGTTTCAGACTCTCAGGCGACCAGGTTCACATTTGAAAGGATCTTCCCCCACATCATGGTTGTGCAGAAAACAGACCTGGAGGCCTCCCGGTCCCCTTAGGGGGTCACTGTAACTGTAGGAACTCCAATTTTTGGGTGGCTATTCAGTTCCTTATCCAGAGTGTTTTGTTTCAGTTTATGCTGATAAAGTGTCCACATCACACACAGAAAATCCAGCACATAACAGATTTGTCTGCAGAACCACTAAGAACTGGATGGATTATGACTCTTTGATTCCCTCTTGTCTGATGAAACTGGCACCCTTGATATCAGTTTTAAGATAATTCAAAGAGATCGGCTGCTATGCTGTGCTGCTTCTGGAGTTTCGGTCCCTGGGGATGTCAACTTAACACCTTATCCCAGCACTGAATTTACATGAGAAGTGTAAAGCAAAATACAAAAAGTAAACCATACCCAGCAAAACTCATGGTGTTATTTTATGCATGCGGAATTCTGTCCCAAAATATGTCAAATTTTACTTGCAGAAATAAAAGGCTGCTGTTTTATTCTGTATGTGTGCAATCTGCAGAGAAGTATACTCAGCCACTTCTTTTCTTTAAACATTCAGTGATCAAGTGAGGAATCTGATGTAAAACCGAATGGGAAGAAAGTATCATTATTTAAAGGCTACATAACTGCTTAAAATTAGAGCTGTGAAGGCATCAAAAAATACCAGAAATCACAGATGGTTTGCAGATAAATTCACATTGCATTTAGTCCACTCAACATCTAAAAAAAACCTATGCTTTTGCCTTGCTTTTCAGTCTATCTGTTGATGCCTGCTCAAAACATACTTTCTTTAAATTGGGCTTTGAGTCGTGTTCTGTTGCTCTATACATTCAGATCCTAGTCACTTTGAAAAAAACGCACAAATACATTTATTTTTAAATGATGTAGTTAAAATTTAATATATTTTGCACATTTTCAAAATGACGACTATCCTGAGCAGGTTAAATAAGACATTAGCAGGGATGAAATAGTAGCAAGAACAGACAAGTAGTTCTGCAATATGCAAGTGACTGAGACAGAATGACCCAGTTGCTTCTTCTTGACTGTTGATGATTCTGCAGTATTAGAGTGAGTTAAACTCATTGTTTTCCCTATCCGAAGACTGCAGGATCGGGCTTTTACATAATTCTGGGATATTCGTGTATTCTGTAATTTAACTCGTTAAAGCCTATTTGCCTTTTTTAACACCTGGGCTGTATTTTAAAATGTTCTATCTTGTCCTCTGAGTTTTCTCTCTGACACTGGTTTGGTCTGGGGAAAATTCCGCTTCCATTAGCATGAAAGACCAGGATTTGGCACAATCATTCCAGCCTCACTGCCTAGCAGCAGTCAGCAGAATTTGTTGAATATATAATGCTTGAATTTTACTCCTTACCAGTTTCTTGCAGAGGTGGGATTTTGCAGCAGGCAAGGGGAAGCTTGAAACATGATGGTTATTCAATACATGGTTGAGCACATCCACTAGCTATTGCTCTTCATTGAACAGGCGCATGAAAGTTTTAGATGGCAGTGTATCCACTGTTATGACAGTAAATATGATGGAGTTCATGGTACGATATATGGTATTTCTTGCCAGGAGCAAACTCTAACCTGCAGCTTGGAAAAGCAGAGGTTGCTTTTCCCCAGGCTCTTTAAAAAAACCTGACGCAGTAACAATCACTAAGACAAGTTCAAAGAGTTCTGAAGTTCCTGATTAGTAAATATTATTTGAGAAAAGTATAATCTCAGGACAATAAGGCCTGACATGAACCAGATTCAGGCGTGATTTTGGCAATCTTCAGCTATAAACAGGAATGCAGCATGCCAAGCAACCATCCTGCCTAACTCCTGAGCTTAGCTTTCCCCATTCCACCAGCCACTTGCCAAGAGTCATTTGCTCCAGTACTTCTTACAAAAGCCAAGCTGCTTCTCATAACTCTCCATCCTAATTAAGCTACTTGCTGGCTTTTATAATCACCTCTCCATAAACCAATCAATCTCAGCAGGATTTTTAACAGATGAAACTGGGCTGATAGCCCCTTAAAGCACCAGGCACCCTGAAACAACAAGGTCTTATTATTTACTCTCTAGCTTTTCTTGCATGCTTTCTTTCATTTCTTTTCCAGCTGTAAAAGAGAGACGCCAACAACAAAAACAAATATAGTCAAGTATGCTTAAGGCTGAATGAGGGCATGGAAACCTGCAGTTTTCCAGACAAGTCAAGTGGTTCTAGCAACTGCATAGATCAGTATTTTCTTTCCAGCTGTTTCACACTCAGTATTGTTCTTCAATCCATTAAGAAGGACAGACAACCATGCTTTTTAACAGAAATCCGACAAAACAGGCAGAATAAATCAAAGTTCTGGGATATTCAGAACTTCAACATTTCAGAAATTCAGTACTTCATCTTGACCTTTATTCAAGCAAGCATCTGAACCAAACTTGGAGTACATACAAAGGGACTTTTAAATCAATAAGCCTTTCTACAGCTCTGCTGCCTGCTTCAAGACCCTATTTCTGGAATCTGTAGGGCAGCTAAACCAAACTCAGTTCACAGAGCCCGCAACCAAAAGAGCATTTCCTCTGGAGTGGGCTCCGTGTGGAAGGCACACATCCGAAAATTGCGCAGAGCATCCTAGAGTCACTGCAGCACTCCACATGTTAGCAGGACACAGATGACATTGCTCAAATTGCCACCAGACTGGATTTACCCAGAAGCTTCTACTCCCACAGACATTGCTATGGAAAATGTCCTGCATAAGGAAAGAAAAAGTCAATCAGTTTGATGTTGTCAAAGGCATTCTAGTGTGTTTCTTGCTGTCTCATAATATGGGATAAAAGGGACATCAATATTTGGAGATAGTGGAGGCACCTTATGATGTGGAAATAAATTGGCTTCAAGTAAAAGACTACCTTCCTTTTGTTAGAGCAGAAACACGAACATATGCACACACAGTGGGGCTGCACTGCTACCAGCATCCCCAGCAAATATCTGCCCCTTTTGGGTGTTGCTGCACCAAGACCAGCAGACCCAAAAGCAAAATGAAGGAGCATGCATTGTAGGTGCTGGCCTGCTGCCACACTGGCATGCCAGCTGACAGCGTCCATGGGATAGGGAGGAACCAGACCCATGTATGACATGGTCAACAGATACAGAACAGATTGGATTTTTTCCAAGGGCTATTATCTGAAAAAGACTTTGCTTTATACTTGGGCCAATATGGTAAACTCCGTCCAGTTAGCTCAGGGAAAGGTCAGAGATATTTTAAAGTAAAGAAGGGCCATCTCTGGCAGCTGTATCCAATTCAGAGAGATATATTATCCCCAAAGGAACATGAGAAAAAAATCCTTAGTTATTTTATTTCTGCATATTCCACTTACTGTTACCCTGGTGTATTCATGATATGGAATTGAGCTATGTTTTCAAGAAGAATCCAGCCAGTCTTTCCTAAAATGAGACAGAGATTGTTTAAACAGACAATCACTTCCTGGAATTTGCAGGTCTATTCCATACTTCAGTATTTAAGGTCTCCAAAAAAAGTGTCATCCATCTTCCCTCTTAAAAAAAAAAAAGCAAGAAAGCAAGAAAGCAAGCAAGAAAGAAAGCAAGAAAGAAAGAAAGAAAGATTTTCCTTCTATCTAGAGATTATTTAGTGCTCTGTTATTGACACTGCTTCTATTGAAAGATTTAAAGATAAAAATGCAGTGTATTCAAGTAGCGATCATTTTTCATCGTCACTAAGTGACAGTACAGCCTGTAGTCAATTGCAGCAGATTTATCTTTTCTGCTATTGATTGTGTGTGGGGCTAAGCTGTTTGCAGGTACCTGGCTGTATCTCTTCTGAACTGCAGCAAGAAATGCAAAAAGAGTGGACAAGAGTGGTGCCAAGCAATCTTGTTTTCATTCTAAAGCTGTTTAATTATTTCCCTACAAGTGGTGAGATAAGCTGCTAGAAGATAATTTGTTTACGGACACAAGGCATTTCCTGCTGGACAAAAGGAACAGCATATAAACAACATTTCCCTGTGTAGCTCAGTCTACAAGGTGTCACAGAGAACTGGATTTAAGACACTAGACACAAATGAAAACTTCAGGTATCAGAGGGACTGATGTTTTGTGAAAAGTAGGGGCTGCCAGTCAGGTCGCTAAAGCAAAGCTCCCATGACCTCCTGTGGTGAAGATGCTCTCTTGTACTCTTGTGAGGATTCCCATCACATTATGGAAAAGTTCCTTCTGCTTTTTGAAGCCCACTGAGAATAGAAAGTATTATCCTGAGGGTTTGGAACACTCCAGCCTCCAAAGCTCCATGAACAATTTTTATACTTAAGACACAGGGAATTCTGGTCACCTTCTGAGTTTAGAGTGAAGCTGAAGGAAAAAAAAAAAAAAAAACAAGCCCAAAACATTTAGATGCAAGGTAGAACTTGCTTATTCTCAAACAGTACAATATTGGATCCCAGACTCTTGTCTCAAACACATCTACTATTTTAAACAGAGCCAGACTTCTATATATGCTCTTCTTCACTTAAGCCAAATACATCGGTAAGTGCTGATACAGAGGCTGTGAATTTGATGGCTGAATAATGCTTGCGGGAATCCTTAAGAGACCAAGAAAGCTTTCTCTAGAAGCTGTCATGCACCTCCCTGATGGATCACAGCTCACAAACCATAAATGCACTTAGTGTGGGGAGCAGTCAGGACCAGATCTTCAGCTTCCCACAGCAGTTGCTCCGTTATGGAGCTAAAAGGTGCATTTGTGCTTGTTTCTCTTACCAGGTACTAGCTGAAATGTGACCCAGACATCTTTAAAGTTTCTATGTATCAGGTGTAAGTTTTAAATATAAGCTGGAAAAGAGGCATACAAAGAACTTCAATGAATGAACAGACCATGGAGCCTCATTGCTATTCACAGCTTTCTCATCCAAATGATGCCATTTATCCACAGTCCCCACTGTGACTTTGGGTCACTCCCATTCTGGATATTGCCCATACGGATTAGAAAAGGGAAAGGCAAGCACTGGCCATTGCCTGGACAAGGAGGCCTATTCTATTCCTTGTGCCCCCTGCTTTTTCCTTCCAATCCTCCTGGGGAGACCCAGCAGATTAATTGATCCAACAGCAAAAAGCCCCAAACATGGTAACTGCAGGAACTACCTTGAGATGAAAATCACATGCTTTATTCTAGAGGCAGTGACTTAACCAAAACCAAGCAAGCTATACAAATAAAACACATAAATAGAGGCTCACACCAAGTATGAAGTTTATCATGTTCTAGCCCTTCTCTCTCCTCGTTAATCATGTGCTTCTGAGGTTCATTTTCTAATCACTTCCACGAAAGACATTCTTCTTCTACAGAGACTTAATCTTTTTACACTCCTCTGCAGCTAGCTCTGACTCCCTTGTTATTTCCTGATCAAAACCCTTTTGATTAATCATCTCTTAAGAGGTTTATCAATCTGTTCTGAAGCCCGTACACAGGAACATACATGTTCAGCAGATATTTCCTCTGTAACTTTCTCTGCTACACTATTTTGGAGAACTGTTCCAAACTGTGCCAGCTAACTCTTGCTATTTGCAGACATGGGAGATGGGATTCTAAAGCATGAGGATTTGCCAAGGTAGCTATATGAGTATACTAGCAAAAGGATATCTCTCCTACTGTATAGCTCATTCCCATTCTTCAAATAAACTGTACTAGTAGAAGGACTTCCACTGCCTCAGCAGAAGGTTTTTTTTGATAGGAAATTAGCTTCACCTCTTGCATTGCAAACCAATATAGCAATGATAACGCAGCTTTTGACTAGGACGAGTTGTTTTCTCCTCAGTATTCACAGCTGCCAAAAAAGGAATATGATCATTGTCTTAAAGAATAAAAAGTGGCTTAATTTTGTCCCCCAAAATAACCTGCACTTTAGATCCATTCTGAATTCTTTTTCTTGCAAGGCTTTCCTGCACAGATAACAACGTTAAACAAATTAGGAAATTACTCTCTCTGCAAGAGCCAGGTCATATTTCACCATTAGAGAAGGAGTCTGATTTTCGCTTGAGTGAAAATAAATCCACAATAACAGCATTTGCTATCATTCATGTCTCAACATTCCCCCTCAAAATAGTTTCATTTTTTTATATTTAATGCTTCAGCATTACATCTTAAAATAATGTCAATAATTACAAATCTCACTGTTTTATTTTAGGCACTGTTCTCCCAGAGTGACAGAAGCACACAGATTGAAAATGTTGCTGAAAAGATTGCTGGAAGATAAAAAAAACACATCTAAGCTTTGCCTAAGTGGCAAAAAGGAAAGAGATGCTCTTCGGACACAGTAGCAAGGAAATAAAAGTTTCGAGTGTTTGTCATTTGCTTAAAGCCCAAACAGGGTTCTGTGACAGTAAACCAAAGCACTGCAGTATCGTGAGTTCATGGTGTAATATTTTGGCCCTTGTGGGATGTTATACTGCAAAATTGAAATGAAGGATCATACTCTGAAGCCTGCAATCTGGTGCCCCTCTCTAGCTGTCATACCTGATTCTAGACAGAAGAAACCCAATAAAGCATATTGATCAATCTCTGTCTGATGTGTCAGTTAAAAAATAGCCCTTCATATGTAAACAAAAAAACTACGCAGACCAAAAAAAATCCTCAAAACCTTCCTATTCTTCAAGTTATTAAAGCTCTTTCTGTTGCTACACAATGAGAATATTTTTATAAGTTTTATGAGCTCTATCACTGACCTATTCATTTTCTAATGCCTGAAAAATTACAGATCTTCCCTTGCCCATTGAATAAAAAAGCAAAGCCCTTTACAAGTCTATTAGGAAAACAATATTTACAACAAAGCACCAAGGAAAATACTCCCATTAAATTTTACAGCAATTTCCTTGGAAGAGTCCTTTCCACTGAGAACAGCTGGACTTAATTGCAAATGAGCTGACTGAAGGAAGTACATCTGATTGCAGATGTAATAAAATTCATGCTTGACACCTTAATTTTTTTTAATATATATTGGCCACCATCAAATCACTGCATTTGCTGGTTTGCAGGCTAAAGCTATCAAAGTTCTGGCAGCAGAATAGACAGGGAACGGAAAAGCTTGTGGAGTCCTTCAAAGCCTGGTGCTTAAGACACAGCTTTTTAATGCTATTGATTCCTAACAATCGATATTTTTTTCAATAAGAAAGTCTCATATTACCCCTTTTCCCAACCACCCTTCACAATGAACTTAGTTAGGATGAAAAAGCACTTAATGGCTTTCTTTTGAGGTCTTTTTTTTGTGTGTTCATTGCCGTCTCTTCTTCCTTACAAAGTTCACTGATACTATGTGGTTGTGGAGTGGTTGGCCAGATTTTCTCCAGTGTAACAACCTGCCATCAGGTTATAATTTGACCCCGAAAAGCTAATTTCTTTGAAATTAATGAAATTGCAAACACATCAACCTATTGCCTTTAAGGTTATTTGCTTAGAAGCTACCACAAGAAGCAGACTTGTGCTTCTTCCTCATGCCTGTTGTATTTCTGTGGATAACTTAGCTATCAATGAGCTTCATGAACAAGATTTTAAAGTACCTTTTTACCATTAAGTTTGAATGAAAGCAGTCATTTCTGTTGGGAGTCTTATACGATGACTTTTCAAAAAGTAGGGCTGGTCATATCCTGTTGGCAAATGCAGTCCTTTTGCATCATGAAAATATGAAACTTTGCTTAGAGAGAGAACAGGGGGAGTGAGAACTGTGATTGCTGCCACCCGAGATTGCCTAAGAACTGAGCTTCATTGCTGACTAATTGCAGGCAAATTACTTCTGCTGGAATGTATATTGAGTGAACAGTAGCAACAGTGTTTGCCTGTAGAGCAGTAAGTTTAACAAGGATGGAGTCAACATTAAATGCTGCCTGAATCCTCCTGCAGCAGAAGTATGTGATCTCCTTTCCTCGTCAGTCTGTGATATGGGAGAGTGGGATTGTCATCCCATTCTCAACGTTACTCCATTTTCTGCTGAAGAAAACATTGGGATACTCTTCCGATTCTCTCCTGTCTCCTAACCTAACAGGATTATTCCTGGACAGAAACACACATTTCTGTGAAAGGAAAATAGTTCTCTTTCATCAATGTGTTGTGAGCTGAAACTAATGACCAGGGCTCATTACAAACAGAGGCTGCTTTTCCTTTCTTTTTTTTTTTTTTTCAGACTAACACTGTGTGTGGCATCCCAACACTTTAAAAATAACCTGCTGCTCCAGTGGTACCTAGCATGATGCTAATAAGAGCTTCATATAAGGGATGTTGCAGAATCTATAACAAGCTTCATTTTTTTTAAAGGAATAGCATTCGCTGCTTGCTTCTGTAAGTGGCTGTTTAACTAGGCCTACCAAACATTGCAGATATACACACAAATGCATTTTAATCAACCACAAAAGCACTGTGTAGCATAAGTAGTTATGCAGCTATGCCCAGAAGAGCACAGGTAAATAGGCTAGTAAATATTTGATAAACTATTGTTGCATGGGATAGTAAACATAAATATTTAGTATAATACTTATTTACATTTATATCCTATGTTTAGAATAATATTATGTCTAAAGGCAAGTATACATTCAAATGTTTGGTCTAGTAATGCTACTTATAGACATGTGCTTAGGTAAGATATTTAATACAGTGTCATGATGCAGGCAAGAAAATGAAAGGATTAGTTTATAAGATATATACACAGGCACACAACTATATCCATGTTCAGTTTTCTTTGTAGAGTAATTGCACTATGAGAAACAAATGCAATATAAATATCAGAATCTCTTTGCAAGGTGGCATACGTTGGGCTTTTAACATATGACTTGTCAGTTGGTAGGGAATGACCTTGGGGGGGTGCATTACAAAATGCTGGACTGGCATGAGGGCAGATTTTCAACGAACACAGTATGAAGTGCAAATATCACTCCCCCAAGGCGTAGCCCCAAGCACAGACAGATTTCATGCCTGTCTTACAGAGTAAAATGGAGGTTTTGGTGATTCTTTAGAGAAATGCAGGATGCAATCACTACAAAGATAAAAATTCTTTACCAAAAGCCCTGGGAATGCACTAGCTCCCTAGCAGGGCTGCGACTCATCCTCTGTAAGGCTGTCTTTTGCCTCCATCCTGAAATAGAGGTGGCGTACAGTTTGACACATTAATATTTATTACAGCTTGCAGTGCAGCAATAGTCCTATATCAGAGCTGACTCTATTATAGAAAAGACCTGCATTATAGCAAGAGGTGGCCCTTTACAGGGATTTGGTTTTTTCTGCCTGATAACACATTTTGGGCTACAGAGTCTCTATATACATTGAAAGTTCCTTTTACAGCTACATTGCATTTATGATGACAGATAGCCTTTATCTCCAGTTGAGGGCCTTTTCAAAGAGTTTGTTGAGTTCTGATTTTTTTTTTTAATGAATTAAATGAGATTTCTTGCAAAATATGTATCTGGATGTGTATGTGCAGGCTTGGGTTCTGTTTAATGCAATTTGTTTTGGACTCCTGACCAAAGCCGCAATGTCAGCTTGACCGGAATACTTTGTGCCAAAGTAGAGAAGTCATCTCTGGAGAACCAGTAAAGCAGTAAAAAGCATTTAATCTCTAATTCATGGGCTTACATATGGCCCATGTTACTCAGGACTGTTTTGACAACTGCTCCACGATGACCTCGGTGAGATGTGGCATGGTGGTGGTTCTGCTCTTATGGGATACTACTTGTCTGTTGTACAAACAACATTGTCACTGCTAATATCTCTGCCAGAAAGACCTATGTGCAGTGTTGGGTTTTGTTGCTTTTTTTTCTTAGCGTGCACTGTCTTTTTAGTGATATGCCTGCTGAATATTAACCACCCTAACGATCCCAGCGCAGCTCCGTAGCACTGCTGCTTCCTTTAGTCCTAGCTGGAGTGATTTTCTGCCTTTGTAGCAGTTTCAGTAGAGGGGCCAAGGACTGGCAGAAGTACAGAAGTTGAGTAACCTTCCTCTTCTTCGCAGGCAGCTCACAGCCAGGCACCAGTGCTGACGCACAGGGTGGGAAGCTTTGGTTGCCATTTTACCTTATTGATACTAATTCTGTAGTGCCTGTGCCTGTAGACCTGGGCTCTGCTCTGCCGTGCACCGCACAAACACAGGGCAAAGAGGCGCTCGGTCCTCTCAGAGTTTCTCTCTGAGAGTTAAGGCTTTGCTTACACGATCTCCTCTGGATGCGGGTGGGCTGGCTGACGTGGTGGCTGTGTTTGGATGCCCGTCCTTGCAGGAGGACACTGCTCTCCCTTCTGCCCACCAGCTTGCCTGGACTGCAAGGGATGAGGGAAGGATGCTCTGGCTCATAGGGCCAGCATTTGTCAGGCAGGGCTGGGGTGAGAGGCAGAGGTGGAGGATTACCTCCAGCTGCAGTATGAGAGAGAGGGAGCGCAATACATGGCAGAGAGGGTAAAAGGCACGGTGGGCAGGAGCAGGATAGAAAATGAGCAAGTAGGAGGAATTTGAAGGAGCATGAGGTGGTTTCTCAAACACTCGTCGAAGAATTCCCCCATGGCGATGTACTGGGAAGTCAGAGAAAGGGTGCAAAGAAAGGTAAGAAAACACTTCTACCAGCAGCTGCTGTAAGAGCACGGGAAGACAAGGCCTGCATTGGTCGTGGCCAAGAGAAAGGATATTGGTGTTACCAACACACAGGAATACAAACCACAAGATTAAGTCTAGGCCTGAATTTTGTCTCTGTGGATGGATACCAGAGGCTGCATTTTAGAGACGCTACACAATCTGAACTGGAGGTGAGGACAGGGTGGGAGATGCAGGATGGATGGGGCACTGTGGCAGGCTTGAGTGAAGGGTTGACATGACTGATGAAGGAAAGTCTAGAGTATTTGTGTTTTGGGAACACCAGATGAACTTTCAGTGACATGAAAGGGAACTCCTGTACCAAAGAGCCTAATCTAGAGCAAGAAGGGGCTAGGAAAGCTGTCAAAGAATTTTGGAAGGCAAAACAAAAAAATATAGTCAAAATAACAGAAGACCATTTGAAATGTCTTTTCCATGACCGGGAGATACTGAATCCATAACTGTCCTTGTGGAGATGAGCAACGAGAAGGAACCACTTTAGTCTGCCAGTTTCCTGGGTGAATTAATTATTGCTAGGTAGGGAATGAAACCACAATACCTTCTGTCTTGACAAGTGAGCAGATCTGGGAACAGAAGAGGAAGGCTGCGCACAGATGCATTGACACAGGGTCTGTAATCCTGCTGCTCAGATCCTAACTGCACCTGGAGGAGTTAAGGAAAAGGAGAGGCAGGAGGAACTAACCAAATTGATCTCTCCCGTGTGTTGTTGGCATTTTACCCCTTCAAGCACTGCTGTTCCTTCCACCTCACCCAGCTGCAGGCAGGACACGTTGTACTATCCCCAGGGAACTAACCCACCCGAGCCCCTCCTAAAAAAGGGTCTCCTCTCTCCCTGCCTTGCCCCCCAGCCTACCCCCAGGTACACTTCATTTTTCATTGACTGACTGGTAAGATTGTGCCTGACTTCATTGAGAGGCTTTTAAAATCTTAGTCTTTGCTATTAGTATTGATTAGCTTTGTCCTCTTAATGGGCTGGGTTTTTTTCTCCTGGCTTGTTGCATCATCAGGTTATATATTATTCTTCAGGGTTCTTTATATGGATTCATAAATGTGAATACAGTTGGGGACCAGCTCTGAAAAGAGATGCTAATCTTCTGAACAAACCCCCCAGGCCATCTTTCAGTGTTTAGGAGGCCAGTCACAATGAGAAAAAGAACAAACGATCTGGTCATTGCATTTTTCTCGGGGTTGGGGGGAAGGAAAAGGAAAAGAAAAAGAAAAAGAGAAAAGAGGGAGAGTAAGTTGCTCTTCCACAGGGTCAGCATGAGCATTTAGTAACTTAGTGAGCCAATGCACCAACTTTATCCCTGCAGCCCTGGGTTCTCAGCTTAAAAATACAAAAGTAGTAATTAATAGTTTGCACTTATGTAGCATTTTTGCAGATTAACCTCTCCACCGAAAGATCACCTAAATCTGAATGCAGCCATTTCTGGAGTGGAAAATAGTGGGAGTTTAATAATGCACAGCAACACCATGCAAGAACTCAAATCAGGAATATTATACAGAAATAAAAATGCAGGGGCAAGGTTCATAGTGAGAGAACTCACTTACTCTGGCTAGAATTGCTTCACGAAGTCCGGCTAATAACCTGCCTTACAAAGTTGCTGCTGAATTGTTAAAATATTACAAGTAGGTATTACAAGTACACTTCAATTCCATATCTCATCTTATAGCTAGCATCTCCCAGAGCCTGGTGCCTCCAATCTAATACCACTGCACTAATCCAATATTGATTCTAAGGAAACAGAGCTTCTGAGCCACCCAGACAATGTTTTGCAGCACAGAAGGTTTCCATTGAGATCTGTCCTCAAGCCACTGACCCAGCAGTCCTGTTAGTTTGTGAGAGCAGCAAATATCAGATTGCAAGGTGATGCAGGTGCAGCCCATTGATTCGATGGTCTCATCCTTATCCTCTGGGAATCCACCCATTGCACAATTTACCTTGGATGTCAGAGAAGTACTGCAGGCAAGAGAACTGCCTCAGAAACAGATGATGCTTTTCCTCTTGCTAGAAAATGCTATTTGCCATCTCTACTCCTCATTCAAAGTCCCCAGTCAGTTGATTGCCACGGGATGGGGATCAGGCGTCACTTTTAAGCCTCTTCCTTGGGTGCTTGTGCCTGGGGTTTGACATTCGGTTGCCTCATTCACATCAGCTCACCGATACCCCCTGCGGAGTTTGTCCAGCAGTGCCCATTACTGTAGGCTATGAGCCCTCTGGCAGCACTCGCCTTGGTCCTTCTACTGCAGGGAAGATGCCCTGTGACATCTGGAGCTGCAGAGGTTGCTCACGTACCGTGAGTTCAGCTCACAAAGGAGGGAGAAGATACCACCGAGGGGGAGTTCGCGCGTTAGCTGAGCCCAGGTATGCCTTGATTGGACTTGGCTTCCCTCAAAATTCTCTCTTGAGGGTTGAGCTCTAATCAAATTAATTTGTCTGTTGGCCAGTGAGGAATAACAGTAAATCTGAAGTCCTGAAGGCTTATGGAAATTTGCCTGCATGAAGCATATAATTTTTAAATATAAAGGAGAAAATGGATTTGCAAAGGAAGTTTCTCAGCTGGCAAAACAAGCTGTAACAGAGAGCACAGCAAAAGGGAGAAAATAGTCTAGAGAATACTGCAACACAGCTTGAACACAAGGGTTTTGTCTGAGAAAAGCAGTTTCTTGTGATTTTACTGGAAAGGCATTTTACTCTGAAAACGGAATCTAGACAGGATGTTACTGATGGTCCACATCTTATTTTCAATAAATGATGAACCTTCATGTCCCATGAAATATGAAAGTAGAAAGCTGCATTCTATTATATTCAGCAAAGGTTTTTTTTCCCCTTTTGTTTAAATATATTCATTATCAAAGGTATAGTGCCCTTGAGAAGCTGAGGCAGTTGCTTGTATTGCTGTGCAAGGAATTTAAGATACTTACTAAAGTTTTTACGAACAATGATGCAGAGATGTGTACCATGTCTTTCAAGACCCCCAATCCATCTATTCAGAGCTGACACTTAAGCTGTAAAGAGACATCCTTGTCAAACTACGTACATATTGCATATACAATGAGATAGCTCTTCATTTCTAGCACACTAGTTGCAGGAGTTAAAGTTTAAAGCAGAAGGGCTCTAGACCTCTTATTTCAGGCTATTGCGGTTCCACGTGCGGAAAACACATTGGCAATAATGAAAGTTCGGCATTTACATTGAAAGCGTAGTACATGAGAGGGCATGAAAATATTTTGATGAAAAGAACTGGCTAGATACAATAAGGTTTCCATCCTGTGCTTCAGAAATTGTTAGCGTGCTACAGGTTTGGGGCTGGGGGGGGGGGTGTACGATGACGATACTTGATTGGGATGCAGGTTATCCCTATACATCTTCTTTTCTTTGTCCTGCGGTTCAGCAGTGACACTAAGGAAAATGAATACATTTGTATGTACCATACAGACCTACACTACAAAAGAGAGAAAACGATCTCAAATGGCTGATTTCTGAAAGTCAATAAGAATAATAAGATTCAGTTCAGCCCTTAGGTACATACCAATGGTTTCATCTTAACAATTCCTCTTTACCTTTTACACCTCCTACTTTTAGTATTATTTTATTTTACTAACAGTTTTCCTAACTTCTCCCTGTCCTTTAGACACACTGATTACTATTCCATATAATATTTTCCTTTTCAATATGTGTGATACCCTCACACATGGTTTATAAGCAGGAAGAATTACTCATCTTCTCAAAAAATAACAACAGTTACTATTAACCAGATTTTGGTCTCTGCTGTGCAGTCAAGAAAGGGTGGCTCAGGTGTCTTCAGTAGCTTATAAGCCAGGAACTGAAGTAACTGCAAGTCGATGCCTAAGTTGACAGGAAGCTTTCTCCTACGATTATGTATTTCAAAGGGAAGTGCAGATGCCAGTCATGCTGGGTACTAGAAGAGCTCCATTTTTATGCCAGTTTTTGTCCATGACAATCTCATCAACAGCCATATAAAACGATGTGAAAAATCTGAAAATGGATGTTAACTATTCATTTTCTAAATTTGCTTAGTTAATGTAACTTAACAATTTCCACATACTAACAGCTTGATTGCATCTGCTAGAGTTCACTAGTTAAGTAGTTCTCCCCATAAGAAAAATCTCTGGGCATCATCTGAACCAACTCATTCACTGCCACAAACTGGCAGGCTTTCTTAGAATAATGATACAGGCAGCTTTTTTACAAACCAGTATAAGTCCAACTCCTGTGAAAAGGGTTTTCTGGGGAGGAACTCCCGGGTACAGCACAGCTCTGTTTTGGAGGCAAGCAGGAGTTTAAGACTTCCTTCTGCCTCCACGGGAACGGTGCCTTTCCCACAGCGCCGTTCAGAGCAGCAATAACCCTGCACAACATCGGCTCAGTCTTACACAGGCAGCCTCCAAAGGCTACTTCAGCAGCTGGAAAGCTTTAGAGGTGCTTTATAAATATGCCCACTCTTACAGCAGGTGCCACGTCCTATTCCACCAAGGAATTTTCCTGCATCTGCTCCAGGGAGAAATCCATGCAAGGCTGAAGGTCACAGCTCTGAGAAGTCCTTGCGTTAAGTGACCTCAGCTGGCTAGGATGTGGTCCCCGGTAATGTCTAATGGGTTTCGTATGACTCAGGTTTTTCTCCTTTGTCCTTCCCTCTCCTTCACCAGCGTGCATTTTGCTAGTTAGTGGTTATGCAGCAACAGCTGCAAAGTACCATTTGAAGGCAAAGTACCATTTGAAGGCAAAGCATTATTATCGCTTTGCCAAATTGCCACAAACTATTGACCATCGTTCTTCCGAGCAGCCTGGTCACTGCAACCCTCTAAGCAGAGCATGCATTTTTATCTTCCCAGGCATTTTTATCCTAAAGCAGTGGTGCATAAGGATAAAAGTCAGGAGCCTTGCCTGCCTGCCAGCAGAGCAGGCAGTGCTCCGAGCGCAGCCCCAGCCAGCCCAGGCTCCTGCTCTCACGCTGCAAAAGCACTGAAGGAAAAAATTGCTGGAGTGAGCAATGCTTCTGCGATGTGGCAGTTCAGTAGGTGGCACATGAAAGCTAATGCTCCACTGCGATACTAGAGGGCACTGTAAACCTGGCAGTTTTGGCTTCCGAGTGGGACGAAGTAAAAATTGAAGTGTTTGCTATTTGCGGTCATTAAAGCTCTCTTGGTACTTAGTGCAAAATTAGTGCTAACCCCTGGGTCTTGAGCAAATTAATTTGTGGAATTACATTCTGCTGTCGTAGATCCCCCCCTTACACTTACAGTACAGGATCCTTATTCATTGCCAGGCCCTGAGCTACTGTATCCCACTGCTGGAGGGGATGAGCTGTCGGTATAAGGCTTGGAAGAAAAGGGAGCAAGAAGCATTATGAGAACTCAGGAACTTTTTTTTAAAGCTATCACTTAACAGTAATGTGTTCATTAATTGGCAGCCTGACCGCTGCCTGACTTTGTCTGAAAAACCTGATGGTTTCCTTTTATTGTGGTAGCGCAAGGTTTCATCCTGTGTCTTTCGTATATGCCAACATCAATTTTTTTCTGTGTGCTTTCTTAAGGTTACACACCTATCAGAGAGTAGGAGAATTCCTGCACTGCAATAAAACAAAGTTGTTTTTAAAAGAGTCTTTTAAAACATATTTAAAAATAGGAATATGCTATTCTAAATTAAACACTCCAATCAATGTGATCGATAGATTAATAGCTTTCAGTATCTGTCTCCTCAGATATTCCTCATACACCCATCACTGTAATTTATAATTCAGTATTCAACTTAAATTAGTAAGATTTAAACTGAAACAACAACAGACTGACAAGTAAACAAGACTTCCCAATTTAAATGTAAAATGTTTACCCAATATGCAGAATCAAGCTCTCCGCTCTCACAATATCACCGCCACGCAAAATATGCATAGACCCACAGGGAATAAGAGGAAAAGGGATCTTGAAAGGTCACCTAGCCCATCTCCTTCCCCCAGGGTAGGATCAACCCTGCCTAAATCGGTCTTGACAGGAGTTTCTCTAACCTGTTCGTCCCTGGAGGTTTTTAAGGAGATTCCACAAGCTCACCAGACAGTCTATTCTGGGTGTCAGCTGTTCTTATAGATGGAACATTTTCGCCGAAGTCTAGCCCAAATTGCATTTGCTGCAGCTTAATCCCACTACTTCTGCTGTCCTACCCTGGTGGATGTGGGCAACGTTTACTACTTTTGTAGCATCTTTTACATTTTGGGAGATTATTACTGTATTTTCATCAGCCTCAAGTAATCGACCACAGCTCTTTCCTTCTTGATACGTTCGTTTTCTAGAACTCAGACCATTCTTTTTATTTTCTGTATTTTTCTGGAAGTCTGATGACCAAAACTGCTCCTCCCCAACACTCAGTACAGATGGGAGCAGTGTACCATACCACACCGCACTCTCTTTACGTACCACGGTGCCAGCTTGGCTTCTCTTACACCAGGGTACCACAGCTGGCTCGGAGTTAATTTCTTGCCCATGATATTATCCCTCGTCCTCAGAAATGCTGCCTACACAGCCATTTCCTGACACACATTTCAATAGTTCTTATACATTCTGCTTTGCTCTTGTCCTTTTCAAACATCAATCTATTCTTTCCAGACTGTTTCTTCAGTTTGTTAAGATTTTGAATCTTTCTCCTGTTCTCTGAGAGCACTTGCAGCCCCTCTCAGCTTGGTATTGTCAGCAGGTGCAATAAGTCTACTTCATATTCCATTACCCAAGTCACTAATGAAAATATTGAGTAATACCAGACCCTGCACAGATCCCTGCAGCGCCATACTCAAGCCATCCTTCCACTTCAACAATAAACAGCCGATAGCTTTTCAGTATGCTTTCCCAGCTGGTTTGATATCTTACAGCATTTCTCCTCGACCATATTCCCCCACCTTGCTCCTGGGAACGCCATATGAAACAGTGTCAAAAGCCTTACTGCAGTCAAGATGTATCACATCTCCAGCTTCTCCCCTTTCCGAGACCCGCAGAAAAATTAGATTGGTTTGACATGATTTATTCTTGACAAAGCCACGGCTTGTGGGGCTACTGTATACCTTATGCCAATGCCACTCCTTGCCTTTGGATCTAGCGAGCAAAATTCTGTCCTCATTGAAGTAAGGAACAAAACTCCCAGCATCCAAGAAGGACTTTACCATGTCCAGATTCCACCCAGCAGGCAGAAGCAGTGGAAACACCATTGCATTAGTTCTCATGTGGGTGAGGAGTAGTTTATTTCCACTGAGCTGCAGATGCAAAACTTAGTACAGGGATATCATACACGGGTTTGAGCTCTGTGCACCCCGAGTACCGTCAGGTTGTGTGCACACAGACCCCTGCCTCCCTGAAACTACATTATCTGGTGCTACATCATTTCATTAGTACCCTTGGTGCAATAGGTCAGATCCAATATAGGTGGAAGCAGGTATAATTTACACGCTGAAGGGAGCTGGAAGAAGGTGTAAATTACTCAAGCACAGACTACCTAAGATTCACTTAAAATTCACTCTGAATTTGGCACCAGATATACAGGAGATAATCAAGTTTTCCTTTTCAAGATCTTGTGTATTTAAAACCTGCTGTGTTTAATTTTTGCAGTCACAACAATGCTCATTCATAAATATTTCCTAATGTTTGATCCTATTAGTATGGGCAGTGCAGTGTTTGATTAATGGAGTAGAACAATGGGATCAAATATATTTTGGGCTCCAGAATACCACTTTGTAATGCCTAATATCTGACAAGATATTACAGATAGGCTTGTCTTCTGACTAGATGTGGTTGCGCTTGAATTCTGAGAACTCAGATACAGATCTTGGATAAGATCTGAATTTCAAGTGAGTCCTAATTACACAGCACACTGGACCAAACCTCGAGGTCTGCGCATTTCCAGCGTTGGATTCTTCATAGCTCAGATGCAAATGCTGTTTCTTAGCCCTCTCTCTCAGGAATTCATAACATATTCATCAACTTGTAGTACCTAAGAGCCGTGTCTGACTGTATTTGGAAGACCTTAATTTGACTCCAGTAGGAGTTTAACAATATTAATAACTAATATTAAACTGGATTCCTAACGGGAATGCTAGGACAATACCCTCTGATCACGACATTAATCTGGTGCAATTGTGTTTATATCAGCCTTGTTCATCCCATGTGTGCTTAGTGCCATCTTGGCATGAATATGAAATATGCAAATCTGGGGGATACATGTTAATAGTGGGTCCATCTGCTAGGATCTTTTATTAAAGAGAAGTGTGAATGCAGTTGCCATGCAATACACTCTTACACACAAAGACCATGAGTTACGAAAACAAGAGAAAACATCTCATGCTTTTGCCTTATTGGTATTTCACATTCATCGTTTCTGCAGCCGATTTTCATTTTAATTTAGAAATTTTCACAAAAACGAAATTTGACTGAAAAAGCTCAACAGTTAGCAATGACTGTGCGTGTACACGCACGCACATCTCTTCCTCTCTAGTGACAGACAGGATATTACTTTTCCACTGCATATGAAATTAATACCAGAAGCACAAGGAAAAGCATGTAAATTCCAACCCTTAAAGCCTGATCTGGATCTCACTTCTACTGCTTTAGACAGCTATAACCTGGAGGAGAACTATCTGCTCAAGTTAAAAAGACAATAATCCAGAGCCGCCGAATGGAGAGTCAAGCCCAAACTTCAGCTCAGCCTTGAATATGGAGTCATAGCCCAGTGCCTCCACAGGATACAGGTGAACTGCTGTGTGCTGCTATTTCACTTTTTCTGTAATAAATAACTCGTTCAACTCCATCCAAAAGGAAAAGCTCCTATGGCTCATTGTTCTTGTGAACCGCCGTGTCCTTAGCTTGTCTCTCCTGTGGATGTGTGCCGATCCATGCTAATAGTTTGGGGTGCGTATGCTGTAATTTATTTAACAGTTGGCAGGTCAAACCTCCGTGCCCTAGATATGCAAGTGCTGATTCGGATGCGGAGTGGAGAAGGTGTCCTGATGACATAAAGTCAAAGTATCCATCCTGATGAGCGTTCTTAATCCAGGAACTGCCTTTTGTCCACCAGCCTGGAGGTATGGAGAGCTTTTGTCACCGTAGCCCGTTCTCAGTCTCACACTCATCCCAGAAGGCTGGATTGAGCAACTGCTCCTTTATTCAAGGGCACTGAGATCTGAAGTACACAGAGGGCCCATATTCTCCTTCTTGTTTCACAGATATTTGAGTAGGCAGGAGAGTAAGCAAGAAGAGAGGTTTTTTCCATATCTTCAATATGCAAATAGATTAGTGAGCTCAGCTCTCTATTCATTGCTTCCAACATACATGACACAGATGATGCTGTTCCCATTGTCAGGCTAAAACTGGGGGCTTGATGACAAGAAATTCACTGAGTTTCCATCTGCATAAAGCTGAGATGATGGCTGGGTAGGGAAAGTCACTGCACCAGAATATGTCAGCTCCACTGTCTACATCCACAATTTATTAGCTGTGTTTGGGATCCGAAAAAGCCAGTTAGACTCCCAGTTATTCCTGCACGATCAGCTCTTAGTGCTACTTGGTGTGGCCTCATTTGTATCTACCCAGGGACTGCCACCTTTCTCCCTAGTATAGACACAGCTACTGGAGTCTGGGCTACAGCCAGGGAAACTACTGAAGTGGGTATTCAACCAGCACATGACTCAAGGAAAAGTTACGTGTTGAGATTGATTATATATGTATTTATTAAGTTCCAGTGATGCAAATAGCGTATTAGCATAACTGGGTCAATTATTTGGCAATCGGCACGTGTGTGCTTGGGAGGGAAGCATGTGCATGTGTCTGCTGGTTTTGTGCTGCTGAACACATCATTTGCTTGGAAGAGAAGGAACGTGTTTATCCCAGTGCTGAAGAAAGAGAGAAAAAAGAACAAGTCAACCTTCCACAGCTAGCTGATTATGCATTTTCCACATCAAATTGTCAGCATTTATTCAATTACTTCACTCATTACAAGTGTGTTCTTCAACCACTAACCTAAAAACCCTCCCTGCTGCTGTCAGCTCCATTAGAAGTGACACGTTCCTTCCTCAGGTTAAAAAGCGTTTGTGGAAGGCGTCTCCTCCCAGCTGCCGGAGAAAACACAGCCCCGCGCTGGCAAAGGAGCTCCTCTCCCCATTGCCGCCCACCCCGAGCGAGGCCAGGGGGCAACGCTGGGGCTTCCCACGGGAACCCATCCATGGGTTGAGGTGAGCCCTCCGTGGGGTGGCCAGGAGTCGTTTTTGAAGCACAGCCACGCTCCCAAGCAGGGATTAGAGGAATTCGCAAGGCTCTGTCAAGGATACGGAGGAGATCCCCAGAGCCAAAACTGTATACTCTCAAACACTTCCATTTTAACAGTAAGTTAAAAGGAAAGTTCCCCTTCTGAGGGGTTGTTAATTATAGATCCCTCCTTTAAACGCTCCTCCTGTTTTTATCCATACTTACTCCCCCACAGCTAGTAAAGATAAGGAAAGCTCTACCTTCCCCAAAATCAAATAAATCTTAAATGCTTCCTGAGCTGATTCACTTGGCTAAGCTCTGATTTGATATATGAAACAAAAGACAAGGCAAAAGACAAGGCAACAGAAAGCAACATATTTTCCCTGTGTCAAGGTGAAGTACTTCCCATCACCCAGCCCATCTCTGCTGGGGTTAATGCGCATCAATAATATTTAAATGATCAAAGTTTTTCAGCAGAGGCAGTGATGGGGTTTTTTCTGACTTGTCATGCTTGTTTTCCTTAAAGAGGCACTGACCTGCCGTAGTTAAGGCTTGCAGTTTGGCACGCAGGAGCATTTTGAGAAGCGTTATCTCCCTCACAGAACAGCAGCCTCATGTTTCCCTGCACAACAACCTTTCTTAGCCTAAAATGCTTTGCATCCCATTTCCTTGATCTGGCTAAGTGCTTGCATGCTGAAAATCCCACCCTCCCTCCAGCTGTCCTTCTGGCAGGAAAGAGACGGCATCTTCTCTCTAGAGAGTACAGTCACTGCTCCTTTGGTTATCTAATCAGGGAGGGCAAAATTCACCGAGGGCCCTGTAAAACCCTCTGAGCTGCAGAAAATGCATCCGAGGTCTTGTGCGGGAGGCTGGGAGCCGGGGGAAGCCTCCCCTCCCAGAGCAGATGCTCTCTGCCATCTCCCCAGTAGCTTTCCTTTCACAAAGGAGAAAAATAGAGAGTGCTCCAGGGACTGAAGCATTCGGCTCTTCCCTCTCCTGCTCCCTGGGGTATGTGTGTGCCTAAGAGCAGGAGACTGGTAGTGCCCGCTAGTCGGGCCCCAAGGCTGGAGCAATGAAGGGCAAGAAAATAAATATCCCCCACCCACCCTCCTGGACTGCGTGTACCAAAGCTGTCTGTTGCTCAGTTTCTCAGGCTTTGTGTGGGTTTTCCAGCATTTCTCCTATCTACAAAATATTATGTCTCTCTTCCTTTTAAAACTCAGTGATTTTGTCTTTGCACCAAGCACGAGGAACTGGGAGGCACAAACCTTCCCATTCTGATCAAGCTGGAAGCTTTCTTCACGTCCAGCTCGCTAAGAACAAAAGGACAGTACAAGGCTGGTGAGATGAGACAAATCCCCCCCCCTCTCCCCAATAAGCACAAGGTTCAAGGAGCCTTCCCCTCCATCATCCCTAAAACAAAAGCACCTTTAGTAATTTTCTCCCCTTTTCTCTGCAAACTTCTCCCCGGAGGTCCCGGCGGGCTGGAGGAAGCCACCGCTGGAACAAAGGGTCGAGCTGAGCTGTGCTTGTCAAATATTACCCGAGACCCTCCCTTGCAAAGGGGTCTCTCGCCTGCTCCCGCACTCGGAGCACAATTACGAGCCTTGTGTTTCCACCTAATAAAATGCTTACTCACTTGCAGTAGGCACTTTGACATCCTTGGCCGCACATTGCTAGATAAGGACTATAAAAAGAATGTATTGCTATTATAGGTGATACAGCAATATGTATCCTCAAATGAAAGATCCTTTATAAGCCTGGTTATTATTCTGGCAGTAATCTTGGATCTCTCTCTATGGACTCAACTCAGCTCAAGTGTTAGCAAGCGCATCGCCACCTCGGACGGGGACTGCGAGGTGTCACGTTTACCTTCTGTTGTTTCAGTATATCCTCTATCATCCCAAGTCAGGAAAACACTTCCCTCTTCTCCCGCGCATGTCAAAATCACCATTTGCCATTTAGATTTAGGAAGCCAAATATAGCCGTAGTATAAACAGGTGCGAGCCTGCATATGTCAATAGAATTACACCTGCTTATAATGGGTTTACATTTGGCCCTTGAGCCCCAAGGATCCCTTTGGGAGCAGAAGTTGTATTAAATATTAAGGGCCTTATTCTCCACCCCTGCCTACGCCGTAGTAATTAAATCTCAGTGCAGACCCATTGATTTTCAACCCCGCTCTCCTTGCGTGAGAAGGTAGCGCTCAGCGCGAGGGAGGGGGCAGAGCCGTCCCCTCAAGGAAAAACACGTCCATTTTGCTCCTCGCAGAAATTTCACCCAGAAGGAAATGATACCCAGCATTAAATATTTGCAAAATGTGCTTGGGTAAAAGAATGCAAATGGTCTAAAATTAAATATTCTCTGCAACTCTTCCCCATTCCTTCCTGCCTGTGACAGCAGCACTGCCGGCTGCTTTGCAGTCGCTTCCTTTGGGCTCCCGTGTCTGTGAGTGCCACAGACGATCTCTCTCCTTCCCAGCGTAAGGACCCTCAGAGCCAGACCTGTGTGTTTACCCCAGGAGCGGGAGCAGCACGCTTTCCCATTTTCCGAACCTGTTCCTGGATCTCCGGAATTGCTGCGTAACCTTGGAAGAGCCACACAGCTGCTGCCAGCCTCTCTGGGGTATTACACTGATTAGTTAATTCTGGTGATTTGCCTGGAGCTAGCGCCTTTTACCTGTGTCTACACTAGTAGTATTGCCAGCTTCTGATCTTTTGAGCTTGCAGGGCTGAGAAAAACGACTTTGGGTTTTTTTTAAATGCCATGTAGTTTAGAAGTGTGACGACTCATACTGTGCTGTTATTCTTTCCAATTGAAACCTAATGATGCGTGCATATCACTTAACTCTGATGTCAATAATCAGCACACGGCTCGGTCTTTGCCGTGGCTATTAGAGGGAATGAAAATGAAATACCAGCTCCTTTTTATCCTGTTACTGTACCATAATAACTAATAAAGAAGTAATAAGTGAGATGTGGGGAATTTCCAGGGGAGTCATTACTACAGAGAAGACCTAAAGGAACAAAGTGAAATCCAGGAATATTAGCCAGCCCTGAATTCTCAGCCAGGCCTTCTCACTTAAGTAATACTGCTGCCCTAAAATAAGTGTTTACAGAAAAAATTACCATCTGGAAAGTATCAGTCTGTGCCCTGACCAAAGGAGTGGGGACCGAGCCAGAGTCAAAGATAGTCTTGCAGGTAAAGACCACCCTGTGCATCAGCGTAGCATTTAGGCTAGGCCACAGTCAAGATACACGCCGGCATTTCATAAATCTCACTTACGCTCCAGTATACGGGAAACATTTCCCAGAAGACCTCTAAATCACCTCCGCCCGGTCACAGGATGGATCGTGCGTTTTCCAGGGACTCTTAGATGGGAGAAGCCACACGGAGACCTCAGAGCAATGGGCCAGAGGAAACCAAATAACAAAATACTAAGTCGATGAGATTGCAAACCACATGCAAGTTGGACAATGCACTTTCTGGTTTCAAAATTATTGAATTCTTGGTTAGGAAGGAACAGTCAGTTTTTGGTGGTCGTGTGCACAGGGGACAGTGGGGGCTCTTTGGTTTTCCTCCCCGCAAATGGACTGTCATTTATCCACGTGCACGTCAAAAAACTTGTCACTGCTTGGGAACGATCCTGTCTCCAGCATCTGCCTGGTGCAGGGAAAACTTGGACCTTTACCTGCCACAGTTTTATCTGCCCTGTCCACAGCTGGAGCCTCCTCTGCCCCTCAGCATGAACGCGGGAGAGTTGACCTAAGCAACACCTATAGCTCCTGCATCCCTGGGCTGGAAGGTGTTATCACACCTTCCTGCATGTTAATCCCCTGCCTTACCAAAGAAAAACTTGGTTTGGTTAAATCCCAAAGCACATTCCCACCATTATCAAAGCATTTCCCAGCCATCTGATTTCCCCATCTCCGAGTTCCTGCTTTGTTTATCCTATTAATTCCAACCACCCCCTCTTCCCCCACAACACACTCACGCAGCCTCATTTACAGCATCTTCGCCAGCAGAAGCCTCCCCAAAATATTCAGGGCACACCACCGAGAACTTACCCGTGTGGGGAAACCCTCGTGACTAGAGCTTTTTTTTTTTTTCCCCCTCCCTTGAGCGAGCATGATCTCATGATTTTTTTATTTTTTTTTTAATAAGCTCTTAAAGAAAAAAAAAAAAGAAAAATAAAAACACCAAGGAGCGGCACTCCTGGCCTGCCGTTATCTAACCGAAGCCGGCGGGTTCTGCCGGGACGGTGAGGGATGCTGCAACCGCCGGGGCTGAAGGCTCCCCGCTCGTAGCCTCCTCTTCCTCGGGTGCTTTTCCTCCCTCCTTCCCTTCCTCCTCCCTCCCTTCCTCCCCCCTTCCCGGCTGGCATTTCCTCCCTGCACCTTTAAGAAGCACATTGCTCGCCGGTGGGATGGTGTGTGCTAAAGCTGCACAGAGGAAGTTACGCAGCCGGGATCAGGCACGGAGATAAAAGCTCCGATTGTGATTGAAAGTGAGAGCAAAAGGGATTTCAGCCTCGGCATTAACTTACGAGGGGAGCCGGGGATTGCACAAAGCTTCCCCGGCCATCTGCGCTCGGGGGGCCGGCGGCGCAGAGGTTTGCTCTGCCGGGCTGGGGGTGTTTTGGGGAGGAAGGGGGGTGGGGGGTGGTATTTGGGGTGGTGGTGGTATTTGGGGGGGGGGGGTGTGTTCCCCCCAGCCCCGAAGTTTACTGCTCTACCGGGAGCCCCGCACCGCAGAGCTCCCTCCCGGTAAGAACCTGCAGCGCCGAGCACCGGCCAGCGGGGGGGGGGGGGGGGGATCTGGGGGGGGGGGCAGCTGCCTTGTACCCCCATCTCCCAAATACCAACGTCTTCCCTCCGTACCTCCGAAGTTGCTCCGAGGTTCCTCCGGGGTGTCCCGATGTCTGGGTGTCCGTCCGTCCGCCCCCCCCCCCCCCCCCCCCCGCCCCGGGAGCAGCACCGGCTCCCCCCAACGGGATGGATTTGATTTTTTTTTTTTTTTTTTCCCTTTTCGGAGTTTGCAGATGAAGGCTGGGAAGGCAGGGACGCTCGGGCACGGCTCTCCTCCCGCTTTGCCTACTTTTAACAGAGCCCTTGCAGTCTCTAAAAGTCCTTTAATGTAAAAGAAAAAGGGTGCGGGGGGGGGGGGGGGGGGGAAGCGGCATCGGTTTGCCTGCAAGCGCAAATGCCAGAGGGAGAGCAATGGATGTGAGATTTCCAGGTTGGTTTTTTTTTTATGTTGGGTGCCCGCTGCTCCTTTGAGCTTTGCAACGTTCTCCGGAGGGTGCAGCCTCCTGGCACAGCGCAGGCAGAGCGGGTGGCTCCGAACTTTGCTTTTTTAAGGGTGGAGGGGAAAGGATGGTCAGCTTGGAAAAGAAGAGGGGGAAAAAACTCGCGTTCGGTCGGTGGAGGGGTGGCAGAGCGGTTGGGGTTTATTTTGAAGGCAACGCTTCTGAAAGAAAATTGAAAACTCCTTCAGTGAGTTTACTTTTTGCTCTTAATTGCAGAGCAGCTCAGTTGTTGCTCAGCATTGTCCCTTTATTTCAATAGGGTGTTAATCCAATAATAATAATAAAAAAAGGAACTGGCTCAGTCAAGATACAATCTAATTCTGTGTTTTTAATACTCTGGCTATCAGTCCCCAGTGATTGCTGAGTACTCTTCAAAGAACACAAAGAGCATTGATTCTATTTGTTCCCATGAACTGCAGTTTCTTAATAATATCAGGTGAAGATTTATTTTCCAAGAATCAAAGCAAATCAAGCAGGGCAAAACCTTTAATTCCAAGAGTCTCTCTCCCCCCCGTTTGCGGTATGCTGGCTTATTTCAGAGCAACACTGTGCAACTATTTCTGCAAAGGGACTGTACCGGCTGCGTGTTGCACCGCCGACTTCGCAGGGAACCTGCACGCCTGGCTGATTGACTGGCAGTAAATACGTTTTCCAGCAAATTTTTATTTCCCTGGGAATCTATGACATTTAGCCAGCATAACAAGACACTAATAGATATTATAGATCCTTTCTTCCTGGGTTTTTCCCCGACAGCCATTCAAGTGCAAAATACAATTGTTAAGGCTATGAAAATAGATCCATAAACTTAACAGCACTGGAGTCCTCATTAAAACTACCCTGCTTGTTTTCTACACAATGCTGGAGTCTCACGCTCTCCGCTTGTTATTAGGCACTTGGCCGTGACCAGTTTGATGTAATAATTAGGAACTGACTTGTTATAACTGAAAAGACAGCTCTGATGTCAGCGGGACTTACAAACACTGTGTCACACCGGTTTATTATTTTTACTACATTTACTCATAATGTAAAAATAGCAGCCAGCCTATTCTTTCTTTGGGAGTTTATTCAGGTCCAACGCAGCTATAATAGGCTGTTCTTTGAGAGCTGGCGATGAAGCATGAGAGAGAGCTTCTCTTTTCTGGACTCATTCATCTCAATCAGCAATCCTTCAACCAAAAAGGGGGGAAAGGGAGATGGTAGCACAGCGATGTGAAGCCCCTGAACATGGATCGATGCCTCTGTTAACCTGGAGTTTCTGAGCTTTAGTAACTGAGCATTATGTGAAAGCAAACACTAAACATGCTGTTGAAGGAGACATCCCTAAACTGTGGAAGAAAAGTTGGGGAATCAAATAGAAAGGGAATATCCAGAGCTAAAATTCTGTTCTGGAAATGTGCCTCCCACCTTCTCATATGAGATCTCTCTCTCGGATCTAATGCTGAGAGAGGGTTTGACTTTTTTTTTTTTTCTTTCAGTTCTTTGTCATTTTGTTTTGTAATTACTTAAGATTTTTATAGCTCTACTGGAAAGACAACAAAATTGCAGAAATGTTGCTCTAACCTGAAATGAATACTGGGAAGGTCATTGCTCTTTGTGTTACGTGAACCTTAAATGTTATTAGGACTTTAAATTGTTTTTTATTAAATGTTATTGTTCAGATAAATCATATGTGGGGATGCTGGACAATGTATCTATCTCTCCAGCTGTCTTATTTATTTGCTTATCTTTTTAAGACTATCAATTTGTCTGTCTGTTCCTGCTCTGTGTCTGCATATTCTGTCTTCTAATGACCTATAGCTCCTTCTTGATATTATTTGAAGACCCATTAGACCTCTTGCTGTCCAGCTGCTGTTACAAACCAGATACCTCAAATGGGGCAGCACTCCTTCCCATCTCCCAAACAGCAGAAAAGCCATAAGCATCTTACTATGGATTTCCTTTTATTAAAGTTGTATATCTCCCTTTTACAAAAACCTGCCTTGTGGCTTGGGAAGCCCAGCTGAGGGCTGTGTCTCCTGGGGGACCCCTGTTCTTACAAGTCTTGTTACTCCAACTGCCCTCCCCCCCAACTTGCTCCCAGCTAATTTGTCTTTCAATTTGTTGCAGGTGCAGCCTGCTAATGAACTCTCCCTTTGCCCTGACCATGAAAGAGAGAGGAGACCTCACGTAGCAGCATGGCTTGCAGCTGAAGGCTTTGGGAACTTGATGCTCAGTTGCCAAAAGGCAGAGTCAGACAAATCCTCACCACCACTGCAAGAAGCAGAGGGAGAAGCAGCAAGACCAGTGCTGCTCCTGTCAACCCACTGACCACCCAGCATCTTGCTGGGACCGCTGCGGATCTTGCCACCCACCGTGTTTATGTTGACGCAACCACCCTTTGGGAGAAAGGAATTTTAGCTCCAAAGAGTCCCTCTTGTCAGCGTTGTACTGATGACCAGATGCTGTATTTATTTCATGTATTAATGTTCAAAAGCCCCAATAATTATTTAAGGCAGACCACAGTTTAAGGCACTTTCCACGGCGACGCATTTGTGGCAGACAAGAAGGTTGAGGAAAACCTGATCCAGCACCATCTCACAGCCTCTCCAATTTGCTCCTATCAAATTTCATCAGCGACTCAGAACTTGATCTTCCTATTGATTGACTGGAGTCACCTCTAGATATTTTCATGCTGATTTGGAAGCCCTTTCATGCAACAAAAGGGGGGAAAAATGAGGTTAAGGAAGACTTTTGACCACTGATCAGCAACGCCGGCCAAAACTTTCCCAATCAAGTGATTTGCAAAGTTGGCTTCCGTGCCGAGAGAAACTTTCCACATCCAAATACAGCGTGCAGAGTGGGATCATTCCTCTGATCGTCTGGATCTCCTTCGACTGGATCATTTTTAGATGAGGAGTTTCCATGCTGATCCTGAGAGCAACCCCTAGCCCAGTAGCTGCCTTCCTCGGGATTCTCGGCACTGCCCTCGCCCAGGGATCCCGCACTTGGCCGCAGCTGCCATGCTCTACCTGGTTGCTCTCCTCTTGCACTGTCTCCCCTTGGCCATGGGACAGTATGACATTTGCAAGTCCTGGGTGACCACAGATGATGGCCCGTCATGGGAGTTTTATGCTTGTCAACCCAAGGCCATGCGGATGAAGGATTATGTGACGGTACGGGTGGATCCAGCAGGAATCACTTGTGGGGACCCGCCGGAGAGGTTCTGCACCCATGTAAGTGTTTCCCTCCTTATTTGACGTGTTATAACAGACTCTGCTTGCAGGTGACCAGAGGCAGTGTCCTGCTGAGATGCCGTTATAAGGATATTTCGGTTCAGGGTAGCAACAGTTGCTGCTGCATTGAGCTCTCGGTCTCCTGGTCTGCAAAATGGGGAGAAGGTGTCCTGCCCATCCCGGTGCTGCGCTGACGGGAGGTCAGCCCTAGAGCAGGGACGGTGCCGGCACGCTAAGGGGAGCGCTGAGAAAGTCCCGGTCTGGGGTGGTAAGGTCTGGGTTTTTGGAAAAGCTCTGCCCCAGCGAGCACGCACCCTGAGCTGCTCTGAGCAGGACCCTTTGCTTGCTAAAAAGCGCGTGGGCTGTGTTCATCCCAAAAGACTGCGCCGGCACCAGGGTTTTCTCAGAGGTGGGTACATCGTCTCAGCGTGAGTAAGAGCGAGGGGCAGGGTGGTAGAGGCCAGCGTGGCCCCCCGCACACTGGCAGCTCAGGCAGGTGGTCTGACAGCCACAAATTTCACTGAAGTCCCTGAAAATGGGGTTCTCCCTATCTTCTATCCACACGAAAAGGCTCTGTGGACAGACACTTGCCCTTGTAGTTAAAAATCTTTAACTTATTTTCTCTTAAATATTAATCATTGCATTTCATTCCGTGCACCACAAAGCTCAGCAGGAACATTTGATTTATAATTCACAAGGCTTTACATTGTTAAAAAGAGTTCAGGGGTCAAAGCAAAGAGCAAAACACAATGGCTGTAATGTCCCCTCCCAAATGTCGTCCAGGAGCGGACAAAGCACGCATTTATGGCACAAGGACCAAGCCAGCCCATGCTCACAGGGTTTCCACTGGGGTGAACACTGGACAAGGAGTGTCTTCTAAAACAAGTGTGTTATTCTTCTATTGCCTATGAGAAGGGGAGTTCTCCCTCTAAATCTGTGAAGTCCCATTTTCTATTGCCAGCATTATCTAGGCTTGTATACCCCATGCCTCAGTTTGCCATTTGTGCATTACAAATGCCTAGAAAATACTCTGGGCCCAACCAGCTCAGGGCATGTCTTGAAAATCCAAGAGAAAAATGCTGCAATGATGCCAAGGGATGCCAAACATTTATGACCATCAGAACACGCTGCCAGTAGTTACCCAGTTCCCTCCAGCCTAAGGGGTCTCATCAGTACCAGGGAAGACATTTTGACTAATTCCAAATAAGTAGCAGCTTTTCCTTGTAAAAGATCATTTGAAAAGAAAGATTAAGTCAAAGGTTGCAAATAAAACAGTTACCTATTGATAGGTCAGTCTGTATTTCCATTTATCTGCCTGGCTGCAGAAGGATTAAAAGGTGAACACCAGATTGCTTTCGGCTACATTCACTGCAGCTATTTGCAAACCCTTTCTGGCTAAGGATGCTCCAGACTTCAGCTCCTCTGACCTCCAAGGAAGCGAAAGACACAAACTGCAATCAGCTCTCTACATCTCCTGATTCAGTCAATACTGAGCTAAAATCTTTCTATTCTGGGCAGCAGCAGTATTTCCTCGTAGCGTACGCCTGCCATGTGCTGTAACACTTGCAAACACCGTGTACAGCCGTGAATGGGAGTTACACAAATGCAAAACATGGATTTGCCTTCCTGTCCCTGCCTCACCCCGGGGTGCGTGCCTGGCCCAGCTCTCATCTCCTGAAACAGAAACCAGCACTCACGGCAACATCCCCAGCAATTCCCTGATGAAGAATCAAGCTAAGAACAGGAGTAATATATTGCAAGTTATTTTTTAGGTTTTGGGGGATAGGTTTATGAAATGCCGCTGTAGTCGTGGCCCTTTCTCCCGCATCTTAACACCAGTGCTGTCCTCTCCAGAGGATTAGAGAGTTTTAAAAATGAAGCAGATGAAGAGCAGCCCTGCTGAGGTGAGCGAGGAGCCCACCCAGCACTTAGTGCACAGAGTAGGAGATGGCTGCAGGAGAGCTCCAGGCTCCAGTCCAGCCTAAGGACTTGAGCGGCGTGTGCCAGGAGGCCATCAAGGTAAATTTTCACAGCCTCTGTCACAGAGAATGACACGTGGCCATTTACTGCTGAGCATCCCCTTATGGTCGGTAGAAAGTGGAATCAGCAAGAAATGGCCTTTCCATTGCCGGTCCTGGGTGGTGACTTGACACCTATTGACATGCAGAGAGAGGCGAGCGGAGCCCGCAGAGGATGCGAGCGGAGTTTTGCTCCCCCCGCGCAAAGGAAGCGCTGGACAAAAATCAATGTCGCTGCCCACCGATCGTTACAACCTCCGAGCCCCGGCCCTTGCTGCGAGAGAGCAGGGTTAGAGGCTCGCACGAACCCTGTGCAGCTCCTTGCCTGCCAACCTGCTCGGATGCCTTTTGGTGTCCTGTTCTCCTTTCTCTTCAGGTTTTAATTATTTTTATGTAACAGGTGGGTTCTCGTAGGAGCCTGGCTTTCCAGCAGAGAAGTTCTTACAGTGACTATATTGCTTTCTTAGGTGTCTTTCAAAACAGCAGGGTACTGTCCGTGCAGTTAAACTAAAGTTACTCAGAATTAAGCACAGCCCGGCAGGACACCTGCGCTGCACAGACAACTGAAATCAAAATTAAAGATACACAAACATCCCTCCATGCTTAAGGCAGCCAGACAAGAGGGAGCCGGAGGATGTCCCCGTGCGGGGCATCGCTGTGGGCAGGCAGAGGAGGAGAGTCCTGGTGAAAGTCAGGACCCTGTAAGACAGCGACTGTTCCCTATGGGGCTGTACCAGTACCGGGGTGGCATTGCACAGCCTGCGGGATTGCACGCTACGGTTGTCACAACTTCGAGCAGCGCTCGCAGAGAGTTCTGCAAAAGGAGGCGTCTGGGGGATTGCAGGAATTATTTGGACGACTGTCTTTTCTGTTTTACAGCAATTCTAGTCACATCTGGCTGCTCCCTTCTGGTTGGGAAGCGTTTTGCTGCTTATTACAGTTGGGGGTTTTGCTTTTTCCACAGTTTCTGAACCTTCTCCTATTCGTGTCAATGCCTTCCTGGCAGGGTCACCTGAAAAATGAATTGTACTTTCCCTTCTGGCAGGGCAGGGGGAGTGGTGGGGGCAGAAAGACAGATGGATAAGTAAATAAAAGCCTGAATGAATCTAAAGGCGTGACTGAAGACTAACAGGGAACAGATCTTTTAACCAAGGATGTCGCGGGAAGGGTGAGACTTCAAAGATCACATCCAGGGCATGGCGCGGAGCAGCTAAATGCAGATTTCAAATGAGAGGGGGTTGCAGGACAGGCACGACTGGGGAACGGCAAAGCTGCACGGGCTGCGTGGGGCAGGGGGTGACGCAGCATTACTTCGCCATCCCACCCTCCCGGGGGGGAGGAGGAGGAGGAGGAGGATGGCACAGCTGGCAGGGTGCTCCCAGGTATTGAGATATTCTGAGATGCTGAAGCACTTCTTTGATACGGAGCAGGGACCTCTGAGAATTTCACTTTCAAGCGTCGGTGTTCTGCACACAGAATAAAATTATGCAGGTTTTGCGGTGGGCAATTTTACACACAGGGCGGGCGTCGGGGAGCAAGCAAACACCAAAAGCCCCTGCTCCAAATCGGTTTGCAGCTCCAGGGGTTTCCAAATCATTCTAGCAAAAGCAAGCAGAGGTGTCTGTAGGAGACTGCCTGCGAGCCAACAGCCATCACAGAATGGCTTGCTGCTCCTTGACACCCCGGTGAGAGCTCCCCATACCCGGCCGGCGGCACAGGGAGCCCTCCCCCCCCCCCCAGAGGTGTCGAGACAGTATTTCTCGTTCAGACAACGCTCTTTGATGCAGGGCCGAGCTCTTAGCCCATATTGATGGGTCAGGGGTATTTTTATTTGGCGTCAGCATTGTTTCATCAGCTAATAGAGCTTGTTGATTTTGGCACGGGTACATGAAAGGAAAAGGCTTTATTTATTCATTACACATTCAGCCAAATTTGATGTTTAGTTTAATTCTTAGCTAAACTTTTCTGAATGACATGTGGTTATAAGGCTTGTACTAAAGAACTATTTCTCTTATTAGACTGGATGCTAAAATTGGAAAAAGCAGACAAACTTCTGGGCACAGAAACCCTTTTCCCTACATTCTTA